>NC_134469.1:64914408-65236229 GCF_964194025.1 Convolutriloba macropyga | reverse complement strand
CAGCTCACCGTCGTTTGGAGACCATAACACAACCGACGTTAATTGGTTATGTTTTTCGTCCTGAAATCTGAGATAAACAGGTAACGCCTGGATCAGGTAAAACCCAGAGAGATAAACGGGTTTTAAGTCAATGAGCAGCTCTATTAGAACTTTAATAGTGTCTGCATGTACCTATACCCCCCTCTCACACACACACCGACCCACCCACACACACACGCACACACACACACACTCACACGCACACACACACACACACACACACACACACACACACACACACACAGTCATACACACACACACACACACACACACACACACACACACACACACACGCACACACAAACACGACGCTTCCTGCGTCATTCACTCCCTCCCTCATTCCATCCCTAACTCCTTTCGTCCTTTTACAAAACCGGAACCCCCTACTCAACCCTCGCCCCTGGTCCACTCCGAACCCCCCATCTTTGCCCCCCCCCAAAAAAAAAGAAAAATCCTGATGAACCCTTTTCCCTCTCACTTCCCCTCTCTGTTAAACTTAAGATAGCCACCAAAGCTGCACTTGAGAACAATTCGCTAGACGTCAGTCGGTTATGTTAATGAGATTTCTTCAGCTAATCGGAAGACATTCTCTAGAGAACCTGAATAGAAACATACATCTCGGCGACATTGACTTGCAGCTGTTTTGAAGACACATAAGCGTCGTGCTCGAAATCAGCTGCCGTCAGCCTCTCAAAGACTATCATTTAAATTAACTCCTTTTTACGATGCCAAAAATATGAATTGTATTGGAGCGCTGTATTTATTACATTCCAAGAATTGGAATGTAATACTGATTTTTTTTGAAATCCAGGAACTGGATTGTGATGGTGCTCTGTCTTTTTTATGACTCGATGATCAGTATTGTTGAAGCGTCTATTTTCTATTGGTAATTTTGTTGAAGGGTTTTTGAAACAGGAAGTGAAATATGTGTAACTTAAGTTTTTAGGTCAAATTGCTGAAAAACTTGACGAGCAGAGAGAAGAGAGAATGATTTTTTTGTTCATGTCGCTTTTTTGCGATAGATTAAGAGAAGTACGCATAAAAACATTTTCGATAACAGCAAAAAAATTTTTGATCCTGTCCAGATTCTTGAAAATAATAGTTTAACTCCAACATTTTCAGTCAAATGTGTTTTGCCGAATTATCTAACGTAGCAACTGTGCGTTTGGAAGCATCTTTGACCTTGTGAGCCAAAAGTTTTACGTTGCATTCATTCTTCAGCTATTTTTACCAATTTGCCTTTTTTCAAGATTTTTAAGCAGTTTCGCCTACTGCTTTTGGTTTGGTGGTTCTAATTTTAAATTTTTTAAATCCATTCTCATTCAGGAGCTGTTTTTAAGGGGTTGCGTTTATGAAGGCTCATTTGAAAGCTAGACCTGACTCTTTTTACTGAAATAATTTCTTTATAAATAGATTTTTTTCTGGCTTCATTCTTTGCATTATTCAATCGTTGTTTAATTTTTCTCAGCCGAAATAAACATTGATGAGGTATTTAAAAGAAGATTCAGTTAACATTTTTTGCCGGTTAATGGCTTATAAATCACATAAAAACCAGACAGGGCGATTAACAATTAAATAATTTTCACATTTTTTTAAAGATTGTTCTGCTCATTTTTTCATTTTTAGAGACTTTTGTACCACGCATAGGATGACAGATTAGTCTTTAAAAAACTAAACTATAGAAAATTTTACGGCTGGAAAATTGCATTCGAGCACTTTCAGAATAAAATTTTTCAGAAAATTTAAGAACTTTTTTTCTGCCTGTTGTCATCTCTTTTCTCTTTCCTGGGTTACTCTCTTTATGAGTTAAAATTTTTTGCCTATCCATCGGTTTATGCCCTTAATTGCAAACTACCTTTATTAAAAGAATTTCTCTGTCATATATTAGTTTTCGAGAAGAAAATTCAATTGATTTTTATCAGATGCTATTTAAGATTTATCATTCGGGTGTTTTTCTCATGTTCGTTTTCTTGTAATTTTTTTCAAACTATTGAGTAAAAAACGTAGGAGCTACTTTAAATTTAAGAGGAAGATCAGTTTTCCTATTCAAGTCATTTCTGGGTTTTTTCGGCTATCTCTCCGGATTTCTTTTCACACATTTTCCAATAATTTTGATCTATTGAGACGGAACTAACAGGCAAAATCCAAGTACGGGCAATGAATTGCAATAGAGGAATTCAGCTAACTTTAGGCGCCAAAATTCATGAAACTGCTGTAAGGCCTTAATTCAAAATAAAAAAATTGAGTTTTTCGCTGCTCTCAAGCTCTGAATTCTGCAATTTTTCCTTTTTTATCAATTGCCTGTAATTTTCTTTTATTTTGGTTTTATTAACAGTTGATCAAACTTTATATGGCTAATATGCTATTCCAATTGATTTTGTATGCTAATGTTTTTCGTTTATTTTGTTGTTCATGCCAACTGCAACACCAGAGTCTGAGTAGTTTTCGCCGATTTTGTAACGTGTTAGAAAATTTTTAAATAATCAATAAAATAATTTTACAAAAAAGAAAAAATGGACAATCTGGATATCATTAAAGTCTGCCATTTTTTATTACCTTTTGCTACTTTTTTAAGTTTTTTTGAATTACATCATTTTTAAGATTTGATTTGCGTTTACTGATCTACGAAAAATTTTTCAGGCTTAAATTTGCGTCAACGGGTTACTTTTGATGAACCGGATAAAATTTTGAGGATATAGACCTCGCAAATTTTAGGACAACTTTTCTCAATTTTTATTTTCTTTTTTCAAGTTTTTTTTGGTTTTTTTTTTAATTTCTTCACATCTTCAAATTGTTTTCGTTTAATTGTTTCATTCAAATAAAATTTTGAGGATATAAACATCGCAATTGTTAGCATAATTTTTATCAACTTTTGTTTCTTTATTTTTCAAGTTTTTTTGTTTTAACTTTTTCCCTTCTTCAAATTATTTTTGTTTAGGGGCAACAAAACTTGTTTGAAGCGATGGTACAACGATTGTAGAGATCAGATGTTTTCAATACAGATGATTTTTTGAAAAAAATTTCTAAGATTTTTAATGCCATTTTCTAATTTTGAGCTGTATTAAAATTTTGTGTTTGAGGCATTTTCTACCCCTGTTTGGTTCGTAAAAAATCCGAGTTTTTATTTTAGCCTCACGTTTTCCATTTTGTAGCTCTTAGCTAGAAATTGACAGCTAAAATAACTTAGTATCTTCTATTGTAACGTAATTAATTTGTAAGGGTTTGCGTTTATGAAGGCTCATTTGAAAGTTAGATTTGACTCTTTTTACAGAAACAATTTTTTTTAAAACAAATATTTTTCTGGCTTCATTCATTGCATTTTTATTCGTTGTTTAAATTTTCTCTGCCGATGTTAATCTTGATGAGGGATTTAAAAGAAGATTTATATAACAAATTTTGCCGGATAATGGCTGAGAAATCACTTAAAAACAAGAAAGGGCGATTAACAACCAAATAATTTTCACACTTTTTTTAAGTTTGTTCTGCTTATTCTTTTTTCATTTTCAAAGGCTTTTCTACCATGCAAAAGATGACCGATTAGTCTATAAAAAACTAAACTATACAAAATGTTATTGGATGACGCCTGGAAAATTGCATTCGAGCATTTTCAGAATAATGTTTTTCAGAAATTTTAAGAACTTTTTTATTTCCGTTGTCATCTCCTTTCTTTTTCCTGGGTTAATCTCTTTATGAACTAAAATTTATTGCCTATCCATCAGTTTATGCCGTTAATTGCAAACTACCTTTATTAAGAGGTTTTCTCTGCCATATATTAGTTCTTGAGAAGAAAATTCAATTGATTTTTATCAGTTGCTACATAAGATTCTTCATTCAGGTATTTTTCTCATGTATTTTTAGTTGTATTTTTTTCAAAATATAAAGTAAAAAACGTGGGAGCTACTTTCAATTTGTCAGGAAGATTAATTCTGTAATTCAATTTTTTTCTGGATTTTTTCGGCTGTCTCTCCGGATTTCTTTTCACACATTTTCCAATGATTTTGATCTATTGAGACGGGACTAACAGGTGAAGCCCAAGTACGGGCATTGAGTTGCAATAGAGGAATTCAGTTAACTTTAGGTGCTTAATTTGCTGAAAACGCTGTTAGGCCAAAATTTGAAATAAAAAATTGCAGTTTTCTCTGCTTTCAAGCTCTGATTTCAGCATTTTTTTCTTTTTTCCAATTGCCTTTAATTTTCGTCTATTTCGTTTTTATTAACCGTCGATCAAAGTTTATATGGCTAATATGCTATTTAATTGATATTGTATGCTAATGTTTTTTGGTTTGTTTTGTTGTTCACGCCAACTGCAACACCAGAGTCATAGTAGTATTTCCCGATTGTGTAACGTTTTTAAAAATTTTGTCAATTTTTGGTTGTTTTCAATTTTATAAAGCGAAAAAACTTTGTTTGACTTAAAACTGGGTCAATAAAACAATTTTACGATAATGAAAAAATTCGACAATCTGGATATCACTAAATACTGCCATTTTAAAGTACATTTTGCTACTTTTTTAAAACTTTTTTGAATTACATCATTTTTAAGGTTTGATTTGCGTTTACTGTTCAACAAAAAATTTTTTAGGCTTAAATTTGCGTTAACGGTTTACTTTTGATGAACCAGATAATTTTTTGAGGATATAGACCTCGCAAATTTTAGGACAACTTTTCTCAATTTTTATTTTCTTTTTTCAAGTTTTTTTTGGTTTTTTTTTAATTTCTTCACATCTTCAAATTGTTTTCGTTTAATTGTTTCGTTCAAATAAAATTTTGAGGATATAAACATCGCAATTGTTAGCATAATTTTTATCAACTTTTGTTTCTTTATTTTTCAAGTTTTTTTGTTTTAACTTTTTCCCTTCTTCAAATTATTTTTGTTTAGGGGCAACAAAACTTGTTTGAAGCGATGGTACAACGATTGTAGAGATCAGATGTTTTCAATACAGATGATTTTTTGAAAAAAATTTCTAAGATTTTTAATGCCGTTTTCTAATTTTGAGCTGTATTAAAATTTTGTGTTTGAGGCATTTTCTACCCCTGTTTGGTTCGTAAATAATCCGAGTTTTTATTTTAGCCTCACGTTTTCCATTTTGTAGCTCTTAGCTAGAAATTGACAGCTAAAATAACTTAGTATCTTCTATTGTAACGTAGTTAATTTGTAAGGGTTTGCGTTTATGAAGGCTCATTTGAAAGTTAGAATTGACTCTTTTTACAGAAACAATTTTTTTTAAAATAAATTTTTTTCTGGCTTCATTCATTGCATTTTTATTCGTTGTTTAAATTTTCTCTGCCGATGTTAACCTTGATGAGGGATTTAAAAGAAGATTTATATAACAAATTTTGCCGGATAATGGCTGAGAAATCACTTAAAAACAAGAAAGGGCGATTAACAACCAAATAATTTTCACACTTTTTTTAAGTTTGTTCCGCTTATTCTTTTTTCATTTTCAAAGGTTTTTCTACCATGCAAAAGATGACCGAATAGTCTATAAAAACTAAACTATACAAAATGTTATTGGATGACGCCTGGAAAATTGCATTCGAGCATTTTCAGAATAATGTTTTTCAGAAATTTTAAGAACTTTTTTATTTCCGTTGTCATCTCCTTTCTTTTTCCTGGGTTAATCTCTTTATGAACTAAAATTTATTGCCTATCCATCAGTTTATGCCGTTAATTGCAAACTACCTTTATTAAGAGGTTTTCTCTGCCATATATTAGTTTTTGAGAAGAAAATTCAATTGATTTTTATCAGATGCTACATGAGATTCTTCATTCAGGTATTTTTCTCATGTATTTTTAGTTCTACTTTTTTCAAAATATTAAGTAAAAAACGTGGGAGCTACTTTAAATTTGTCAGGAAGATTAATTCTCTAATTCAATTCATTTCTGGATTTTTTCGGCTGTCTCTCCGGATTTCTTTTCACACATTTTCCAATGATTTTGATCTATTGAGACGGGACTAACAGGTGAAGCCCAAGTACGGGCATTGAGTTGCAATAGAGGAATTCAGTTAACTTTAGGTGCTTAATTTGCTGAAAACGCTGTTAGGCCAAAATTTGAAATAAAAAATTGCAGTTTTCTCTGCTTTCAAGCTCTGATTTCAGCATTTTTTCTTTTTTCCAATTGCCTTTAATTTTCGTCTATTTCGTTTTTATTAACCGTCGATCAAAGTTTATGTGGCTAATATGCTATTTAATTGATATTGTATGCTAATGTTTTTCGGTTTGTTTTCTTGTTCACGCCAACTGCAACACCAGAGTCATAGTAGTATTTGCCGATTGTGTAACGTTTTTAAAAATTTTGTCAATTTTTGGTTGTTTTCAATTTTATAAAGCGAAAAAACTTTGTTTGACTTAAAACTGGGTCAATAAAACAATTTTACGATAATGAAAAAATTCGACAATCTGGATATCACTAAATACTGCCATTTTAAAGTACATTTTGCTACTTTTTTAAAACTTTTTTGAATTACATCATTTTTAAGGTTTGATTTGCGTTTACTGTTCAACAAAAAATTTTTTAGGCTTAAATTTGCGTTAACGGTTTACTTTTGATGAACCAGATAATTTTTTGAGGATATAGACCTCGCAAATTTTAGGACAACTTTTCTCAATTTTTATTTTCTTTTTTCAAATTTTTTTTGGTTTTTTTTTTTAATTTTTTCACATCTTCAAATTGTTTTCGTTTAAGGAGAAAAAACTTGTTTGAAGCGATGGTGCAACGATTGCAGTGATCAGATGTTTGCATTACAGATGAGTTTTTGAAAATATTTTCTAAGACTTTTAATGCCATTTTCTGATTTTGAGTTGAGTTGAAATTGTGTGATTGAGACATTTTCTACCCCCTGTTTGGCTCGCAAATAATCCGAGTTGTTACTTTAGCCTCACGTTTTCCATTTTGTAGCTCTTAGCTAGAAATTACCAGTTTAAATTCAATAAAATCCTTCATTGTAACGTAATTAGTTAAGTTAAAATCAATGTAAAAATTTTTATTTCTTTTTAATTTTAACTGCAATTTTGCAACGTGATTTTGTTACGAGTTGCCAGTTTATCAAGAGCCTTTCTTGCTGATGCGGTCTTAAATCTTTTTTAACAACACGGAAATGATTCTGGGAACAAAAACATTAATAATATTATTAGCCAACTTTTAGCGATAACCAACTTTTGTGGTTTTTGCTGTTGCTTGTTGTCTGTGTCCAGAAAGATGACTGTAAAAAGCCAATTTGTGTTTTGTTTATTTGCTTAAAAAAACAATTGCGAATTTTTGTTTAAAATTTAATCGTGCTCGTTACCTTAAAGACCAGATTTTGCACGATGTGTTATCCAATTCCTCTGTTAGCTAATTGAGGAGTTTTGAAGGCATCCATTCAATTCGTTGATTGTAATTTAGGACTTGTTATGCTTCGTTTTTTGTAAGATATTCTCAAACCCTTCACCATAACTTTGGTTTTTCACAACAGGACAAACCAGTAACTCCCGTGATTTTTAAATTTAATCAGATTTCTATAAATGGCTTTAGTATCTCTTCAAGTGCTTAGATTGCTGCTGCTGATGGGACGGCCTTAATTCAAATTTAAAAGTTTTCCAGGAGTTTTTGAGCCTAAAATAGTGCCTTCTATTACGTTTTTGTTGTCATTTTTTGATTTTTGTGTCCAATTTGAAATGAAGAAACGTTTGTCAAAGTTGATATGTGTCTTCTGAAAAACATTATAACTTTTTTATCCTTCTTTGAGCTGCATGTTTTGGTACTGAAAACATTAACCCTCGAAATGATGCTAATTTTTGCTATTTTTAGAGTTTTTGAAAATTTCGTAAGTTTTTTTAGTTGTTCAGCCTCAGGGGTCATAAAATCTCCTCTATGGTTTGCAAATTGATTGCTGCTTAGTTTCTAGAGGCAATGGAATATTTTTGGAGACTTTTAGGAAGTTTGATAAGCTTTTGGTAAAATTTGCCGTTTTTTCAATTTTCTGGAAAATTTCATTATTCGAGTTTATCGACATTTATAGGCCAGTAAAATTTTTTAATTTTCGCCATTTTTTTAGTGGATAGTTCAGTTTGGAGGCAAATATGATTTTAGCATAAATTACAAACTTTAATAATTTTTACAAATTTTGTTCTCAAAATGTTTGTCATAATTCTTGAGTTTTGTTGATTTTTTGTGGCTAATAGACTCCTACCAAGGCTTCTTCGTGGGTTAGTGGATATAATAAAATGAATAAAATATGGCCTTTTGGTTTAAATTTTCAAGAATTTCAGCTTCAGGTATTTTAGCAATACCTTTGTTCAGTTTTTTATTATTTTGATTTCTCATTTTTTGAGACGGCATTGTTCAGTGTATCCACTGCTCACGTATAGTAGTTCTAAGTTTTCCGTTCATTTCTTTGGATTTTGTTACAAGACCTGTCCTGCTGTTGTTAATATCTTTTCACAATTCTCGCAATCTTTTCCTTGAATGCTGAGTCAAATTTAAATGGTCTTAACTCAAGCTGCATTATTAGAGACGTAAAATAGGAGTAGTGTTAAGGCTTGGGGTTTTCTCAAAGTACTTTTTAAACTCATTTTCTGTTCTGAGAACAATGTTTTTTTCTCGAGCGGCATTTTTACTTCTGCTTCTGCTTTTTTGTCTTCATTTTTCGTACGAACAATTTTAAAAAAAGCAACATGAGGTTTCTATTAAGGTGTGTTTGAAATTGTTTAGACATCCAAAATTGCAAATTTTGTAATATTGTTTCTCAAAGACTTTGACTGTATTTGCCTTAATGAAGTGTAAGTAACTTTTTTGGAAATTGCATGTTTTTGAAGTTCATTTTTGTGTTTTTACTATTCATTGTCATAGTTCTCAATAGCTCTAAATTGATGCATATTTACATTAATTTTGTTGACTTAAGTTGAAATTGGGGGTTTCATCGACCTTGACAATAACTGTTTTGGAAAATAGTTTTAGCAAACTTTTGGAATTTAACATCGTTTGGAGTTTTTGTTGTGTTCTGCCAATTATTCTCATTATGGAGAACTGTGTAAATATCTTTTAAGTCCCAATTTATTCCTTTTGAAATGTTATTTTTCTTATCTAACGGTTTCCATTAAGTTGATGCCACCTCATTCAAAAAATGTTTGTGTTTTTCGGATCTAACAGTTTTTATGTCAAAAATTGGTGTTGGACAAAGTGTTCAAACTCTGGTTGCAAGTTTCTTTGACTTTGATGCCACTCATTTTCAAGGAAACTGGCAAAGATCGTTTTTGTCATTTGTGTTGTCGTTTTACTTTGTCTTCAGTGGTTCTCTATCAGGTTGGTGTTTACTGTATAAACTCCCAATGTACAAAGTTCTTTCGAGGCGATCAATGATGGGAATAACAGCTTCGATAACATCTATTTTGTAGAAGAAATGAGGTATTTTTTTCAAGTTTTGTGGTCCGTTTACTTTCGTACACGTCTTGGTAGTTGATTTATTTATTATCCGGGGCAGTTTTTTAAGGAAGCTGATACGGTTGTCCTCGCTTGCTTCAATTTTTTGAGTTATGATTCAGGAATTGTCCTGCTATGTTTTCAATTCGCTTTTTCTTTTATCACTTTTAGGTTTACATAAGTCACGACTTTCACCGTTGATTGCTGAAAAAACTCGAACTAAACCTCTAAGTCATTATGCCTAATTAAACCCCACCCAACGCCCATACCCTGTCTGCATCAATTGAGCTATCTGTTTTTAAAAACATTTTCTATAGTTTTATTAGGCAGTTATTTTTTTTTCTTTTTGACTTTACTTTATTAAGATTTCAGGTGTCCTCAATGTATGCTGCTAGCTGCTAGAGAATACTATACAGTTTTTTTGTCAGCCTATTTAAAGGCTGAAGTTATATATTTGTTTGACCTAATTAAATGGCGAACTAATACAGTCGACTTTTCGACCGTTTTTGAGAAATAGATTGTCAATATTTCTTTCTCTAACTGATTCAATCAAAACGTCGATCTCTAGGGTCAATAATCGCTTTTCTGCTGTTTGTCGGCTATGTTTTCCAATTCGCCTGACCACTATTGTGCATTTTCGTTTTTTATTTGTATCCACATATGTTTAAATAGCATTAATAGCGCTGGAATTTTTTGTTTTTTCCTAATCCTCAATGCCTCTCCGACGATGTTTGTAGCAATATTAAAATTGCTGGTTTTTTTACTACTCAAAGAAAAATAGCTGTATTATACAAGGTTTTACGACTGAAAACAGTTATAAGTATCCTACAGGTTTTATTTAGCTCAGTGACTTGAAAATTTAGCCTTGTTTTTGGACATTGACTCATGTTCTTACACTCTAAAAAAGGTTCAAGTAAATTTACCTGAACCAAGTTCAGGTAACTAGAAGTTCAGGTGAAGTTCAGGTGTAAAAGCACCTGAAATACACCTGAACTGTAGTTCAGGTAAATTTTCACCTGAACAAGTTCAGGTGTGGTTACCTGAAAATACCTTTTCTGCATTCAGCAGTGAAACAACAAAATTTTAGCAGTAAACTAAAACACAATACCAATATAAACTTTAGTAGAAATATCAACACATTTATTAGGCAGTGTCCAGCTTTTTTTAAATTTTGCAAAGTTACGGATAAATTTATTATCAAATTTTCCGACTCTTCAATTCCACTGATAGTATTTTGGAAGTATTTTTGGAACCATTAGGGGTTTCTGAAATGAACAACCATAGCGAAGTTTTAAAGTAACGGTTTAAAGAAACTTTTAAATTTTTGAAACAATCACAACAGGAAACGCAGTGGCTTTAAAGTGGATCAACTTGAATTCAAACTCTCTTACTAATATATTAAATCAAAAACTAGTATTCCTGCTTAAAATAGACCTCTGGAAAACTGGATTACACAAATATGCAAATATGTAAAAAAAAATTCAGGTAAAATTCAGGTAAAATTACCTGAACTGTAAAAATTACCTGAACAGTTCAGGTGTTTTTTCAGTTAAATTTCAGGTAAGTTCAGGTAAAAGTTCAGGCAGTGATACCTGAATTTTTCAGGTAAATTTCAGGTAAATTTCAGGTGTGTTCAGGTAGGGTTCAGGTGAGATAAATCTACCTGAACTGTTCAGGTAGATTCAGGTATTTTTTCAGGTAAATTTACCTGAACCTTTTTTAGAGTGTAGAACCTCCTTTTTAGAAAGTCTTTTTTTGAAAATTGTATTTAATAATAGTATTTTTGCTAATACATGTAATAAAAAATTGCTGGTGGCTCTGAAGCTCGAAAAGTTGTTTTGAGCTGTTTATGTCCGATGACAGTCCCTTTACCTATCCAAACAACAACAACAATAACCCCACTTTAGCCCCACTTCGCTCGTTCTCACCTCACACAATCCTCACCACAAATACTGCCTACTCCACATTACCTACCACCCCGCGCATCACCTACTGCAATCCCAGCTACCAACCGCCGCCCACCAAACCTTGTCGCCCCTTAACCCATCTCTCTACTCCCAAACCTCCCACTGACTCCGGAGCATACATTTTCCTTTTATTTCCGAGCAAGAAACTTTCCTTTGTCAATGTATTTGTCTCGCGCTATCTCCATCCTCCCATATTTCATTCAACCCATAGAGCGGACAATATCCTGGATAATGTTTTGGTTGATAAGGATACCCAGGTCGAGGTGGCCAGACCGAAGTGACCCCTGATCAGACGAGTTTCGAGCGCACACATGTTCCGGGTGCGCTCGAATTACATGGTATGGAAAAAGCTTCGAGGATTATAATTACAATTATAATCCTTATATTGACATCTTCGCGGACAGCAATTTTCGTTTGAGCGATCAATTCCCAATCATCTTTGAATGTTTTTAATTAAAAAAATTGCTTCAACTGATGCTCCACTTCAATCAGCGTTTCCTTTTCAACTCTCACTGTGAGCTATTCTACTATCCCTCCATACTGTTCACTGTCAAAACAAAACGAAACTTTGCGGTGAAAAGGCATCCAAATTCCCTCGGCTTTCATTTTATAGAAACTTATGTTCTCATGAAAACAGTTCCATGACTCAATATAGTTTGATGAAGTAGCTGTTGGCTGGCCAGTCAACTATGGCCAGTTTTTCTATGCTGTTGGCAAAAAATTTTTTAAGACGCTAGAAAAAATGAAAAAGTCGCGTAATATCTGATAAAAGCTCGTATTCACATTTTAAATGCAATAACCACTATGTAAACTCGGTAGGAGAAAACTGCAATAATTCATTTTATTCTATCAAAAATACTGCCACTAAATAAGTTCACTTGGTTTCACCAAAATGCAGCTGTTTTGTCCATACTGAGAATCTCGTATATATTGAGAAAACCGATAAAAAGTTAAAATTCGAAAATCAGTTATTAATTTTCAACAGAAAGAATCTCAGTTTCATGAAAAGATTAAACCATCAGCCTCAGTTAACATAAAATTCATCTGATGGCTCCATGGTCCTACTTTCATTGAAACTCAATGGAACAGAAAAATGCCAAACTGTAAACTTTAAAAATTGAAAATACACGGTGTCCAATCACTAAAGACCATAAATTAATGGAAAAAAGTTTTATATAAATCCATATGTGCCTCAATATAAAGCCCAATCGTAATGCCAGCATTAATGAGCTTTAATCAGAAGGATGCAAAATACAAGTATTACATCAATTTCACAATAACACGATGAACTTTTGAGTTAAAACTCCAGAAAAATTCATTTGTTCAATCGGGAGTTCAATTGTCCTCTCATTCTTTTCTCGTGAGTTCAACTTTAATGACCAGACCTCGAAAGAACAACTCAGAACTCAAGAAATCACCCAAGGGTTACTAAAAAGTCTCAATTTTAAAGACAACTAAACTGTTTAAGGAAAAAATTACCTAGTTTGATTTATGGTTTTTTAAACTATCGGGGTGAACTTCTTTACCCAACTCGGTGAGAAGACAAGGGAACTTGCAACAACTTTGAGTTAAATCGAAACAAAACAGCAAAATCCATGAAAACCATTTTTTGTCCAGTGAGTGTTTCAAGTAAAAGCGTCTATGCACCATAACATCACTTGTGGCGGCTTTAAAATCATTTGAATAAGTTAAAGAAAACCAAAACTGCCGTCACGTTTCACGTGTGAAGAAACTCTGTACTGCAATTTGTACAAAAGTTTTTCTCGGCACTCAAAAAGCAGCTTGACATATATTTACGCATTGAGACTACTCATTATTTTGATCCCGTTACTGTTTCAGTTCATTGAATTCACGGATTTATTTTCCTTTCTAGATATTGTTGAAATGCTGAAAGGTGTTATAGAGCTCAAAACTAAATGGATCTCAAAATTATCATAAATCCGTTCGATTTTAAAAACAACATAAACGTGTAATAACTGACTATTTATCGGGCCACTCGCTTAAATACAGCGCAAAAATTGTTCAATTTTTAACAAAAATTGGTAACAAAGTGTCTAAAATTGATTGAAAATTTTTCTGAAGTAAACAAAGTTTTCGAGATGATTTTGTTAGGTCATAAAAATTCCAACAACATTTTTCATGAAAATGCACTCTAAAAATTTATCGTGTGAATTCAACAAAAAATCGTGTATTTTTACCCGATTTCTCGCGTAAAAAGAATCACACGACAAAAGGTCGATTTACACGAGAAACCATCTAAGTTTACGCGATTCTCTCGGGGTTAATCTCAGGATTTCTCGTGTGATTCACACGATAAATCATGTAAAATTCGAACGATTTCTTGTGTGTTCTCAACCAAATTTTTGTGTGAAAACCACACGATTTTTCGTTTGAAAACACATGAAACATTGGTTTGAAACACACGAAAAATTGCATGAAAATTACATGATTGATCGTGTAAATCACACAAAAAATCTTGTGGTTAAGCCCGAGAGAATTGTGTAAACTTACATGATTTCTCGTGTAAATCGACCTTTTATCGTGTGATTCTTTTTACGCGAGAAATCGGGTAAAAATACACGATTTTTTGGCCAACTTCACATGATTTCTCATGTAAGATTTTTTTGGTTCAGCAACCGCAAATTGGTTTAGAAATCACTACAACTGAGAGACAGCGGTTCAATTTAAATACAAATTAGGGCTTCAGTTGTAGAACTGGAAGTAGAAACAATCATTGGCACGAAACGCCCGGGCTGGTCAAAATTATGACCCAACTGCGAAAAAAATTTCTCTGAAAACTACAAACAGTATGCCTCAACTGGTAATTATTATGGCCCAATTTTTATGCCAAAACCCAGCAAGAAGAGAAGTCAAAGCAATGAACATTGAAAGTTTTTTGTAATTTTAGAAAAATTTGTACAAGGTTGAATCGAAGAAATGACGTCGTGCGAATCTTACGTTACTGTTGTCTCAAATGCAACCTCCTAGGAAAATTGATCGTTGACCTATCAGTCTGATGCTGATTTTAAAACATTAGCAACATTTGCAGAAAAAATTGATCTAAAAAACATGGGATTGAACGCCTCGAGCTGCTCGGAAATCTCGTAGCTAATATAAATGAGGAGTTTATTGACATTCCTTAATCGCGAGTCAGAGGTTTAGTGAGCATTGGAATTAAAAAGAGGGCTAGTCAAAAACGCCAAAAAATGTGACAGTGATTAACTCTTAAAACATACTATTGCTTCAGCTGTAGAACAGAGAAAAAACAAATAATTGCACATGTTTCGTGTTGGTCAAAGTTATTGCCCAACTGCTAAAACATTTTCTGTAAAAATTACAAACATTATTCCTCAACTGGTCATTATTATGGCCCAGTTTTCATGCCAAAACCCAGAAAGAAGGGTTGATTTGTAGAAATGACGTAGAGCTAAGCTTACTTTACTGTTGTCTCAAATTCAACCTCCACCTCCTAGGAAAGCTGATCATTGAACTATCAATCTGATTCTGATGTTAATACATTAGCAAACGAAAATGAATTAAAAAACTTCGGGTTGAATGCCTAGAGTTGCTGGGAAATGCTTTAGCTAACCTAAATGAGGAGCTTATGAGCATTTATTAATCAAGAGTCAAAGGCTTAGTGAGCTTTGGAATTAAAAAGACGTCTAGTCAAAAATATCCAAAACTGTGACTGAGATTCACTCTACATACTCTACAAAATACATACTATGGCTTCAATAGTAGAACATGGAGTAGAAACAAATAGTGTCATAACATGTCTCGTGTTGGTCAAAATTATGGCCAAACTGCAGACAACTATCCAAAATCTACAAAAAGTATGCCTCAACTAATCATAATTATAGCCCAGTTTAACTGCCAAGACACGGAAAGAAGAAAAACCAAAGCAATCAACGAAATAGCCTTGAAAATTACTCGTTGTTTTAGAGCCTAAATTCTCAAGTTACAGTAGTTTTCGAGCTATACGCCTAATACGAATATTTAGGCTAAACAACAAGCTATCATGGATTCCACGTTAAGAATAAGCTTACCTTTTTTCCTGATGCTTTTGTATATGTCAATATACCATCAATGGGCAACAGTGACGATTGTGATTCAGCTTTGCTCACTTTTGTGTTGTTTGGCATTATCGGAAACGTTTTGAAAATATGTTATCATCTCTCATAAGTTGAAGCGCGCTGATTAGAAAGACAAGCCAACCTGGAGATTTTTATAAAGAAGTGACACCAACAACATTAGAAAAAATTACAGTTTCAAGACAATTGTTGAAGGAACTAATTTCAGACAAAATAACAATACAACAGCATCTACAAACAATTTGCTTCTAGAACAGTAGCTCTGTACAGGAAGTTTTCATGCATTTGTTAGCAAGCTCGCGAAGTTTTTGAAGAGGAGTTTATTTCGCAAAACGACATGACCTTAAATACATTTCTGATCGAAGCATCGATGTATGGAATAGCAGTGATAGTCTAACAGAGAATCGTATGATACAAATTTGGTCACTGAGGTTTCAGTTGTCAGATAACTTCTCGAAGTAGTTTAATATTTGAATATTTCAAGCGTAAATCCAAAGAAAACCAATTGGTTCGCCACTCGCGAAATTTTTCCAATTTTCAAAAATAATGGCTTATCAGTGCTAGGATTGTAATTGATAATAAAAACATCAAAAAGTTTAAACCATACTCCCAATCTTTTTCCTCTCTTGCATTCGTATGCAACGTTTTCCTCCAGGTTAAAGTTTTCTGCAAGAAATTTCACATTTTCTTTAGTGAAAATAATCTCACAGGGAACCAACTTTCCAGGACCAAAATCAGTCGCCAGAGAATCATCTGACAACGACCAGTGCACATATTGCTCCAATTGGTGTCTGTTGACCATAGTGTTGTAAGTATTTTTAGAATTGCACACCTGAAGTGCGAGACGTTTAAAAATCTGGTTTTTTTTATATTTTAGCACACACAGGTGGATGAAAGGTCCGGAGTGCTGTAAAACAGTTGGGTAATGGATTAGGCGATGCTGTTTGAAGATTACTGGTTAGTGAGGAAACATCTTTTTGAAATTTTGCAGGTGCTTCCCTGTTAAAAACACAATAGCCCTTTTAAAACAAGCAAGAAAAATTACACAAAAAGACTCAGAAAACGTAGAAGTGTTAGAATGCAAAAACAATTAATGCTACTTACTAATTTCATATGACAATATCACTAGGTCAGCTTCCACGAACGATGGGGACAGAAGTAGAGAGATCAAATCAAAGTAGTGAAGTAAGAAACGCCAAAGCTCATCTTGTTGTGGAATAAGGTCGCACAAAATAATAGGCAGGAACTTATAGAGCATGAAGATTTGATCTGTTTTGCCCCGTACACTGTGGTCTTTCAAAACTCTGAGCCTACAGAAATCAACCACCCCACTTTAAGTTCTGTAAAAAAAATATGAGAAATCTTTTGAGCAATTTTTATAGTTTATTGGAAAAGCTGATTTGTTAGTTCTTTTTTTCTCTGAACTTAAAGAAATGAGTCACAGTGATTAGATAGTCTGACAAAAAATTCCTTACCCCTTAGACTGCAGCCTATAACTAAGAACATCAATGCGGTATGCACTAAAGTACATCGTTTCTAAGTGGGACTTTGCTCGAACACCTTTTGACGGTTGGCAATTTAATAAAGCTTTTTCAACGTTTTTCGTGAAACTTTTGAAACTAAGCAACAGGCATTTCGATTGTTCAAAGTGCTTATTGAAATCATCAACATTTGGCAGACATATTTCGCAGCAAAACGCTTTTGAGAAGCTCTTTACAAAACATAGCGCCGAATGATACTCAGCATTGTCAGCTACAAACGAGAATTGAGCTCCAGTGCTAGTAATTTTCGTACGCTCATCAGTTACGACATTGAATGGTTCTTCCAAGCTCTCCAAAGCTTTACTGACTCTAGAAAGGATCATCTTCTAACCATAGCGTTGCAAATCTAAGGTGTTACAGACCGCAGCAAGGTTTACTGCTCGCGCTTGCTGCGTCAACTACGGAGGAAGATTTTTAAGAGTCCAATAAAAACAAGTAACTTTGTGTATGGTTCTGCGGGACCCAATTGGGTTAGCTTGTTCGAAATCATCTGAGTACAATTATAAGCTAAGCTTAAAAGCGTGAGGGGTCATCTCCACATCTTCAGGTAGAGGCAGATCAAATGGAGTTTCATTGTTTTCAAACGACTTAGCCTGCTGAATGTCGATTAAAAGACCTTGGTCAGTTACTTTTCTCAAAAGTTCGTTGTAACTAAAAATCTGATGCGCGACTTTGTCATTTTTCAGGAGCATATTTTTCAAAACATTTGAAATGGGGACAAAATAGCACGCTTGTTTTACACAGACATAAATTGGGCGGCCAAACTTGAGTTTGATTTCCTGCCTCGTGCCGAGAGTCACTTCTTCTTCAGATACGTAGTTGCTTTGTTTCCGCACAAATTTTTGGAGTTCATTGCTATTTTTTGTATTACAAATTTTACTGTTGCAAAAAGCACCACATGAAAGCTCGAAATTTTTTGAGCAAAATCCAGAGGGAGCAGCTAAGGAGTTTTAAATAATTTGAAAGATTGACTCGAACAAAAGGTTGAAGCAGCTCTCAAAATGATCAAGGAACTTGAATGCGTTGCTTAAAGTGACTGAGGAAGATGATAATACACGTAGTAGAAGTTCATCGCCCGCTTCACCTCGGGCAATTTTTTGGATAATTTTAAAGTGTTTTTCAAAAGTTTCTACTGTCTCATTGGGAGTTTCTGACTCTGAAACGAAGTTTTCGTTCTCCTGCACGAACTCATCAGATTGTTTTGTTTTTGATGAATGACTTCGAACAATATGTATCCGAAGGCACTTAGGCGAGGAATAAAAACGAGGACAGAAAAGACGGAAGATTTTGTCAAAACTGTGGTCTAGGGAAAGATGGATCAAAAACTGCTCCGGCTTTTAGTGATTACAAATCAATTATTTTTTCTGCACAGAGTGGACCGTTTTTCAGAAAGTGTTTTCTTTACTTCATTTAAGATCCTTTTGTTTGATGCCGAAGGTACTGCTACTTTTGAAGGCTGTCTTTTATTGAGGAATGATGAACTCTGAAGTTCCAACACCGCATCAATTTCACTGTCAGAAGATTCCCAGCCTTGTTGAAAATCTTGGAGCTCACTAGAGACGCTTTCTTGACTAGAAGGTGCAATTGACAGAGCTTGTGAATCCCAAACAGCACTGGAAACAAAATCCGATTGAGAAATCATCAGTTTATTCTGAATATCTGGCAAATGTTTGTCAAAATGACGCACAAAGCTTTGACGGAAGCGAAAAAGGTGTTGACAAACCGGGCAAGGAATCTGCGCCTCGAAACGATGATGTAGCTTCATGTGATACATCATATCAGTCACATCAATACATTTTCGTAAATTGTATAATTAAGTGAAAATTCCTGTCTTTGTTCATTCCCCCAGAAAGTTTCGTAGTTCTCAATTCTACGTTGTGGGTTCCCAGTTGATTGCCGTGACAATGCATTCGAATTTTGAGAGAAATAAATATCTTCTTTGAGATCACCTGATTGCTCCATGAGCGGCAAAACTTGATTTTTTGTATTCCCGTCATCTATGTGGACTTGGTCTGGCATTTGTGTTTGTTTCTCTTAAGATCAAGAATTCTGCAGACGACTAGAGTCCAAAGGGCGACTGCTGTTTTCTGTGGAGCAACTTTTCTTTGCAGCATGAAGATCGCAATGTGGACACTGGCATGTGTTGATATCTCCATGCAAGAAGTTTTTTGCACCGTAATTGACGCAGATTTCCTCTCCTTGAGCCATGTCACTAAGGGTCACCATTCGCTCTGTTCCCATTTTTGATTTTTGTATTTTGAAGGCAACATTGGGGCGACAACAACGATTAACAAACGAGATTGGTCCCAGCATTATTCGATTTTGATGAGTGCATTGGAAAACAAATGTTGAGAAGTCAAACTCAAATAAATTCTAAAGCTTCCGACAAATTTCCAACAACTCCTTCTAATCCAGAAACAACTACACCTTTTTTATGTTTTTGTTTGCAATTACTGAGAAACCACAATGACCGCGGTCAGAATCACTCATGAACTCATTACTAGATGGTTTATAGTCTATAGATTGAAAGGAAGTTGTATAACTCTCCTCAAGAAAACAATATAGGCTATCTTGGTCGGAAAAATCTATCAGATTTTCTGCAGCAATAGCTTTGTGACTTCTTACTCCATCTCTATCAATTAGTGATTCAGTCAGACGAAAGCCAATCGACGCCAGCAGTTTGTAATTATGGACACTTGACTCAACTGTAATTTCTGCCGCCAACATTTTAAGGGAAAGTGCTTTACACTTAAAAGGTCAATATTATCGCCCTTTTTTGAGCAGAAAGCAAAAATTTCACCATTGTTTCACTCAAGATATCAAAACATCGAAAACAGAGGAATTTTTGGCGAAAACCTGAGACGATACGCTTGGCAAGTAAAATGCTTCAAAAACTTGCAGTTCATTATTAGGGCCCTGTCTCCGAGCAGCAAATAAGTCACCATAGAAGAAATCTACATTTTATAAAACTTTTTTCAAGAACAAGATGAACTAATTGAAAACTAGCACGTAATACAAAAGTAAGTTCAAACAGTTCTGTTCACTGATAAGGACAGTTTAATATGGTTCACCGTCAAAATCAAGTCAAATTCATATAATTGAGGTTTCTGTCTCCATTGAAACTGTAGCAGAATGACAATCTCAATATTTAATTTGCAAGTTCTCGTCATTAAATCTGCAGGTCATTATTATGGCCCTGCTATTAATATCTGCATTACTCTGCAAAACAGAAGCCGTGTTACAACCAGTTTAGGAGGAGAAGCGGGACAGATCATGGCGAACGCAAAAAATACTGATTTACAAGGTCAAATTCATAAGTGAAAGACATCTCAAATAAACTCATCAAAAGAAAACGCAACGATTATAACAAATTTAGTAGAAGTCTTGAAAAATGAGTGAGAAAAAAGAACAAAAAAGACAGGCAGACTAAAGCTTAGGAGTGATAGTTTTTCTTCTTCAGTCTGTGAAAAAACTTGAGCGCCCTTTTCAGTTTTTGATTTCAAGTACAAATCCAGCGTTTTAACGTTAACAAAAATTTTTCAGAGCCTGGTTATTTATTCGGCTATTCGCCTAATGAAGCACATCAGTTTCAGAGTCTTCAACTTGAAGGTCAATATAATGGCCCTTCACTTTTCATGTTGGCGTTTTTTGGCCCAAATAAGATTGAGGTTTCTATTGAAATCTTCCATTGAGGGTACTGTTTTGGGAACTGGCTTCTTCGAAACATACTTGTCCAAGTATGACCAGATAACAGATATTGAATTTGGGTACTTGAGGTTGAGACAAGTGAAGTACTTGTGACTTAACTCAACTGCATCAACCAATGTCGGGAGCTCTGCTAACTCGCGTCCGCAAACAACGTAAACCTACAAAGGATTTTGGTTATATCAAGTAAGTGTCAAGAGGTCAAAATTAAACAAAGTATAAAATACCTTGATAGAGCTTTGCACAATGGCTCCATTACAAAGATTCCATTTACCCTCAAACTCATCAAAATTGTCTTGATTCTAAACAACACTCTTTAGATCCTTTAACCGATATTTAATGAACTAGAATTATCTTACAGTTGTTTGGCTGATAAAATTCAACTTCATTCTGCATCTCGACTCAGTTTCACTCACACGACTGCTTCCAACATTCCTCTTTTGGGGAACAAGATGAGGCAGAAGAAGTAATGCCTTGACGGTCGAATTTTTTTCTAGAAAAAAAACTAAGAACATTGGAGCAGCCTTTCCCTGATTAAGAATCGAATGAAGTTTTTCATACCTTGCAAGATGGCCTCAGCTACAGCTGGAAGCTCCTCATCTTGCTCTGCCATGTACAAAATTTTCTCTCTCTCTCTCTCCTTGAAGAGGATTTCGAATGGTTTCTCAAGATCATTTTTTGTCCAGCGTTTATACACAAGGTCAACCTATGCAAAAAACAAAAAGAACCCTCTCTCCACTTAATTTTCTTAAACTTAACCAACGTGTAGCATGTGATTAAAGGACAGTCCAATGACCAAGCAGTACTCGGTGATATCGACTGCCTCTTTTGTGTTCTGGAGTGTTTCTTTCCTCTGACAAAACGTCCATGCGCGTATATTTTCACTGGACTGATCGGTCCTCGAGAAAAGTCTCTTAAGTTCTGAAAGGTCAGCAGTTTTCACTACCCGACTGCCCGATGCGTGCTTTCTCTTAAGAACGTTTGGCTGGCTGTCTATAACAACTAAAAACCAAGAAGTTTCGGATATGAGATTTCTCAACTAAAACCAAAGGAAATCATGTTTATTACCTATGTCATCGTTAGACTCATCGGACGGAGGTAAATTCTCTTTCTCTTTCATGCGCATGTTACGTAATTTGTGCTCGAAAATGCCTGATTGAAGAAATGATATCCCAACTGCAAGTTTATGCGACGGCTGGAAAAATAGGCCCTAGAAGCAAAAAACGGTCACACGCATTTAAATGAGCAATGTTATTTATTGACACTAACATATGGGTACTTTTGTCCCTCAACAACATAAGCCGGAAACAAATCAACGCACATTTGCGCATAGAAGCATTTGATTGTTGTGCTATAAAATTATCAGGTGTAACGTATCCCGAAGCAGTATTGAAAAAGACGAAAGAACATGTCGTTAACTCAAATAGAAAATTACCTCTACCATTTTCGCGCACACCGTGGACGCCAATTTCATTTTGTTGCCCTCAATTTCGGGCTTGATACCTCTTGTGAGCGCTCTAAGGTCTTCAAGCGAATCCGGCTCACGCACATTAATTGACTCGGGCGTAATGACCGGAGTTCGATCCTGCACCGGGCTACCTCCCGCTGAGTTGACAGCTGGTTTTTGCTTTCTCAATGTTTGCGTGGGAACAGCAGGTGATTCAGTTCCCGTACAAAGCGTATTACGTACGGCATAAATGACTGCGATAGGCAACCCCATTTTTTCCAGCCTATCGTCCGGTAATTGCTGGAAGGATTCCAATTGAAGAAAATTCTGCCTAACAATGTCCGGGAGTTGTGCTGTCTGCTCGGGGTCGTATCCCAGCGTCTTCACAATATCAGTCAAGGAAATTATTTAGGAAAAAAACCAGTAAACCCAGAAAAAAGGCAAACCCATGATAGCTGTGATAAGATTACTAATTCCAACATTTCGATCTCAAAAACAAAATTGATTGCACAAAGTTAAACGAAGATCATGATTATGGCTCTTCTTTACTTTGTGCAACAGATCAGCAAACTGAATTTAGGCTATCTTTACTCCCAAAAATTTAAACTATAATAAAGGTTAATATTATGGCCCTTCATTTTTTTTCATGGCAGTAAACCTAATTCTTTTCGATCTCAAAACAAAATTGCTTGCACAAAATTAAAAGAAGATCATGATTATGGCTCTTCTTTACTCTTTGAAACAGATCAGTAAAATAAACGAGGGCAAGCTTTACGCCTAAAAGTTTAAAATATAATGAAGATCAATATTTTGGCCCTTCATTTTTTTTCATGGCTTTAAACCTAATTCTTCTCGATCTCAAAACAAAATTCATTGCACAAAGTTACAAGAAGATCAAGATTATGGCTCTTCTTTACCTTGTGCAACAGATCAGCAAACTAAACAAGGATAATGTTTACGCCTAAAAATTTAAACTACAATGAAGGTCATTATTATGGCCCTTCCTTTTTTTCATATCAGTAAACCTAATTCATTTTAATCATGAAAACACAAATGATAGCACAAAAATAAAAGAAGATCAAGATTATGACTCTTCTATGCTTTCTGCAACAGATCACCAAACTAAACAAGGGCAAGCTTTACGCCTAAGAATTTAAATTATAATGAAGATCAATATTATGGCCCTTCATTTTCTTTCATGGCAGTTAAATTTAATTCCTTTTAATCATGAAAACACAAATGATAGCACACAAATAAAAGAAAATCAGGATTACGGCTCTTCTTTACTCTTTGAAACTGACCAGTAAAATAAACAAGGGCAAGCTTTACGCCTAAAAGTTTAAAGTATAATGAAGGTCAATATTACGACCCTTCATTTTCTTTCATGGCAGTTAAATTTAATTCCTTTTAATCATGAAAACACAAATGATAGCACACAAATAAAAGAAAATCAGGATTACGGCTCTTCTTTACTCTTTGAAACTGACCAGTAAAATAAACAAGGGCAAGCTTTACGCCTAAAAGTTTAAAGTATAATGAAGGTCAATATTACGACCCTTCATTTTTTTTCATGGCAGTAAACCTAATTTTTTTCGATCTCAAAACAAAATTGATTGCACAAAGTTAAAAGAAGATCATGTTTATGGCTCTTCTTTACTTTGTGCAACAGATCAGCAACCTGAATTTAGGCTGTCTTTAGTCCCAAAAATTTAAATTATAATAAATGTCAATATTAGGCCCTTCCTTTATTTTCATGGCAGTAAACCTAATTCTTTTGGATCTCAAAACAAAATTTATTGCATAAAGTTAAAAGAAGATCATGTTTATGGCTCTTCTTTACTTTGTGCAGCAGATCAGCAAATTGAATTTAGGCTATCTTTACTCCCAAAAATTTAAACTAAAATAAATGTCAATATTAGGGCCCTTCATTTTTTTTCATGGCAGTAAACCTAATTATTTTCGATCTCAAAACAAATTTGCTTGCACCAAATTAGAAGAAGATCATGATGATGGCTCTTCTTTTTTTCTATGAAACAGATCAGCAAACTAAACAAGGACAAGATTTACGCCTAAAAATTTAAACTACAATGAAGGTCATTATTATGGCCCTTCCTTTTTTTCATATCAGTAAACCTAATTCCTTTTAATCATGAAAACACAAATTATAGCACAAAAATAAAAGAAGATCATGATTATGACTCTTCTGTGTTTTCTGCAACAGATCACCAAACTAAACAAGGGCAAGCTTTACGCCTAAGAATTTAAATTATAACGGAGATCAGTATTTTGGCCCTTCATTTTTTTTCATGGCAGTTAACTTTAACTTCTTTTAATCATGAAAACACAAATGATAGCACAAAAAAAAGATCAGGATTATGGCTCTTCTTTGCTTTCTGCAACATATCACCAAACTAATTAAAACAAAAATAACGAGGCCCATGTTTCTTCAGTTTAAGTCAATTCCACATATTTTATTGAACAAAATTAGCAGCAAAGAATCATAGCTCTGTGACTACCCATCGATCGAATTTGTTTTCAAGGACTTCGATGGGTTGCAGCAGGAAAAACACTTAGCTTTGCAGCAACTTTTGCACAGGGTAATTTGAGTTGTCTCATAAAACAACTCTTCGCACACGCAACATTCGAAAGAAAGATCTTTTGTCGAACCTTTGTTTTTCCTGATTATGTAATTTAGATATGAATACTTTTTTAGAAAATTCAAGCACCAATCAACGCGAGCTATCTCTTTTTGAAGCCAGGATCTAGGCATAACCACTTTCTCCTGTAAGGTTGTCTTGTACGCAATTTTCCTAACGTCTGCTCTGGATTTCGCGTCTACAGATTTTCGGAACACATCTCTTGCAATCTCTGCTCTAAAAATTGGCCTCCTTCACCTGCTGAGAACCACTTTATTTCTTTGAACGCGTCTCTGAAGGGTAGTTCTCGGTATTGGGAACGTTTTCGAAGTTTCCCTTATAGAGGTTCCCGTTCTGCGGATATAAGACAACACCGATCTCAAAAAAACTGACCAAACTTTCTTTTTCTTGTGCATACATAACGCTTGACCATTTCAATCAGCAAAGCATGTCAACTTAGATTTGTTTTTTTTATATTAACTTTCAAAAGGAACGAAATTATAAAGATGTGAAATTTCGGAGATTAAGGACAGTGGAAAATTTTGACCAGGTAATATATTTTTTCCACAGAACCAACATAGGTAGACATGTTTTCGCGTTTGAACACGTCTAGCATCAATTAGCAACACCTTCGGACGGTCAAATGTCCGAAAAAAAGGACAACTTAGTGAGATATTATTAAAAAAAGGTGCTCTATTTTTGAAGAACAAGAGTACCTAATTATTCTAACAAGGAAATCTAGAAACAAAACACAATCCCACTTTTGTTCCACAATGGGTCGTAACAATAGACCTACAAAACCTCTAGTGCAACAGAAAACGGCTAAAAACTAACACATTTCGCTCTGGGTAGCCAAACCTGGTTGGAAGAGTTTTTTCCCTGGAAAAAGCAAAGAAAAGGTAAAATTTTCCAAAATTTTTGCAATATGTCAATTCTGACAGTTTCATTGCACCAATTTACCCTATGAAAATGGTATCAACGAATTAGGGCCAAAAATGATGAAAAAATTTCATAAAGAACGAAATTTTCAAGTCAAAGTTTAGGAGAGAAAAGCGAGCGGCAATTTTTCGACCATGAATTACGTTTTTTGTTCTACAGAACAAACTTAGATAGAAACTGTTGTTGTTTTCGCATTTGAACACATATAATATTGTTTACTAACATTTTCTGACAGTCAAGTATCCGAAAAAAGACAATTGAGATTTTATCAAAAAAAGACGGTCCATTTTCGAAGAACAAGAGTAACTAATTCTTCTAACATGCAAATCTAGAACAAGCATACAATCCGATTTTTGTTCCAAAATTGGGCGTCACAATAGACCTACAAAACTACTAGAGAAACAGAAAACGGCTAAAAGCTAACACATTTCGCTCTGGGTAGCCAAACGTTGTTGGAAGTTTTTTCCCTGGAAAAATCAATTAAAAGTTAAAAAATTCAAACAATTTGGCCAAAGGGTCAATTCTGACAATTTGTTGGCACCAATTCGCTTCATACAAAAAGTTATTAACGAATCATTGCCAAAAATAGCGGAAAAGTTTCATAAAAAAAAGAAAATTTTCAAGTCTAAATATGAAGAGAGAAAAGCGAGCGGAAAATTTTTGACCACGAAATGTATTTGTTGTTCTACAGAAAAAACTTAGGCGGAAACTGTTGTTGTTATGGCAATTAAACACGTCTAGTATTGTTGATTAACACCTTCTGATGGTCAAATTTTTGATAAAGAGACAAGTTAGTGAGATAGTAACAAAAAAAGATGCTCTAATTTTGAAAAACAAGAGTACCTTTTTCTTCTATTATGTAAATCTAGAAAAAAATACAATCCGACTTTTGTTACAAAATTGGGCGTCAAAAAAGACCTAAAAAACCACTAGTGCAACAGAAAACGGCTAAAAATTAACACATTTCGCTCTGGGTAGTCAAACCAGGTTGGAAGAGTTTTTTCCCTGGAAAAAGCAAAAAGTTAAAATTTTCTAAAACTGTTGCAAAATGTCAATTCTGACAGTTTCATTGCACCAATTCACCCTATGAAAATGATATCAACGAATTAGGGCCAAAAATAGTGAAAAAATTTCATAAAGAACGAAATTTTCAAATCAAAGTTTAGGAGAGAAAAGCGAGTGGAAATTTTTCGACCATGAATTACGTTTTCTGTTCTACAGAACAAACTCAGATAGAAACTGTTGATGTTTTCGCATTTGAACACATATAATATTGTTTACTAACATCCTCTTGCAGTGAAATATCCGAAAAAAGACAACTGAGATTTTATCAAAAAAAGACTGTCCATTTTTGAAGAACAAGAGTAACTAATTCTTCTAAAATGCTAATCTAGAACAAACATACAATCCGACGTTTGTTCAAAAATTAGGCGTCACAATAGACCTACAAAACCACTAGAGCAACAGAAAACGGCTAAAAGCTAACACATTTCGCTCTGGGTAGCCAAACGTTGTTGGAAGTTTTTCCCTGGAAAAATCAATTAAAAGTTAAAAAATTCAAACAATTTGGCCAAAGGGTCAATTCTGACAATTTGTTGGCACCAATTCGCTTCATACAAAAAGTTATTAACGAATTATTGCCAAAAATAGCGGAAAAGTTTCATAAAAATTGAAAATTTTCAAGTCTAAATATGAAGAGAGAAAAGCGAGCGGAAAATTTTTGACCACGAAATGTATTTGTTGTTCTACAGAAAAAACTTAGGCGGAAACTGTTGTTGTTATGGCAATTAAACATGTCTAGTATTGTTGATTAACACCTTTTGAGGGTCAAATTTTTGGTAAAGAGACAAGTTAGTGAGATAGTAACAAAAAAAGATGCTCTAATTTTGAAAAACAAGAGTACCGTTTTCTTCTATTATGGAAATCTAGAAAAAAATACAATCCGACTTTTGTTACAGAATTGGGCGTCAAAAAAGACCTACAAAACAACTAGTGCAACAAAAAACGCCTAAAAATTAACACATTTCGCTCTGGGTAGTCAAACCAGGTTGGAAGAGTTTTTTCCCTGGAAAAAGCAAAAAGTTAAAATTTTCTAAAACTGTTGCAAAATGTCAATTCTGACAGTTTCATTGCACCAATTCACCCTAAAAAAATGGTATCAACGAACTAGGGCCAAAAATAGTGAAAAAATTTCATAAAGAACGAAATTTTCAAATCAAAGTTTAGGAGAGAAAAGCGAGCGGAAATTTTTCGACCATGAATTACGTTTTCTGTTCTACAGAACAAACTCAGATAGAAACTGTTGATGTTTTCGCATTTGAACACATATAATATTGTTTACTAACATTCTCTTGCAGTGAAATATCCGAAAAAAGACAACTTAGATTTTATCAAAAAAAAAGACGGTCCATTTTTGAAGAACAAGAGTAACTAATTCTTCTAAAATGCTAATCTAGAACAAACATACAATCCGACGTTTGTTCCAAAATTAGGCGTCAAAGTAGACCTACAAAACCACTAGAGCAACAGAAAACGGCTGAAAGCTAACACATTTCGCTCTGGGTAGCCAAACGTTGTTGGAAGTTTTTCCCTGGAAAAATCAATTAAAAGTTAAAAAATTCAAACAATTTGATCAAAGGGTCAATTCTGACAATTTGTTGGCACCTATTCGCTTCATACAAAAAGTTATTAACGAATTATTGCCAAAAATAGCGGAAAAGTTTCATAAAATATGAAAATTTTCAAGTCTAAATATGAAGAGAGAAAAGCGAGCGGAAAATTTTTGACCACGAAATGTATTTGTTGTTCTACAGAAAAAACTTAGGCGGAAACTGTTGTTGTTACGGCAATTAAACACGTCTAGTAATGTTGATTAACACCTTCTGAGGGTCAAATTTTTGGTAAAGAGACAAGTTAGTGAGATAGTAACAAAAAAACATGCTGTAATTTTGAAAAACAAGAGTACCTTTTTCTTCTATTATGGAAATCTAGAAAAAAAATACAATCCGACTTTTGTTACAAAATTGGGCGTCAAAAAAGACCTACAAAACCACTAGTGCAACAGAAAACGGCTAAAAATTAACACATTTCGCTCTGGGTAGTCAAACCAGGTTGGAAGAGTTTTTTCCCTGGAAAAAGCAAAAAGTTAAAATTTTCTAAAACTGTGGCAAAATGTCAATTCTGACAGTTTCATTGCACCAATTCACCCTATAAAAATGATATCAACGAATTAGGGCCAAAAATAGTGAAAAAATTTCATAAAAAACGAAATTTTCAAATCAAAGGTTAGGAGAGAAAAGCGAGCGGAAATTTTTCGACCACGAATTACGTTTTCTGTTCTACAGAACAAACTCAGATAGAAACTGTTAATGTTTTCGCATTTGAACACATATAATATTGTTTACTAACATTCTCGTGCAGTGAAATATCCGAAAAAAGACAACTGAGATTTTATCAAAGAAAAGACGGTCCATTTTTGAAGAACAAGAGTAACTAATTCTTCTAAAATGCTAATCTAGAACAAACATACAATCCGACGTTTGTTCCAAAATTAGGCGTCAAAATAGACCTACAAAACCACTAGAGCAACAGAAAACGGCTGAAAGCTAACACATTTCGCTCTGGGTAGCCAAACGTTGTTGGAAGTTTTTCCCTGGAAAAATCAATTAAAAGTTAAAAAATTCAAACAATTTGATCAAAGGGTCAATTCTGACAATTTGTTGGCACCTATTCGCTTCATACAAAAATTTATTAACGAATTATTGCCAAAAATAGCGGAAAAGTTTCATAAAAAATGAAAATTTTCAAGTCTAAATATGAAGAGAGAAAAGCGAGCGGAAAATTTTTGACCACGAAATGTATTTGTTGTTCTGCAGAAAAAACTTAGGCGGAAATTGTTGTTGTTACGGCAATTAAACACGTCTAGTAATGTTGATTAACACCTTCTGAGGGTCAAATTTTTGGTAAAGAGACAAGTTAGTGAGATAGTAACAAAAAAACATGCTGTAATTTTGAAAAACAAGAGTACCTTTTTCTTCTATTATGAAAATCTAGAAAAAAAAATACAATCCGACTTTTGTTACAAAATTGGGCGTCAAAAAAGACATACAAAACCACTAGTGCAACAGAAAACGGCTAAAAATTAACACATTTCATTCTGGGTAGTCAAACCAGGTTGGAAGAGTTTTTTCCCTGGAAAAAGCAAAAAGTTAAAATTTTCTAAAACTGTGGCAAAATGTCAATTCTGACAGTTTCATTGCACCAATTCACCCAATAAAAATGATATCAACGAATTAGGGCCAAAAATAGTGAAAAAATTTCATAAAAAACGAAATTTTCAAATCAAAGGTTAGGAGAGAAAAGCGAGCGGAAATTTTTCGACCACGAATTACGTTTTCTGTTCTACAGAACAAACTTAGATAGAAACTGTTGTTGTTTTCGCATTTGAATCCATATAATATTGTTTACTAACATCCTCTTACAGTGAAATATCCGAAAATAGACAACTGAGATTTTATCAAAAAAAAGACGGTCCATTTTTGAAGAACAAGAGTAACTAATTCTTCTAAAATGCAAATCTAGAACAAACATACAATCCGACGTTTGTTCCAAAATTAGGCGTCACAATAGACCTGCAAAACCACTAGAGCAACAGAAAATGGATAAAAGCTAACACTTTTCGCGCTGGGTAGCCAAACGTTATTGGAAGTTTTTTCCCTGGAAAAATCAATTAAAAGTTTAAAAATTCAAAACAATTTTGCCAAAGGGTCAATTCTGACAATTTGTTGGCACCAATTTGCTTCATACAAATGGTATTAACAATTTATTGCCAGAAATAGCGGAAAAAATTCATAAAAATTAGAATTTTCAAATCTAAATATGAGGAGAGAAAAGCGAGCGGAAAATTTTTGACCACGAATTGTATTTGTTGTTCTAAAGAAAAAACTTAGGCAGAAACTGTTGTTGTTATGGCAATTAAACACGTCTACTATTGTTGATTAACACCTTCTGATGGTCAAATTTTTGTTAAAGAGACAATTTAGTGAGATAGTAACAAAAAAAGATGCTCTAATTTTGAAAAACAAGAGTACCTTTTTCTTCTATTATTGAAATCTAGAAAAAAAATACAATCCGACTTTTGTTACAATATTGGGCGTCAAAATAGATCTACAAAACCACTAGAGCAACAGAAAACGGCTAAAAACTAACACATTTCGCTCTGGGTAGCCAAACGTTGTTGGAAGTTTTTCCCTGGAAAAATCAATTAAAAGTTGAAAAATTCAAAACAATTTTGCCAAAGGGTCAATTCTGACAATTTGTTGGCACCAATTCGCTTCATACAAATGGTGTTAACGATTTATTGCCAAAAATAGCGGAAAATTTTCATAAAGAACGAAAGTTTCAAGTCAAAAACATAGGAGAGAAAAGCGAGTGGAAAATTTTCGACAACGAAATATGTTTCTTAGTCTACTGAAAAAACTTAGGTAGAAACTGTTGTTGTTTTGGCGTTGAACACGTCTGCTATTGTTGACTAACACCTTCTGATGTTCAAATATCCAAAAAATGACAAGTTACTGAGATATTAACAAAAAATGCACTAATTTTGAAAAAGAAGAGTACCTAATCCTTCTAACATGGAAATCTAGAAAAAAAATACAATCCAACTTTTGTTCCAAAATTGGGCCTCAAAAAAGACCTAGAAAACCACTAGTGCAACAGAAAACGGCTAAAAGTTAACACATTTCGCTCTGGGTAGCCAAACCTAGTTGGAAGAGTTTTTTCCCTGGAAATCCAAAAAGGACAAGTTACTGAGATATTAACAAAAAAATGCACTAATTTTGAAAAAGAAGTGTACCTAATCCTTCTAACATGGAAATCTAGAAAAAAAATACAATCCAACTTTTGTTCCAAAATTGGGCGTCAAAAAAGACCTACAAAACCACTAGTACAACAGAAAACGGCTAAGAAATAACACATTTCGCTCTGGGTAGCCAAACCTAGTTGGAAGAGTTTTTTCCCTGGAAAAAGCAAATAAAATGTAAAAATTTCTAAAATTTTTGCAAAACAAGTCAATTCTGACAATTTGTTCACACCAATTCTCTCTATACAAAAGGTACTAACGAATTATGGCCAAAAATAGCGGAAAATTTTCATAAAGAACGAAAGTTTCAAGTCGAAAACTTAGGAGAGAAAAGCGAGTGGAAAATTTTCGACAACGAAATATGTTTCTTAGTCTACTGAAAAAACTTAGGTAGAAACTGTTGTTGTTTTGGCGTTGAACACGTCTGCTATTGTTGACTAACACCTTCCGATGTTCAAATATCCCAAAAACAGACAACTTAGTGAGATATTAACAGAAAAGGAGCTCTAATATTGAAGAACAAGAGCACCTAATTCTTCTAACAAGGAAATCTAGAAACAAAACACAATCCCACTTTTGTTCCACAATGGGTCGTAACAATAGACCTACAAAACCTCTAGTGCAACAGAAAACGGCTAAAAACTAACACATTTCGCTCTGGGTAGCCAAACTTTGTTGTAAGAGTTTTCGTCCCTGGAAAAAGCAACGAAAAGATAAAAATTTCTAAAATTTTTGCAAATTAAGTCATTTCTGACTGTTTGTTCACACCAATTCTCTCTATACAAAAGATATTAACGAATTATGGCCAAAAATAGCGGAAAGTTTCAAAGAGAACGAAATTTTCAAGTCAAAAAGTTAGGAGAGAAGAGCGAGCGGAGAATATTCGACCACGAAATATGTTTTTTTGGTCTGCAGAAAGAACTTAGACCGAAACTGTTGTTGTTTTGGCGTTTGAATACGTCTGCTATTGTTGACTATCACCTTCTTTTGTTCAAATATCCGAAAAAAGACAAGTTACTGAGATATTAACAAAAAAATGCACTAATTTTGAAAAACAAGAGTACCTCATTCTTCTAACATGGAAATCTAGAAAAAAAATACAATCCAACTTTTGTTCCAAAATTGAGCGTCAAAAAAGACCTACAAAACCACTAGTGCAACAGAAATTGGCTAAAAGCTAACACATTTCTTTCTGGGTTGCCAAACATTGTAATAAGAGGTTTTTTCCCTGGAAAAAGCAAAGAAAAGGTACAAAATTCTAACACTTTTGAAAAAAAGCAAAATCTGACAGTTTGTTCACACCAATTCTCTCTATACAAAAGTTTTTAAAGAATTATGGCCGAAAATAGCGGAAAAGTTTCATAAAAAACGAAATTTTCAAGTCAAAAAATTAGGAGAGAAAAGCGAGCGGAAAATTTTCTACCACGAAATATGGTTTTTAGTCTACAGAACAAACTTAGGTAGAAACTGTTGTTGGTTTTGCATTTGAACACGTCTATTATTGTTGACTAATACCTTCTGACGGTCAAATATCCGAAAAAGGACAGCTTAGTGAGATATTAACAAAAAATAGATGCTCTATTTTTGAAGAAGAAGAGTTCCTAATGCTTCTAGCATGGAAATCCAGAAAAAAAACAAAATCCGACTTTTGTTCCAAAATTGGGCATCACAATAGACCTACAAAACCACGTGCAAAAAAAAACGGCTAAAAATTAACACATTTCCCTCTGGGTAGCTAAACGTTGTTGGAAGAGTTTTTTCCCCGGAAAAAAGCAAAGAAAAGGTAAAAATTTCTAAAAAATTTTGCAAAAAAAGTTAATTCTGACAGTTTCTTTGCAACAATTTACCCTATACAAATGGTATCAACGAATGAGGGCAAAATATTGCGGAAAAAATTTATAAAAAGCCAAATTTTCAAACCTAAAATTAAAGAGAGAAAAGCGAGCGGAAAATTTTTGTCCACGAAATATGTTTTTTGTTCGACAGAATAAACTTAATTAGAAACTGTTTCTGTTTTCGCATTTGAACACGTCTACTATTGTTGACCAACACCTTCTAACGGTCAAATATCCAAAAAAGGACAACTTAGTGAGATATTAACAAAAAAAAGTTGCTCTATTTTTGAGAACAAGAGTACCTAATTCTTCTAACATGCAAATCTAGAACAAACATACAATCCGATTTTGTTCCAAAATTGGGCGTCACTATTGACCTACAAAACCACTAGTAAAACCGAAAACGGCTAAAAGCTAACACATAAGTAAAAATTTCAAAAAAAATTTGCAAAAAAGTCAATGCTAACAATTTGTTTGCCCCAATTCGATCTATACAATTGCTATTAACGAATTGTGGCCAAAAATAGCGGAAAAATTTCATAAAGAACTAAATTTTCAAGTCTAAAAATTAGGAGAGAAAAAAGAGCGGAAAATTTTCGACCAAGAAATATGTTTCCGTTCTACATAACAAACTTAGCTAGAAACTGTTCTGGTTTTGGAATTTGTACATGTCCACTGTTGTTGACCAACATCTTCCGACAGCCAAATGTCCAAAAAAGACAACTTAGTGAGATTTGAACAAAAAACGATGCTCAATTTTTGAGGACCAAACGTACCTATTTCTTCTAACATCGAAATCTAGAAAAAAATAGACTCCGAGTCTTGTCCCCAAATCGTGCGTCAAAATGGACCTAAAAGCCACTAGTGAAATAGAAAACGGCTAAAAGCTAACACATTTCGTTCTGGGTAGCCAAACGTTGTTGGAAGTGTTTTTTCGCTGGAAAAATCAAGGAAAAGGTAAAATTTTCTAAATTTTTTGCGAAAAAGACAATTCTGACAGTTTAATTGCACCAATACACTCTATACAAATGGTATTAACGAATTATGTCCAAAAAATTGGAAAAAATTTTATAAAGAACGAAATTTTCAAGTCTAAAGATTAGGAGAGAAAAGCGAGCGGAAAGTTTTTGACCACGAAATATGTTTGATGTTCTACAGAACAAACGTAGGTAGAAACTGTTGTCGTTTTGGCATTTGAAAACGTCTACTATTGTTGCCTAACACATTCTGACGGTCAAATTTTCGAAAAAAGAAAACTTAGTGTGATATTAACAAAAAAAAGATGCTCCATTTTTGAAGAACAAGGTTACATAATTCTTCTAACATGGAAATCTAGAAAAAAAATAGTAGCCGAGTTTTGTTCCAAAATTGAACGTCAAAATAGACCTGCAAAACCACTAGCGCAACTGAAAACGGCTAAAAGCTAACAAATTTCGCTCTGGGTAGCCAAACGTTGTTAGAAAAGTTTTTTCCCTGGAAAAATCAAAGAAAAATTAAAAATTTCTAAAATTTTTGCGAAAATGTCAATTGTGACAGTTTAATTGCACCAATTCACTCTATACAAATATCATCAACGAATTATGCCCAAAAAAAGCAGAAAAATTTTTATAAAGAACGAAATTTTCAAGCTTAAAGATTAGGAGAGAAAAGCGAGCGGAAAATTTTTGACAACGAAATTTGTTTGTTGTTCTTCAGAACAAACTTAGGTAGAAACTGTTTTCGTTTCGGCATTTCAATACGTCTACTAATGTTGCCTAACACATTCAGACGGTCAAATATTCGAAAAAAAGACAACTTAGTGTGATATTAACAAAAAAAGATGGTCCGTTTTTGAAGAACAAGAGTACATAATTCTTCTAACATGGAAATCTAGAAAAAAAAATAGATTCCAAGTTTTGTTCCATAACTGAGCGTCAAAAGAGACCTACAAAACCAATAGATATACAAAAAACGACTAAAAGCTAACACATTTCGCTCTGAATAGCCAAACGTTGTTGGAAGAATTTTTCCCTGGAAAAATCAAAGAAAAGGTAAAATTTTCTAAAATTTTCGCAAAAATGTCAATTCTGACAGTTTGATTGCACCAATACACTATATACAAATGGTATCAACGAATTATGCCCACAAAAAGCGGAAAAGTTTTTATAAAGAACAAAAATTTCAAGTCAAAAGATTAGAAGAGAAAAGCGAGCGGAAAATTTCTGACAACGAAATATGTTTGTTGTTCTACAGAATTAATTTAGTTAGAAATTGTTGATGTTTTGGCATCTGAACACGTCTACTATTGTCGACTAACACATTCTGACGGTCAAATTTTTGAAAAAAGACAACTTAGTGTGATATTAACAAAAAAAAGATGCTCCATTTTTGAAGAACAAGGTTACATAATTCTTCTAACATGGAAATCTAAAAAAAAGAATCCGAGTTTTGTTCCGAAATTGAGCGTCAAAATAGAACTACAAAACCACTAGCGCAACTAAAAACGGCTAAAATTAATAAATTTCGCTCTGGGTAGCCAAACGTTGTTGGAAGAGTTTTTTCCACGAAAAAATCAAAGAAAAGGTAAAAATTTGTAAAATTTTTGCAAAACAATTCAATTCTGACAGTTTGACCACACCAATTCTCTCTATGCAAATGGTATTAACGAATTATTGCCAAGAATAGCGGAAAAGTTTTATAAAGAACAAAACTTTCAAGTCTACACATGAAAAGAGAAAAGCGAGCGGTAAATTTTTGATCACGAAATATGTTTGTTGTTCTGCAGAAAAAACTTAGGTAGAAACTGTTGTTGTTTTGGCAATTAAAAACGTCTACTATTGTTCACTAACACCTTCTGATGGTCAAATATTCGAAACAAAACCAACTTAGTGAGATATTAACAAAAAAAATGCGGTTCATTTTTGAAGAACAAGAGTACATAATTCTTCTAACATGGAAATCTAGAAAAAAAATAGAATCAGAGTTTTGTTCCATAACTGAGCGTCAAAATAGACCTACAAAACCACGTTGTTGGAAGAATTTTTTCCCCGGAAAATTAGTGAAAAGGTAGAAAATTCAAAAAATTTTGCGAAAAATTCAATTCTGACAGTTTGTTCTCAACAATTTGCCCTATACAAGTTCTATTACCGAGTTCTGGCCAAAAATAGCGTAAAAGTTTCATATGTAACTAAATTTTTACGTCTTAAAATAGAAGAGAAAAGCGAGCGGAAAATTTTCAACCACGAAATAGATTTTTCGTTCTACAGAACAAACTTAGGTAGAATTTGTTTTTGTTTTCGCATTTGAACAAGTCTACTATTTTTGACCAACACCTTCTGGCGGTCAAATGTCCAAAAAAAAACATTTAGTGAGATATTAACAAAAAATATGGTCCATTTTTGAAGAACAAGAGTACATAAAGGAAATCTAGACAAAAAAAACAATCCGACTATTGTTTCAAAATTGCGCATCAGAATAGACCTACAAAACCAATAGTGTAGCGGAAAACGGCTAAAAGCTACCACATTTCGCTCTGGGTAGCCAAAGTGTGTTGGAAGAGTTTTTTTACCTGGAAAAATCAAAGAAAATGTAAAAATTTCTAAAATTTTTGCAAAACAAGTCAATTCTTCACACCAATTCGCTCTATGCAAATGGTAATAACGAATAATGCCCAAAAATGGTGGAAAAGTTTTATAAAGAACAAAATTTTCAAGTATAAAAGTGAGGAGAGAAAAGCGAGCGGTAAATTTTCGAACACGAAATAAGTTTTTTGTTCTACAGAAACAGCTTAGGTAGAAACTGTTGTTCTTTTTGCATTTGAACACGTCTACTATTGTTTACAAACACCTCCGGGCGGTCAAATTACCGAAAAAAGACATTTTAGTGAGATATTAACCAAAAAATATGTTCTAATTTTGAAAAACAAGATTACCTAATTCTTCTAACATGGAAATCTAGAAAAAATCACAATCCGACTATTGTTTCAAAATTGCGCATCAGAATAGACCTACAAAACCACTAGGGCAACAGAAAATGGCTAAAAGTTAACACATTTCGCTCTGGGTAGCCAAACCAGGTTGGAAGAGTTTTTTCCCTGGAAAAAGCAAAAAGTTAAAATTTTCTAAAACTGTTGCAAAATGTCAATTCTGACAGTTTCATTGCACCAATTCACCCTAGCATAATTTTCAAGTCTAAAAATCAGGAACGAAAAGTGAGTAAAAAACGGCTAAAAACTAAAACATTTCGCTCTGGGTAGCTAAACCTTGTTGGAACAGTTTTTTCAATTGAAAAACAAAAGATTTGAGAAATTTAGGTGGTACTCTCTCTTTTAAAGAAAACAAAACCTTTTTTTGTATTAATTGTTGTACGTCACAACTGAGTCACTATTGTGGCCTCAATTGAAACGCATTATTGATTGAATAATTTGAAATTAAGAAGTTTTGGTTGAAAACAAGAAGGACTAACTTTCTGCAAAAAATTGCACGAAATTTCAATTCTATGTGCAAAAATGAGCAACAACTCATCTTCAACAAGGCTTAACGCTGGGTCACTATTGTGGCCCCAACAAAAAAAAAATATTATCGACACACAAAACTACAAAACATCAAAAGTAAAATATGTCGCCAATAAAATTGTTAACGACGGACAAAAGTTCAGCGTATCCAGCTTTCGTCAAGTGGACCTGATCGCTCGAAAAGTTATTGGCAGAATCAACATCGTGGGTGACAAAATAGTTTTTCTCTGATCTTGCAGTCTCTTATTGAGCATGCTTATCGCTTCAGCATGCGAACTACAATTTTGTCTACTGACAACCTTCACAACGTATGCCTCTTTGCCCTCCTGTCGGCAGAAACGCATTAGGGCACATAGATGTTGCGCTGTTTGAGCAATGGGCAGTTCATCGCATACAAATTTTCGCGGCTGCTGACTAACGTTGTTTCCTCTCATTTAAATCACAACAACCTCTGCTTCCGAGCGTTGAATTATGTTCTCAAAATTTAATTTCCAATCGTGTGCCTGCGCACCTCCAATATCAACAAACTCAAAATTGCAACCCTGACGAGTTTCCTCCCCTATTTTTGCGACATACGAGTCACCTACGAAGAGGACACCTTTAATTTTCCTCTTAGTGCCAATCAGTTTAAAACAAATCGGGGCAAATCTTTCCATTTAGAACTGAAATAGGAGGTTTCGAGCTACAGACAAAAACAAACCAACAATTCAATTACTCTTTTACGCCTATCTTAAGGCTCGCCACATTTGTGGGAGCTCTGCTACAACCCGCGCTGTTCGGTCGGCACTTCCGAGTATCCCTGCAGCCTGCTTTTGACCAGTAAGTGTAGCTACTAAGTGAGAGAGAACAAAACTAGGATTGGGTGAATGGAAGTCATGCATGAAATCATGCATGACTTCCACCCAACCAAACCGAGTAGTGCACTCTCCCAGCTAGCTGTACACTTTCCGCACGAAAGCAAAAATAAGTTCAACCATCTTTTATTCGCTCTAAACAACACGTTTCACAAAAGTGATGAACACATATATTATACATTGAGAACAAAGTGTTGAAGAAGACAAGAGCTCGCAAAATTTCGAAAGGCAGCGCAGCGAACGAACCACATCCCCAGCATGAGGTGCACAAACAAAACCAAAGCGGGGGGAATCCAGGGGCGTCAACTACATGGCAGGGGGTGTGCACCTCACGTGGGCGAAACGCCCTCAACTTAGAATAATAGTATACATATAAGTAATAAGGTGAGAGAAAGGCAACCCCTCAACCAATATGGCTGAAAATTGGAGTAGAGTTTCACCACAATGCGTACTACAGTGCTTATACTGGTAACCCAAAACAACAATTTTCCTACTTTCCGAAGGAAATTACATGATTTTGGGCATATATTCACGGGGGTAGGGGGTCACTTGCAGAGTGAAAATTGATCCCATAGATCTCGGAAAACCTTTACAAAAAAATATACATTGCGAGTTTCCCCGTTATAAATGGAGTTCAACGCACCTATTCCCGCAATCAAATCAATAAAGTTCAACAGTTCAAAAGGAGAAACACGAAACGTACCTGTCACTAAAAGGTCAAAATGACCGTATGTGTCGAGGCCAATTTCTCAAAGAAACAAAACGCCATTTACAGGGATGCAAGTACGTCTCAAGCTGAGTTCACATCAATAAACAGATCGAAAATCGGTTCACTCAACAAGTAGATATTTTAACATAAATGTACCGTTATATAAGCAAGATAACAAACCAATAACCAAGCTTTAAATCACACTATAGGTGATTTGGCACAGTTCTGTATCTACAGGTACCTTGCTTCATCAGGTCAAAAAGGGGTATATGTCCTGGCCAATTCCTCGGAAACGGCTGATCGCAACAAAGCGACATCTATATCAAAACAAAGCTTAGCTCAAGCTGCGTTAAAAAAAAACAGACCACTCTACAACGAAATATTGCAAAGTTAACGTACCGTACCAAATGACCAAAAAAGCAGAGTACTCCAGCTGCAGAGCCAAAATTCCTTATCTCCACTTGACAAAAAGTATGACAAATATATATGGGAGCATTCCCCTCATTCTGTCGAAGCTAAAAAAACTATAAGTTATAACTTAAATCAGCTCTTTTGTGGTACCAATATTTTGGTACACGAAATGACCAAAAATTGCAAATTTTCTTAAAGTTTGGACAAGAATAACTTTTTGCGGTTATTGATTCAAAATGACAACCGAATATAGGAATCAAAAGGGGTTTAGTAGCAACAAAACGAGTCTATGCCCGTTTGATCTGGTAGAGTAGTATTTGAGAAATCAGCAAAGCACTGAAATGTACCCCATTTTTTGGCTGTAAGCAAAAGCCCGAGTTCTTGATAAAAACGCTAAAAACGGCTTGAAAAATCACTTGCCGAATGTTTCTGGACGCATTATTAGTCCACTGCCGAGTGAATGGACACCGAACACCTCTACCGCGAGATTGAAAGAAATTCACACCTCGCCATAGAGGCGCAGGGTGTTTTGCATGGTTTGTAGACAAACGGCATTTTCAAAAAAGCCTGGTTTTCATGAAAAATGGTAAAATTGCTGAATTTTTGCGAAACAACAATACAAATTGGTTCATGGCCTTCGAAAACGATCAAATAACACAATATGAAACGATATTAAACAAGTACATTGAAAAAACTATCACCTTTGCATCACAACTTGTTCAATTACAAAAAATTGCAAGTTTGAGCTCTGATAACTTTTTTGCCCAGTCAATTCAGATTAGCGACTGCATATGGAAATTACAACTGGGTTAAGGGCAACAAAACGCAGCTATAAGCGTTCAAATTCATCGAGTAGTGTTTGACTAATGAGCACAGAACTGAAACATATCCAAAATTTTTTGGTTTGAGCAAAGTCAGAGTTGTCGTAAAAACTTGCAAAACGGCTTCATAAAGCACTTGCCAAGTGTTTTCCAGCGCCTATTCAATCCACTGACCACTTGTTAGACACTAAAGAGCTCTGTCGGGAAATGGGGAAAAATCGGACCTCGTCATAAAGGCCAGTATCTATTGTGTGTTTTGATTAAAAACAAGTCTGCAGCTCAAAAAAGTTCGAAAACCAATTAAGATGATTGGCTATGGAAAGGTCTGACTACCATGAAAACGGCCGATTTGACAAATATTTGAAACAATTAGCGACACAATGGAAAGGTCTGACTACCATTCTAAATTGGAAAAGCCACTGTGGTCGAGGATTTCTGTAAAAAACCTCGAGGATTTCAGCGTAAATGTCTCACATAATAATCCGCTTAATCTGCTGAATTTCCGAAACTTCAGCATCTTTCTTTCATAGTTTCAGCACATTAAACAGATAACTATGTAATATTTTTCCGCTGGAAAAAATTTTCAGGGGCTGTCAGTGCAAAACAAAGATTATTTATTGTTTTCAGCACTTATCTTTAAGCACAACTTTAGAACTCATCATGCGCATTTCACCGCTTGCACAAAACATTTTGGAAAATTTTTACAAGTTTTTTACTGCCTCTGTACATACAGAAGCAGCAGCGGAACAATATTAAACTGCATTTCACTAGAGTGCTTCAATTTATAAACAAATGCAATTCTGACAGAAGACTCTATAATTTTGTCAATTTTTAAGATAATACAGTCATCGCAGCTGGATTATATAGCCAAAACACTTGATAGAACGAAACCAGGTAGCTTAACTTTAATTGCTTTTTTTTGCCGTTAGAAAAAATGAAATTATCACGGTTTTCAGTTGTTCTGTTTTTCAAAATTATAGTTATCAATTAAAATAGCAACGCAGATTTATGATTGGTTAATTGCTCGAAGAGAAGGCACAAGAAGACTGACCGTACTTGCCAATTTCGTTACAGACAATAGAGAGCAATGAAATTGCACGTGAAATTGTGTAGGAAACGTGTGTAATCAGCTGAATTTAAAATTTTCAATAGTGCTAAAAAATGTACGAAATGTGCTGAATCCGCTGAATTTGAAGCTTCACAGTTGCTGAAAAATATTTAAAAAAAGTTGCTGTGAAGATGCTGAAGTTTTGCAAGCGAAGTGTTAAAACTATCTAACAAAGGCGCTGAATCCACTAAACTCGATAATTTTGCAAGTGCTGAAAATATGTAAGATAAGTTCTGAATGAATTGTCGATTTTGTGCAACAAAATTACTGAAATAGTTTATTTCACCGGATTTAGCACCTATTTTTTCAGTTTTCAGAGCTATCAGCACAAATCTGACACAATTGACAAATCTGATAAAGTAGTTTTTTCTCGCACCACTTGGCTAGATATCTGAGGCCAGAGTGGCCGCACCTCTAGTTAAGAGGTTTGTGTCATGATTTTTTGACCAATTGTTAGAGTTACGATGACAAGGCTCTGATAGCAGAGTGCTTAGTGCGTCTGTCGAGGTGGAGAAATTAGAAGCAGGAGGTTGGGTCTCGAAACTTAACTTCGATTGTTTTTGCACTCATAAAGATAAATTAATGCCCCACCTGTCATTCGAGAGCAAAGTTTCCGACTTTATTTGGTTCACCTTCTAAAACTTGCATTTTGTGTGCCAATTTGGATGACAAAAGGATAAATTATTTCGAAATCTGAAAAAAAATTAATTCCAGATCATTTTGATAGAAAGTAGAAGCCCCGTTATCGTTTTCATGTTATTTGGATTTAGTGCTAAGTGTTTCGGTCACAAATTGCGGAAAAATTTTACAATTATCTAAAAACGGGTAAAATAACGCCAGCAAAACGTAATCAACAAAAATCTTTTCGGTATATAATTTTGGACCTTAGTGACGTGCAATGGAAAACAAAAATAATCTAATGTCATTCACTTTTTGTTTTTTAGGTGATTGTACTTGACATATTTGTGCCAAAATAGCCAAAACTACAGAATTTGCATTAAATTGCTAAATGTTGTTGAGTTATCAAAAAAAGTACTTCTATTGCAAGAATTAGGCCCACCAATTCAGCAATTTATTGTGATCCCCAAAAATTCTTTAGACCTGTAGTACATAAATGAAAAAAATTCTGAAGCAAGAACACAAAATTTTGTTTGATTTATACACGTCTTGTTTCATTTTGTATGGAGAAAACGGAATTGTCAATAAAAAATCTTTGTCCAATCTGTTGTTATCCTTCAGCTGTTGCAGTAACAAAGTTTCGATTTGTAATTTAACAGAACAATATTTGAATTTTGCAAGTCAGTTTTCTTTTGGAATAATATTTTGTGGTCAGTTCGCGCTCCTGGTACTTAACACGCGTACTTAGTTGGGCTTTAAACATTTTGATGTAGATCGCTTCCGTTGTCAGTAGTATTTAAACCCTTTATTATGAACTTTACTATAACATTCAAGGCGGTGTTAATAAACCGGAGAAATTTTTCCAAGTTCTGAAATATTAGTGGTAACATGTCGGCTCTTTTGGCCACCATAGATAAAATCCCATTCATTAAATGTTACTTTTTACACCACCTGCGATTTCAGATTTCTGGTATTCTCCGTCTCCCCCGCAGCCTAGTTGGGGCATGTTATTTCCCCCGCAAGAAACGCGTGCCAAATTTTTACGTAAATAACTACTATGTAATGGCTTGTTCTCTCTAAGTGGGGGAGCATATGGTACAGGGGCACAAGCATAAAAAAAGATCCCAAATTTATATCTAAAGGTTATTTCAGCACAAATTTTTTATCTAGCACAAAATTTTTTCAGTTTCCGCAGGTGCACAAGATTCTCGAGTTGCAACGTCATGCTCATTGTGGCGTGTGTGAAGATTGGAGGTATTCCTTTGCGTCAGAAGCTTTCTGCTCAGTGGTTTGTCGGTGGTTTTCTTACTATGTTTTATAGTCTCCTTGATCTGGTCCAGAAGTTCTCATCACATTTTATATGTCTTCCGAACTTTCTGTTGATTTGAAGTTGGGTATCGTCGAACTATTGATGTTCTTATTTCCATTTACGACGTAAAGAAGAATCAGGAGATCATGTAGTTCCATGTACATTGAGATGGGGATTAGGTTGAGAAGGGTCAGTGTTGTTTTGTAGTCGTCGTTTGAACTGCATATGCATTTAGTGGCTGTTTTTTGTACTCTTGAGTGCATTTGACTCAAGTTAGGAGGGGTACCACGCCTGAGATGCATAGGAAAAAACTGGTGCAACAAAACTAATAAAAGCATACAACTTGGTTGGCAGGTTTGCAATGGGTGAGATATTTCTCTTTAGTGCATAGAAGGAATTCCATTCCTTACTAACAAATTTTAATTAGTTTTCAGCCCAGGATAAATTTGAAGACATGATTACCGCAAGGTCTTTTGGGCTTACAATTTCGAGACCTTGGTTTTGCGGCGGGGGTTTGAACTTTGATAGGCAGGAGTTTGCTCAAGTTTAGGACCATGTCCTCGTTGCTCCGTTGTTAAATATATTTGGCTGCTTGGTGAGCTTCTTGGAGACCTGATGTTATGACTTTGAAGTCTACAGCGTATCCATATGCCGGTGTTCTTAGTACGCAGTTAGGTAAGTTGTTGATGTACACGATGAACATTAAAGGTCTGAGGATTGAAGCCTGTGGTACTCCACTGGTGACCTCGGACGTTTCATGTCACGCAGCTTGGATGGGTTTTTGGTGGGTAACTTTATCGAAGGCTTTGCGGAAGTTGATATATAGGGCGCGGATTTCTTCGTGTTTTTTGTTGTCCTGACGGTTGCAAATTAAGTAATAGTCGCACCTTATCTTCATACTTAACGAAGAGCATATATTGCGACATTCAAATTTTTTATGCGACATTTTTATTTGCAGGCCTCAAATTCAATAATTTTGCAATTTGGTACCTGCTCTGCGTTGATATGGTAAAAAGAAGTTTTTATGTGTATACAATCTACGCTTACTCAGTTTTTTTTGCAATGCATCAAGTTTTATATTGGCAAAAAATACCGCCTTCGATAACCCCATTGTCGATACAATTGTATCAACGAAATGTCTTATTATTGGTATCATGTGACCAATGTTCTTGACCATGGTGTTGCATCTCTGGATTTCTGAAAATGTGATTAACGGCCAAGAACCGTCAGGTTTTCATGATCCCTGTCTTCTTTTTAAATGATGATGAAACTGTCACTGTTTCACTCTTTTCAGATGCTAAGATATGGTACATTTGAGAAGACGAGATGCAAGGAATAAAAGCATCGCCAGCAAAATCAATTCATCAAAAGGTGCCACAACAGATCAACGGGAGACAGCAAAAACAGCCAAGCTGCGAGAGTATTTCAACTCGTCGTTCTCCTATGTCTTTGGAGATGTCAAGTCATTTGAGAGTGGGTCAGAAGCTGACCATGCCTACACCCCATTGAACTCCATAGCTTTCAAGCTTTTCTTGATTAGCCGATTCTGTTCTGCTATGATGTCCAATATAAATGATTGTGATGAAACGTACAACTACTGGGAACCACTTCATTTTATATCATATGGTTCAGGGTTCCAGACTTGGGAATATTCGCCTGAATTTGCTCTGCGATCGTATGCTTTCCTGTGGCTCTATGGTTGGGTGATTAATGTCACAAGTTTTCTGGTCGAATCAAGACTAGTCATGTTCTTTGTCTTAAGGTTGTCTATGGCTTTCTTTTGTTCATGTTTTGAGTTGTTGCTGTATCGAGCGTCAGTGAAAGTGTATGGCGCTAGTGTTGCGAGATTGTTGCTCATTTTTCTGGCCTTCAGTCCCGGAATGTTTGCTGCATCCGTTGCTTTTCTTCCCAGTTCGTTTTCAATGTACATGTGCCTTCTGTCGGTTGCTACTGTTCTCCTTCATAGTAACTTTATGGCAGTGTTGGGCGTCGCGGCCTCTGTTCTCATTGCATGGCCTTTCAGTGCTATCATCGGCGTTCCGGTGGCCTTTGACATCGTTTTTGTGCAGAAAAGAGTGAAAATGTTCTTTATTTATTCTATCACTGCTTTTTTCATTATCATGTTGTTCATGTGCTACGTTGACCATCTTTATTATCAAAAATTTGTGATTGCTCCTTTGAATATTGTCAATTACAACCTGTTCACACCTCATGGGCCTGATCTTTATGGGGTAGAGCCTTTGAGTTACTATTTTAAGAATGGTCTCCTAAATATGCCAGTTGCATTCCCATTATCATTCCTTTTTATTCCATTGCTTATAGTCAATATTTTATCTGGAAATAGAGAAGTAGTTCTGAGTTATTCGCGCAAATGGCTGCCGATGGTGGGACTTTATATTTGGTACGCTGTCTTTTTCGTTCAGCCTCACAAAGAAGAACGCTTCTTGTACCCTGTGTACCCTCTAATTGCTCTCTCAGCAGCCTGCACTTTAAGTTTACTGACAAGCATTGTTAGTTTTGTTTTCAAACGCGGATCGTGGTTTCGGTATTTGACTATGGTGTTCACATTTGTAGCTATGACTAGTCACATAGCTCTGGGACTGTCCAGAATTGGTTCTCAATTTGTGGGATATCATGCTCATGTGGACATTTATGGAGACTTCCACGTGTGGTACGAACAGAATTACTTCGTGTCTAATCGGGGCAAAGTCAATGTGGAGAATGAAGCGGAGAAGAAAGCGTTGCTGTGTGTAGGAAGGGAATGGCACAGATTCCCATCGTCATTTTTCCTCCCTGATAATGTCAGACTTCAATTCATACAATCAGCGTTTAAAGGTAGTTTTTATTACTCATCTACAGCTGAGAGAACTTTTCTATAGCCGATAACATTTCTAGTTAAGAGATCTGGCCTTAGACGAATTCTTTTTTGTCTGTTTGCTTCTGGGCACCAAAGAAAATTTGTTATTGCACTTTTTAATAGCCGCCCTCATCTTCTCAGCCGGCTGTTATAGCGCTCCTATTTTTTACAATTCAAAGAATTTGAATTGTATTGGTGCGCTGTGTTTTTTAAGATGTGTTCACACATTTTTCAATGACTTTGATCTTTCAAAACGGGATAAACAGGTAAAGACCACCGGGCATTAAGTTTCTTTAGAGGCTTAAAGTGGGCTTTAGTAGTCCATCAAGTGTTTATAGTGGTGCAGCTGCTGGGATGGCCTTAATTTAACGTTAAAAGGTCATTTTTTAGGAGATTTGGGCTCAAAATCGTGCAATGTTTTTTGTGACTTTTTGTTTTGATGTCTTAGGTTGAAGTTTTTAAAAGTTGATGAAGGCCTTTTGCGAGACAAAATTGCTTGTTATGACCAATTTATGAGCTATATGTTTTGGTACTACAAACACAAACACGCAAAATGATACTATTTTTTGCAATTTTTTCAGGTTTTTTGAAAATTTTTGTCATTTTGAGTTTTTTAGCCCTAGGTGTCACGAAACCTCCTCTAGGGTTTAATAAAGGGTTCGATTGTAGACTACTCCATAGTTTCTGTTGGTGATGGAATGTTTTTCATGTTTTTGCCATCATGAATTTTAGCGTTTTTTTTGACAAAACTTGCAATTTTTTTCATATTTTTTGACATTCTAAAAAGTTGTCGAAGTCCCAGGTGCCAGAAAACCTCATCACGGGTTTGTTAATAAGTTACTGAAAAATTTTTAGTTGCCATTGAATAGGTTTCAAGTTTTGAATATCACAAGTTTTAGCAATTTTTTTTTTTGACCAAATTCGCATTTTTTTCAGGTTTTTGAAAATTTTCGTCATTTTTCAGTTTTTCCAGCTTCAGGGACTAAGCAATCTCCTTTAAGGTTTGTTTATAGGGCACTGCATTGTTTATAGAAACAATGAAATGGTTTTCAACATTTTAATTTCTCGAATTTTAGATATTTATTTGTGGATATTAAGTTATTAAATAGTTGCTAGGAGGCAATTGAATGGATTTTAACATTTTAATAGAACGAATTTCTATTTTTTGAAATTTCTAAGTTTGAAATTTTTTCTAAAAATTATTGCCTATCGATCTATGAGCCAATCAGTTTTTTAAAGCTTGGAATTGGGTTAGTGGATAGCCTCTAGAGACACAGAAATTATTCTGAAGTAATTTATATCACGATTTTCAGCAATATTTCCTTATAATTTGCAATTGATTTTTTTTTCTAAATTTTTTGTTCATTTTGTAGTTAATCGATCTTCAAAGGCCAATGAATTTTTTTCAGGTCTTGCAGATATAATACTGGACCGATTTCAGAAACAAATATTTTAGAAATAGGTTTTTTTAAAGGGAAAAAATTTTGCCTTAGGTTTAAAAGCTTCAAGAGTTTTAGCAATGGGTATATTTTTAGTTAGTTTTGATTCTATCAGTTTCTCAATTTTTTGATGATTTTGTTTGTGTTCTGGCTGGCATTGTTCAATTGATCTGCTGGTCACGTAGAGTACGTCTGAGTTCTTCTTTCAATTCTTTGAATTGTATTTCAGGACTTGTCCTGCTATGTTTTTTTTACTTCGTCGAATTTTTTTTCGCTTTACCCATTTTGCCGCCTTTTTGACATTTTGCGTGGAATATTTTTGACTTCTCTAGGCTAGGTTCATTCTTCTGTCATTCTGCTCAAAGTCCTATTAAACAGCAGCTGCTCAGCAAAGCAAATCAAAATGAAGAGAGTCAGTATCATAAAATCAAAGTCAGAATTAGAAACGGGATAAACCTAATTGCTGTGATAAACTTATTGAATAGTCTCCATGTGCACTCGGGAGGCTATTTAATTTCGTTTCAGCTTCTGATTGCACTCATTTACTGGATCAATAGAGGCCGGACATTCTTTGGGTAGCCCCAGTTATAGGGGATTTCAGATTCCGGCGGAAGGTATTCTTTTGCGATAATCGCTGCAATTTATCACTTGGCAAACCATACGAAGTCAAACCATACGAAGTCTAACCATATTTATTACTTGTCAAACCATACGAAGGCTCAGATAGGTTTCACTGGTATCTGACTTTTTCAAACCATACGAGACCTCAGATAGGTTTCACTGGTATCTGGCTACTTTTCTTCTACTTATTTATTTAGATATTATACAAGATTTATCTACGATTCCATATTTGGTATCAAGCAGTTGGCGAGAGCGTTCTCCGCATCTGCTTGATTGCTTCCCTACATTTGGCCATCCTAAATAGTTTTCTTAGTCAAATATTTGGTGTGAGCGTTCTCCACATTTGTTTGACTAATTAGTTTAGGCCCCTAGCGGCCACTTCACTTAGTCCCCATTTTACCCCAGGTTACAATGGTGCCCCCACCACAGCCGCCACCGCCCGAACCTCTGCAATATTTGTAACGAGCCTTGCAATGTACAACGGATTGCATTTTGTGTCAAATGTAAGAAGATATATGTTCACTTTGGTTGTTTGGGAATTTCAAGTACTGCAAATATCAAAGGAATGATCTACTGGTCATGTGCTGGTTGTACTCCTAGCTTTACTGCAGAACTATCTGCGCTGGACAGAATTACGGCCGTTGAGAAAAAACTCGATTGTGTTCATTCTTTGATCCGCGAAGTGACAATGCTACGCAATGAGATAGCATTGATAAAGAAACCGGAATTCCCTTTTCTAAAAGCTGCAAAAAGTGGACCCAGCAGGAATCGAAACGACAGCTCATCCAGTCATCACAGTGCGATATGAATTTGAAACTGTACAGAGAAAAGTAAGATCAACTAAGGAGGTAAAAACGGGAACGAACACCAATCCAGCAGTCATCAAGGGTGTCAAAAAGCCCCCGAAGCGTCGTCATTTATATGTAGGTCGATTGAGTCAGAACATAACAGCATCAGAAATGGAGGAGTACTGTATAGAATTTGACGTCGAACTACTTCACATTCGCCAAATTTCGAAGTCAGAGGCTCGCCTGAAAGCCTTCCACTGTGTATTTAAATTTGATGAGAAAGTTGAGTTACCTGATTTCTGGCCTGAAAACGTTATGGTGTCAAGATTTTACCTGAAGGAAGCCGCCCGTGATTGGCTAAAAAAAGTGGATCAAAATTGACTACTAGTCAGTTCTCCATTAAGACAAAGATCGACGAAACAAAGATCTACAGAACTAAACATTTGTCTACATAATGTACGAGCTATCAGGAACAAAACGAAAGATGTAAATGCCCTCTTGGAAGTAAATGAAATTAGTTTGGGAGTATTTATAGAATCGTGGATTACGAACAACTCAGATGACGATTTTATTCTAAAGCAGTGTTGTCCCCCGGGGTTTCTTTTTTATAGTGCACCAAGGGTGAATAAAAGAGGAGGTGGAATTTGCCTCTTTTACAGATATGATATCCATTTGGAAAATTTTGAAAAGTTAACCTCTGAATTTTTTGAGTGCTGTTATGCCTCTTTAACTGTTGGGGCTACCAGTTATTTAGTAATTGCTGTTTATCGACCACCTGGATTAAATGTTAAATCTTTTATTGATCACTTTACTGTTCTTTTTGAAGAGAAAAGGCTACAATTCGACAAGATTGTTCTCCTGGGTGATTTTAACATTCCACTAAATGTAAATAACGATGCATCAAAAATGTGGAACTCATTTTTTTGAAGATTTCGGCCTGACTCAGTACGTCTCTGAGAAAGCGCATAGAAGTGGCGGGATTCTTGACCATATTATTGCGTCAAACAATATTTCAATGAATGTTAAATCGAATAGCTTCATTACTTCTTCGGACCATTCGTTTATTTGTTTCTCGCTCAGCAGTGTGAAACAACGCAGATCTCAACAACGTTTGATGTATAGAAATTGGAAGAAGTTTGACTCTGATGGTTTTATTAAGTTACTTAAGTCGTTCTTAAAGTTCGATGTTGCCTCAAGTATTGATGAAGCATGGGATATGTATCTAAGGTTTGAGGAGAATATTTTGGATTCCGTTCTACCACTCAAAATAAAAACATTTACTAAGCATCAATGCCCATTCTTTGACGATGAGCTTTTGAGATTGAAACAAAAGAAGAGAAAAGCAGAGCGTAAATACAGAAAGTCGAAATTATCTGTACGAATACGAAATCTGAATACGAAAATGTTACCCATGTGTATTTTGAAAAGTTCTTAGAGAAGCGTAGATTGTACATAGAGAATGCGTTGATGGAAAATTGTAGCCGTAAAAAGTTTGCTACATTAAAATTGCTTCTTGGTCAAGATGTAGAACAGCTCCCGAAATATGAAAACAAAAGACAGCTTGCAAACGACTTCAACGAGTTCTTTATATCAAAAGTGAAAACTATTATTGCATCGATTCTGACTGCGATAGGTCCAGAAATTCTGAAAACTGAAATTAACTCAATGTATTCGTTCACAGAGTTGTCGATAAGTCAGTTTAGAGATTTAATTTTGGCGTCGTCAAACAGTACATCTCCACTGGACATCATTCCGACACATATTGTAAAGTCATTTTCAGATCATTATTTTCTCGACCTCCTGAAACTTCTTAATCTTTCGCTGAAGGCGGGATATTTCCCCCAGTCCTTTAAACTGGCCATTGTTAGGCCCCACTTGAAGAAAGCAAATTCTGACAATGAAGATTTTTCCATTTATGGACCTATCTCGAACCTAAGTTACATTTCAAAACTATTAGAACGGGCGGCTTTCATACAAATGCGTGAACACCTTGAAAAGAATAGTCTCTTAAGCAAATACCAAAGTGCCTACAGGAAGTTTTTTTCTACAGAAACAGCGCTGGCTAAGGTTACAAATGATTTGCTCCTCAATTTAGATAGGACAAAGAGCACTTTTTATATTGGACTTGATCTATCAGCTGCCTTTGACACTCTCGATCATGAATTATTTCTTTCAATTCTTGAAACAAGTTTGGGTTTCAAAGATAAAGTGCTTAGCTTTTTAAATAGTTATCTAAGTAGTAGATCTCAAAAAGTGTTGATTGATGGTGAATATTCGATGCCAAGAACTATAAAAACGGGTGTTCCTCACGGATCTATTCTAGGTCCAGTTCTTTTTCATGCTATCTTGTTCCTCTGGAAGTTCTGTTTGAACGTCTTGATGTCACTTATCATTTTTATGCCGATGACACTGTTATCTATTTTGTTTACCATGCTTCGATAAATCAGGGGGCTTTTGATTTGATACTTACGACTCTCCAAAGGTGGTTCAGTGGTGCTTAGCTCCGATTAAACTCGAATAAAACTGAATACATGTTTGTTAGTAGAAAGAATAGTTTAAATTGCGATATTGATTCCAGACTTTCATATGCAAAACAAGTTAGTTCCGTGTGCCGTAAATGTTACTATTTCCTGCGAAAAGTTTATTCCATCAGAGATACAGTCGACAGAAAGTCGTTGATCGATTTAGTTCGGGTAATGATTCTCTCGCGACTAGATTACTGCAACTCACTGTACTATGGACTACCTGTGTATATTATACAGAAATTACAGCGTATAATGAACTCAGCATGTCTCATTTTTAGGTTATCACTTGGTTCACCAACAGCAAATTTTATCAAAGAGCTTCATTGGCTACCCATGAAACAACGTATCCTCTACAAAATTCTACTTTTTGTTCACCGCTTAGTTCACCATCCGTGGAAAATTGCGATGTATCTGGGCACATTAGTTTTCCGAAATGATAAGGTGACTAGATGCCAATATGCATACAATTTGAAGGTTCCTGATGTCACAACTGCCTTGGGGCGAAGATCCTTCAGTTTTGCTGTTCCTTTCGAATGGAATAAGTTGCCTTTTGGGATGAAACTAATACCCCATGAATTGGATTATCGCAAAAAACTGAAAACTTTTTTATTTAAATTTGGATTTTGAAAGCACTTTTGAGTTTATAAATGGTGCGTAAACCTATAATAATAATAATAATAATAATAATAATAATAATAATAATAATAAACCCATAAAGCCCATTTTTAGATGCCCGGTACTGGAACCTTGTTCTCATAAGTTTTAATTACTATCTATAATGCTTATTGGTGTTGATACTAGACCCTGTAGCCTCTCCCTAAGAGACAAGAGTATGTTCAATTACAAAATGACATAAAAAAATCGCACTTAAAATGTTTTTATACAAATCAATTTTTATTGATATTTTCTTTTCTTTCAATCCCAAGAGAGTTATGGGAATCAACGGCGGCTATTTCCCGGCAATCTTTCGGGTATGTTTTACTTTTGCGTTTCGTGTTTTTTTTTCAGTTTTAAAGCTATTGGCAATAAAATGGTCAATTAAAAGAAAGCCCCTCCACTAATAGGGTAGTCGGTCAACTTGGGGGCAGAAAGTCAACTCCTATATATATTTATAAATGCTAGTATTGAAAAATTGAAGCATCAAAAGTGAGAAAGACGGACAGCAGAATAACGAACAAAGTTAGATGAGAATAATAATAATAACATTTTGTGCATAATTGTTTTGTCTGTTTGCGTGCGATTACTAATGGCTGCCAAGCGATAGCGAGTCGAATACTGATCTCATCGAAGCTTTCTAAAATTCGAATTTCAATGGTTCGATGTCTTTAAGTCATCTTGACGTAGTAAAAGAAAAAAGCGAGTAGTTTTTGTGCTTGAAATTTTCGATAACTGCTTAGTCAATGAAGTAAGATAAGTGTTTGAATAAATTTTTGATTTTGAGATTATTTTTCTCACGTGCAATAATTTTATTTCCTGTTTTTTATCGTGGTTTTTTGACACTATTGTTTTTATAAATTAACACGTGTTCTAAGGTTAGGTTATTTTAGTTTTTGAATTCGTCAACGGGCAGCTAGCGGCTTCCATGACTTGGACACTTGTTTTTTAACATAATAGTGAATTTTTGAGTTTTGTAGTTCTTTTTTGTCCTCACGTGGTCTCATTGATGACTAGTATCTAGCATTCTAATAATGTGCGGTGTTTAACGGTTTGCGTTCTTATTTAAATCTTCTCAACGACTGGACGCTTCTTAGATTCAGAAATTAGCAGTGATTTTTTAAAGTTTTGCTCCCATTTGTTTTTGTGGTCCTCTGATTTAGCCTCGTTAATTACAAGTCTTGGGCTTTGTTTTCGGGCAAATTTTTTTTAGTGAATTTTGTTTCACTTGTAACAACTTCGTTACTGAATGTAGTTAGCCTAAAACTGCCTATGATGATTAAAACGCTGTTATTGTCACTTTCGGATCAGTACATCAAAATGTGATAGGAAAGCCACAAGCAAGTACTCCTCTTTGTGCATGAACGTCATCTGGGAGTGAGACTTTTATAAATAAATTTTCCACAAAGTTGCTTAAGGTTTTAAATCTCGACTTTTCTTTTACTTCCTGCTTTGTTCTCACCTTCAAAATTCTTTAGCTCAAATGTCTTTACTTTTTGCCCAGTTTTATGCTTCGTCTTCAAAAGTCTTAAGCTCACTTTAAGCCTTCCTGACACGATCTGCTTCAAGTTCCCAAAACGGCGCTGGTGGAAATGAGCCAGTTAAGTGCACTTCTCTCTGAAGCACGAAACATTGCAGATGAAACATCACAAGATGAACAAGACTTCGTTCAAGTCAGAAACATTTGAAAGCGAACCAGAAATTATCCAAAAACCACCTCTGAAACAATCAGACCTGTTATCATAACGATTAATCAAAGACCAACACAAGTTCATTTTGCCCGTTCGATGAGAAATAGTTTCCCTCAACTCAAAATTAATTGCATCGGAGAACTTCCAAACAACAATGACTTTATTAGCCAACCCGAAGACCACAATTCAAGAGAATGCCTGATGAACGCCTCAAATCTTCAACTTGTCTTTCCAAACTCTTCTATCAACGCAAGAAACACTCTGCCAAATCTAAACCCAGTTTTATAGTTGTAAAATGTTCATCAGAGCATACAAGAAAACGAAGTGAAGAAAGAACTTCTCAGCAACAATGCTATGAATGCTATAAAGGTGCTTCGGATAACAAGCAGGACCACCGGAAAACAACGAAACTGATTCGCGTAATAACTGATTCCTCAAACCATGTAACAGCCGCAGTCAAACATGGCGTTAAAATAGGCTGGGTGTTCCACCGCTGCGAACCGAGTAAAGAACCACCTCACATTGAACAATGCTTCAAATATCAAAAGTTTGGTCATTCGGCAAACGATTGTAAAGACGAATTGAGATGTCTACGATGTGCAGGCGTACACACTCTAATAAAATGCAATGAATCGAAAGAACGGCAAAGTGTGCAAGCTTTGGTGGCTCACACGCAACAGTGTATAGAGGCTGTCCCGCATATCAGAACGCCGTAACTGAAGCAAATAAACAGAAACAAGAAACGAAATACTCAAGTGCATTACAAGGAAAGATACTCAAAACACTGTCAATAACGACTACAAAAATTACTGTTCTAGTTGCTGAAGTTCTCAGTAAAATAAGAAACAGTCTCAAAACGATGTCATGTAGCGGTATTCTCAGCGTCATTAGCAACAGTGACTCCAGAGTGTTTAACGAAAGAATAGATGGACAAGAAATTCACAATAATATAGAGAAAGCAAACCTGATGCAAACTCTTAACACAAACATGATTCAGTCTAGCAGCCAAAAAACCTTCAAAATGGACAAGATTAAAATTTAACAAAGGAAATGTCGTGGCTTAGAAAACAAAATTCATGAATTGTTCTTGTTTCTGACGAACGAAAACATTGACATTGTTTGTTTAAATGAAGTCAGGAAATGCCAAAAACGTTTTGTACAGTAAAAATATTTCATTGTAACAAAAGCAAGCAGTTTTCATGGGTCTGTTTTCATTACAAAGAAAGGCATAAAGGTCAAAGAGGTCAGACCAATTATATAAAGAAAAATCAGTAACGGTTAGGCATTAGAGATAATCGGTGTAAACTTGGAAACACCAACCACATATGGATAATCAATGTTTACATTTCACCCAATCAAGACCTATATTTTACTGAGGAAATATTTGACAGCAACCCTCAGAACATGCTTATATGTGGAGATTTTAATTCTCCTCAGCAAGAGCTCAATTGTACATACAACACCAAAACGGCGAAAAACTGCTGGAGATAATTGATGAAGGAAACTTCAAACTACTGAACAACGGTTATCCAACGTATCAATCTAATCAACATAAGAGCCAGAGCATGCTTGATTTACATTTCTGCAGTCTTTCAGTCTTTAAACATTTTGACAATTTTCAAGTATTATAAGATTTCGGCAGCGACACTTACCTCCTTGAAGCTGAAACTTCAAACAGAATTCGATTTAAAAGCAAAAGTCAATTTCAAGAAGTTCAAAAAACTTGCAAAAGTCAATCACAAAAATTCCTGCTTGTACCCACCAAAGTATCCAAAGACAATCTGAATGAAATAAGCCATAACCTCATCGTACAAATTCATAAATCAACCGAGCAATCCTACATAAATGATACGAATCTTCAAATTAGTCCAGAGATAATCAATCTAATCAAGCAATAGAAAAAGATGTGGGGGCAACTAAAAAAAAGCAAAGGATGGCACTTTCTATCGATTGAGAAAGGAAATCAATTTCTTGCAAAGAGAAACCAGAAGGGCAATCAAACGTTTGATTAAAAGACAAAATAGAAGGTTAATTGAAACAAGCAGGAAACCAGGGGTTCTGGAAAGCAATCAAAACCATCACCAGCGATAAACAACAGTCCAGTGGATCACATTTACCAATAACGTTTAAAGACAAAATTGTTGTAACTGAACATGGAATAAGTTGCCTTTTGGGATGAAACTAATACCCCATGAATTGGATTATCGCAAAAAACTGAAAACTTTTTTATTTAAATTTGGATTTTGAAAGCACTTTTGAGTTTATAAATGGTGCGTAAACCTATAATGATAATAATAATAATAATAATAATAATAATAATAATAATAATAATAAACCCATAAAGCCCATTTTTAGATGCCCGGTACTGGAACCTTGTTCTCATAAGTTTTAATTACTATCTATAATGCTTATTGGTGTTGATACTAGACCCTGTAGCCTCTCCCTAAGAGACAAGAGTATGTTCAATTACAAAATGACATAAAAAAAATCGCACTTAAAATGTTTTTATACAAATCAATTTTTATTGATATTTTCTTTTCTTTCAATCCCAAGAGAGTTATGGGAATCAACGGCGGCTATTTCCCGGCAATCTTTCGGGTATGTTTTACTTTTGCGTTTCGTGTTTTTTTTTCAGTTTTAAAGCTATTGGCAATAAAATGGTCAATTAAAAGAAAGCCCCTCCACTAATAGGGTAGTCGGTCAACTTGGGGGCAGAAAGTCAACTCCTATATATATTTATAAATGCTAGTATTGAAAAATTGAAGCATCAAAAGTGAGAAAGACGGACAGCAGAATAACGAACAAAGTTAGATGAGAATAATAATAATAACATTTTGTGCATAATTGTTTTGTCTGTTTGCGTGCGATTACTAATGGCTGCCAAGCGATAGCGAGTCGAATACTGATCTGATCGAAGCTTTCTAAAATTCGAATTTCAATGGTTCGATGTCTTTAAGTCATCTTGACGTAGTAAAAGAAAAAAGCGAGTAGTTTTTGTGCTTGAAATTTTCGATAACTGCTTAGTCAATGAAGTAAGATAAGTGTTTGAATAAAGTTTTGATTTTGAGATTATTTTTCTCACGTGCAATAATTTTATTTCCTGTTTTTTATCGTGGTTTTTTGACACTAATGTTTTTATAAATTAACACGTGTTCTAAGGTTAGGTTATTTTAGTTTTTGAATTCGTCAACGGGCAGCTAGCGGCTTCCATGACTTGGACACTTGTTTTTTAACATAATAGTGAGTTTTTGAGTTTTGTAGTTCTTTTTTGTCCTCACGTGGTCTCATTGATGACTAGTATCTACCATTCTAATAATGTGCGGTGTTTAACGGTTTGCGTTCTTATTTAAATCTTCTCAACGACTGGACGCTTCTTAGATTCAGAAATTAGCAGTGATTTTTTAAAGTTTTGCTCCCATTTGTTTTTGTGGTCCTCTGATTTAGCCTCGTTAATTACAAGTCTTGGGCTTTGTTTTCGGGCAAATTTTTTTTAGTGAATTTTGTTTCACATGTAACAACTTCGTTACTGAATGTAGTTAGCCTAAAACTGCCTATGATGATTAAAACGCTGTTATTGTCACTTTCGGATCAGTACATCAAAATGTGATAGGAAAGCCACAAGCAAGTACTCCTCTTTGTGCATGAACGTCATCTGGGAGTGAGACTTTTATAAATAAATTTTCCACAATTTGCTTAAGGTTTTAAATCTCGACTTTTCTTTTACTTCCTGCTTTGTTCTCACCTTCAAAATTCTTTAGCTCAAATGTCTTTACTTTTTGCCCAGTTTTATGCTTCGTCTTCAAAAGTCTTAAGCTCACTTTAAGCCTTCCTGACACGATCTGCTTCAAGTTCCCAAAACGGCGGTGGTGGAAATGAGCCAGTTAAGTGCACTTCTCTCTGAAGCACGAAACATTGCAGATGAAACATCACAAGATGAACAAGACTTCGTTCAAGTCAGAAACATTTGAAAGCGAACCAGAAATTATCCAAAAACCACCTCTGAAACAATCAGACCTGTTATCATAACGATTAATCAAAGACCAACACAAGTTCATTTTGCCCGTTCGATGAGAAATAGTTTCCCTCAACTCAAAATTAATTGCATCGGAGAACTTCCAAACAACAATGACTTTATTAGCCAACCCGAAGACCACAATTCAAGAGAATGCCTGATGAACGCCTCAAATCTTCAACTTGTCTTTCCAAACTCTTCTATCAACGCAAGAAACACTCTGCCAAATCTAAACCCAGTTTTATAGTTGTAAAATGTTCATCAGAGCATACAAGAAAACGAAGTGAAGAAAGAACTTCTCAGCAACAATGCTATGAATGCTATAAAGGTGCTTCGGATAACAAGCAGGACCACCGGAAAACAACGAAACTGATTCGCGTAATAACTGATTCCTCAAACCATGTAACAGCCGCAGTCAAACATGGCGTTAAAATAGGCTGGGTGTTCCACCGCTGCGAACCGAGTAAAGAACCACCTCACATTGAACAATGCCTCAAATATCAAAAGTTTGGTCATTCGGCAAACGATTGTAAAGACGAATTGAGATGTCTACGATGTGCAGGCATACACACTCTAATAAAATGCAATGAATCGAAAGAACGGCAAAGTGTGCAAGCTTTGGTGGCTCACACGCAACAGTGTATAGAGGCTGTCCCGCATATCAGAACGCCGTAACTGAAGCAAATAAACAGAAACAAGAAACGAAATACTCAAGTGCATTACAAGGAAAGATACTCAAAACACTGTCAATAACGACTACAAAAATTACTGTTCTAGTTGCTGAAGTTCTCAGTAAAATAAGAAACAGTCTCAAAACGATGTCATGTAGCGGTATTCTCAGCGTCATTAGCAACAGTGACTCCAGAGTGTTTAACGAAAGAATAGATGGACAAAAAATTCACAATAATATAGAGAAAGCAAACCTGATGCAAACTCTTAACACAAACATGATTCAGTCTAGCAGCCAAAAAAAACCTTCAAAATGGACAAGATTAAAATTTAACAAAGGAAATGTCGTGGCTTAGAAAACAAAATTCATGAATTGTTCTTGTTTCTGACGAACGAAAACATTGACATTGTTTGTTTAAATGAAGTCAGGAAATGCCAAAAACGTTTTGTACATGAAAAATATTTCATTGTAACAAAAGCAAGCAGTTTTCATGGGTCTTTTTGCATTACAAAGAAAGGCATAAAGGTCAAAGAGGTCAGACCAATTATATAAAGAAAAATCAGTAACGGTTAGGCATTAGAGATAATCGGTGTAAACTTGGAAACACCAACCACATATGGATAATCAATGTTTACATTTCACCCAATCAAGACCTATATTTTACTGAGGAAATATTTGACAGCAACCCCCAGAACATGCTTATATGTGGAGATTTTAATTCTCCTCAGCAAGAGCTCAATTGTACATACAACACCAAAACGGCGAAAAACTGCTGGAGATAATTGATGAAGGAAACTTCAAACTACTGAACAACGGTTATCCAACGTATCAATCTAATCAACATAAGAGCCAGAGCATGCTTGATTTACATTTCTGCAGTCTTTCAGTCTTTAAACATTTTGACAATTTTCAAGTATTATAAGATTTCGGCAGCGACACTTACCTCCTTGAAGCTGAAACTTCAAACAGAATTCGATTTAAAAGCAAAAGTCAATTTCAAGAAGTTCAAAAAACTTGCAAAAGTCAATCACAAAAATTCCTGCTTGTACCCACCAAAGTATCCAAAGACAATCTGAATGAAATAAGCCATAACCTCATCGTACAAATTCATAAATCAACCGAGCAATCCTACATAAATGATACGAATCTTCAAATTAGTCCAGAGATAATCAATCTAATCAAGCAATAGAAAAAGATGTGGGGGCAACTAAAAAAAAGCAAAGGATGGCACTTTCTATCGATTGAGAAAGGAAATCAATTTCTTGCAAAGAGAAACCAGAAGGGCAATCAAACGTTTGATTAAAAGACAAAATAGAAGGTTAATTGAAACAAGCAGGAAACCAGGGGTTCTGGAAAGCAATCAAAACCATCACCAGCGATAAACAACAGTCCAGTGGATCACATTTACCAATAACGTTTAAAGACAAAATTGTTGTAACTGAACATGAAAAGTGTGAATGGTTTAATAGTCTACTGAGTGAGACAATGAAAGAACACCAATACGAAAATGAAGATTTACAAAGGCATTTTCTCGAGACAGAGCAAAACTCAAAATTTCTATTAGAAACCAAGCCAAAAAAAATAGCTGAAGACATTTTCTTAGAGTCCAATGAAATTTTTTTAAAAAAATACAACTAAATCTTGTCACTGGCCAGACAAAATAAGCTATCAGCTACTGAAGGCGCTAACAAAAAGCATTAAAGCTTTCATATGCTTATTTATTTTCAGCTCAAGTAACAATTCTTACGTGCCATGCCTTTGGAAAGAATCACAAGTAACAATGCTTCCAAAACCTCAGAGAGACAGGAAGAAAGCAGAAAATTACAGACCAATTAACCTTGCCAATGGCATTGCAAAGGTCTGTAAAACTGTGTTTAAAAATCTCATCCTAGACCACTGAAGCAAACAAATTCTTTGGACCACAACAAAGTGCAAACAGATCCACAACCGATAATCTCCTTGTTTTGACTCAGCATATAAGTGAAGCATATCAGTGGTCAGAAATGGTGGCAGTTGTCTGCCTCGATGTAGAAAAAGCTTTTGATGCAGTGTGGAGATTAGGTTTGATTGACAAACTTAACAAAATCAGAATACAGACAAAATTAATCAAATGGGTGCATTCTTTCCTCTCACAAAGAAACGTATACGAAAAAATTAAGGATACAAGAAGCAAGAAGTTCTCAGCAACAGCCGGGGTTCCCCATGGTAGCGTTGTGACGCCCATATTGTTCTTAATTTTTGTCTCTAACATTCCAGAAACGCCAGTAGAAATTTCTGTTCGCAGATGACTTGGCATTGTTTTACAGGTCAAAGTCCGGTCAGTTAAAACAAAGCAAACTCCAGGCTTCATCATAAAGTGGTGTGATAAGTTGAAACTCAAAATAAATCCCGCCAAAACAAAGTACATGCTATTCAGAAACCCTTCGAAAAGAAACAAGTCTAAGCATCAAGTTCATAGGAGTTACCATGACGCCACACCTAAACTGGAATGAACATTGTGAAGACATCACAACCAGAGCAAACACGCGAATCTTTCAACTGCGGCGTCTAAGCAACCTCAATGTTGAGCAGGAGAGTTTACTTCTGCTGTACAAGTCCTGGATCCGGCCCTTTTTTCTATATGCAAAAGCTTGCTGGCTCAATCAATCATGCAAAATATGCAAAACAGAGCACTGAGAGTTTGTTTAAGGAAACCTCGATGGTATAGCGTGCAAAAGTTACATGAAGAATCGAACTCACCTACTATAATAAACCTTCAGATACGGCTGGCAAAAGACTACATGAAACGCGCACAATAGAACAATATTAAAGCAATTTAATATTGTTCAAGCGCGCACAATAGAACAATATTAAAGCAATATTAAAGCAATAGAACAATATTAAAGCAATTGTAGAAAAGAAAAGGCAATGTGCAAAGAACAACTGCAAAAGCACATTGGACCTTCTGATTGGTTAGGCTACCTGAAATTCAAACCTTTTCTTATTTACTGATTTAAACATCAGTGATCACCGACTAAGACCCAAAGGATCCTTCGAATCAAAGTCAGGATCTAACCTAGGGTAAGGAAGCTTCTTCGATCCTTTCGAATCAGAAGTTGCCAGCGGTTTCCTAGGCTTTAAAACACGATTCTGTCGCTTCCAAGCTCTATAAGCCTCCGACAGTCCATCCGGTAACAACCCCTCAAACAGAAGAAGCTTCTTTCGGGCAATCTGGCGGGGATCCCCGGCTGCGTCGCCGAAGCTTTCGAGAGGAATCACCCGAATCATGCCGGGAGGAAACTTCTCTGGAGGAGGACTCTCGGGAGTAATGCGTACATATATTTTGTTATTTTCCTCAAGCCTGAAAACTCAGCATTTGTATAAAATACGAGACAATTCGAAACCGGCAAATTTTGGATCAATGATTCTAAAGTATCTCAATTATGTACAACAAATTCAATCCAAAACTAGAGACAAAATCATCAGCCACGATAAATGAACGAAAAATTGAACCGTAAAGACAATTCTCCAGCAGAAACTTGTGTATATTTGCGCAACACATCAGTAAACGAAATGAAAAACACAGCGGGAGTTCGATCCCCCAGACAAAGCTGATTGATGCTCGGCCCTTCTTCTAGTTTTAGTTGAATTCAATTTCTTTTTTTTTGTTTTTTTCTCTTTTACTTATTCTTTCCTTCCTCCCCATCCGTGACAAAACTTACCTTCAAGCCTAACAATGTCCAATAACAACTGCAAACGCGGCTAGCCAGAAGTAATCAACGACAAGATCTCGCAATCAGGAAAAGCCAGTAAAAACTCTCCACTGTGTTTATAATGGCTTCGTACCCCAGTAACAGTGTACAGTTTAGAGCCAATGTCCCAAATTCAAATTCAATCTCTCAAATTCTTAAAAGTGCTGCTGTAATGAACTTGATTGTTAATGGTTTTACATGAATTTCCTTCCTCCTAGCCGCAAAGCGATAGCTGAGGCTCTTATTGGGCTTCTCCTGGCTTTTTTTTCGTCTTCAAGATTTTTGTTACGACCACGACGTCACAATCATTTCAAATGTGCTTTTTCTTCAGAAGGATATTCTTAAATTGTTGTGGTATCTAAAAATGCATGGGCTAACAAGCAGTCATTGTCCAGGAAGACATTACTAAGAACGCTTTTTTTATTTAAAAAAGTGAATTTTGCTGGTTTTCGTTGAAGTTGTTTGTATTTCCCTTAGAAAGGTCTCTAACTGCCTGTAAAAAGAGACCAAGGTATAGTTATATAAGCTATTTTTTAAAGAGAATTTTGAACTTCCGTTTCATGTTTTTTTGTTTTCATCTGATGGAATAATACTTAATCATTTCAGGACAGCTGCCAGCTCGTTTTACAGAGGGCGTTGAATCAGCGACATCAATTCTTCATTCGCATTTCAACAACCTCAACCTTGAAGAGACAAGTCGTTATACGGACGTCTCCCAATGCGACTATATTGCCGACTCAATGATCCCAACCAGAGAAGACAGTGTGCTGGAACCTGTGTTCGGAGCCAACTTGGATAAGTGGAAGCCAATTGTTGCAAGAGAAATTGTGAACCCAGAGCACTCTCACCCTATATGCAGGGCGTTCTACATTCCGCTTGTGTCGAGGTGGTGCACCAAGTACTCTGGATATCTCATTCTTCAATCTATCAGTGGGAGGACTGATAAGGGACATGCAGGACAATAGGTGCCCGTGGGATCTCTCAAACAAACCAGACAAAATTACAGTCTCTGTTCTTGGAAAATATGAAAGACTGGCTTATGATGTTGGTATTACAACTTGAGCACTGGGAAAATGTCTCGACTACTCGCGACTGTTGAAAAGAGGCATGGCCGTGGACAAGAGTCCCATGACGAGGGCGCTTGATTATTACATTCATTAGTTTTTTGCATTTGCGGAATTTCACAGTGACATGCAGTTGCTAATTGTTATCTAGGCTGTAACAAATACAAGTGTATTATCTCAAAGATTTAATAATTGTTAAATTTTACAGTTGGCTTTTATTTCGGCTTTTTTTTATTATGGCTTGCTCAACGTCTACTCAAATGGTCAACAAAAAAGGCAAGAACTGACCGTATTGTCATCCTTTGATAGGCATTATTCGAGAACATATTTCGGCGTGATTAGCTTACTCCTAGCTTATTTTTAATGTTTGATTTTGTCTTTACCAAAATATTAATTGGTTTCCTGGCATTCTTTTTTGCAAGCGATTTGAGGCCAAAATGACGAATGGAGCTGAGGAGGTGAATGATATTGGTGTGATGGGGATACAATAGAGCCATAATTGTTTTTACTATATTTATTTATCCTAGCAAGGCTCTTTGTATTTATTGTCATGGTAGCTTTGTTTATGTTTTTTGTTTAATCACTGCAGATACGCCGCTGTTCAAAGACGTGGATACAGTGAGGAAACGATCGATGTTTGCTCTCCAAAATAATATATAAATAGCAACACTCATAACAAAAACAAAGCCGGTGTTCCAATCCACTTAAATTTATCAATTCGAAGCACTCAATCGTTTCCTTGTTGATTTCAATTGTTGAATACTTGATAATGGATTCGCGCAAACTGCGTCTGTTCTGCAAGTTAGTAGCGTCTTCTTTAATTCTGGAAGTTATGTGGATGCTGTACTTGATCAGAACTGGAAATTATGTGAATCTGAGTGTGAAACACTCCAGAGCAGTCTTACGAGCGACCAAACATAACTCGGTCTTCCAAACTTACATCCGACGATTTGAGCTTGGCTATAGCCTGAATTTGTCTGTTGGGTTCATATTCAGCCCAGAACAGAAAAGTTCTGATTACAATTTTATGTATTCTAACTTGCGATTGATGCTGAACCACATTGAAGAACCGATCAACGTGTTCGTGTGTCACGCGAAGAAGGAATACTTGAGTCATGATCAGGTCTTTTTGCTCAATTTTGTGGTGAGAGTTGAACTCGAAGTGACTGACCATTATTCGGTTGATAGTTGTGTGATGGCCTTTAGACAAAAATACGGAGGATCGCAGCCTCTAGTCGTGTTTGCACCTGAGACAGCCCTAACCGAAAGTACAATTCCACAAGTTACTAAGTTGATAGATGTCAATGGCCACGACCGAAACAATGAAAATGCGTTTCTCTCCGAAATAAGATTGATTAGCAATTACCAACTCGTTTTGTGGCTTACGTCGTTTTGTCTGTTAATTATGGGAGTGATATTGTTGTTTCTGGCAGCGATGGTTTTCCGAAATATTCGAAGAGATGTAATAATTGGACATCTTTTACCGACTAAATTGTCCATTAGTAAGAAGTCGAAGTATTTGAATGTGTTTTGTGACCGACAATTTCAAGCTGTGCTTCTGTTCATGTATTCAGTTGTCACTGTAGTCATATGTCAAACTCAGATACAGTCAATTGTAGAAGAATTGTTGCTTACTGACAGAATTAGCTGTGATTTGTTTATAAATGAGGTTGAAAGTAGTGGTGTAATTGTGTATGGTAACAGTGGTGCTGAATTAAATCAGTTGCAATCATTGGCCCCTGTTAACAGACTTGTATCCATCCATTAGATTAATTTAATTTTTGCTACCTTTTCTTAATAGATTCCTTCTCTCAGAGGGTGTGTGAATCTGAATCTTGATGCAGATTGATTCCGCGATTGAAGCACATTGTATAGCAAACTTTTGTAATCCTATTTCTTATATTTGATTCAGTGTCGGTCTGGTTTCAAGATTACTGGACGACACATTGCAAGTCATCGTCCGTACCATTTTAATTAACATTGCGCTAACTTGTGGAATTTGGTGACAAATACATTGTATAATTACTAACTATACCAGGAGGCTCGTTAATGTGCGTTCAGACATGAAGTGCTGATCTACATTTTTGACTTAATTGTAAACAAAATGGAGATAACCAAAAATAGATATTTGAGTTTTAAAAATCGTTTCACACCCAAATTAATTGAATTACATAATGCCACGCCTCATTACAGAGCTCACGAGATCTGCCATTAAAAAAACTACGAGAAAAAAAACAAAATAAGCAAAACTAAAAATTTAACCGCAAAAACTCAACATCTAAATGTAAAAGCACCTAGTAAACAACGACAAAATGCAATCAGATAAAACCTTAACTGCACAAATTTTACTTTTTCTTAACTATACTGCAGATTGGGCTTTTCCCTAATGAGCTTAGGTAACAAGTAAAAAAAATAATGAAGCGAAATTCAAAAATCTATCAAGATTTTTTAAACCAAATAATTTAAACTAAAATTACTAGCTTTTAACAAAATAAAAATCACTAGCTTTTAACAAAATAATTCTCAATAAATTTTCTAAAATTTCATTGTGAAACTGATAGGACCTGTCCCTGGTTAGACTAAGCAATAGAAACGGACTTAAAGATCCAGAAAAGCTCAAGAAATTACAAACAATCTGCGAAAACACAAATTATTGACGTCATTAAAATCATTAGCTATTATCTAATAATTTTTTCATTTCAATTGTTTTTAATACTAATTGAGCTAAAATTATATTGAATGGTTAGGTAAGTTCACTTGGGCCTTATTTGAAAATAGTTGGGCTCTGTTATAACGCGAATGTGGTGAAAGAGAAAAAAGACATATATTTTGACCACTCACAAAACATTTATGAAAACGCATATCCCACAATGTCCCACAAACAAAACATCAGTTACAAAATATCAATAGAAAGTTTAATTTTGAATTACAATGAGTTTGATGAGACCTATCAATGATGAGAATAAGTTAAAAGTTGACGAAAAGAACAACAAACACTATACCAAAAAACTATACAAATAACAAAAAACGAGAAAATTAAATTTGATTTTAAATAATGTCATAAACTTAAGACTATTCGGTATGAACTGACTGCATAGAGTAATATCTTACATTCAATCCTCAATTAGAAGCTTATAAGTCCTCTCAGCATTTTACGACTACATAAAGAATAAATAAACAGCAAATTCTAAAAAAAATTAAGAGAAAAGTCTCGAAGCCATTAAACAATTAACTTTTCAGAACAAGCGTTTCTATTTTTAATTGATTTTGTGACAACAATAGAATTCTTCTATCTTTAACTATATGACTTCAAAAAATCAACAAATTTGAACAAATATTTTAAAACCACGAAACCTTTGAGAAAAACCGTAGTATCAGCGACATTAAATTCAATAGATTTCAATGGAAGTCAGCAAATGCGCTACGTTATGCCTCAAGTGGAAGAGAATGCTGTTTGTCGATGACCAGTCTGCAATATGACATCAGAATAAGTCTTATGACTATGAAAACAAGAAATACAGGCAAAAAAAACAATTTCATTAGAAAAGTGCGAGAAGAAATTGTCAAGCCATTCAATCCACGAGCTTTTCTCTGAAAACTTTATCCATGATTCTTTCTAGCGTCTTCTCTGAGCCAATGGGAACACTCAAAATTAGGATAATGTGATAAGATTCCAAAAGTAGACAACATTATGAAAAAAAAATATCCAAAAATTAAAATATATGAAAACTCGTCGCATCAAAGTCATGAAGCTAATAATTGAAGATAAAACAGCTAACCAGATTAATTTTGGTTGCAGTAGAAAAGACGGGGGTACTGGCATTACTGAGATTGACTTAGAATTCGCAAACATAAGTTTAAGATTGGCTAACGTTCAAAAAAAATTCAAAAAAAACGTAACAGCCATTAGCTGTCCACTCAAACCACTAGATAGGTTCACTTAGCACTCTTGCACTTTAATCAACATGTCTATGGCATAGAACTTCAAAAATTTAGTAAAACTGCAAAAAGAAAATCAAAATTTAATTAAAATTACAAACCCTAGTCGAAGTCAAAAAAATATGAGCGGGTTCCTTGAAAGCTAATTTTCTGTTCATTGGGCATCATTAGACTGCAAATGAGGTTTGCCATTAACGGAACCTCGATATGAAAGGTGACTATTCTCTTAGTGACTTAAAAATAAACATTTTTCTGAACAAAAAACGAATAGAATTCACAATTTAGTAAATTTCCCTATGAGACCAGAACTAGTCTTTTTAATCGTCTTTCATCTATTAGGAACACCAAATTGATGCATTTTGTAGCGTAAAAGGTAATTTTGAATAAAAAATTTTATAGAAAAAATGTTAATTCGAGCAAAAGTTACGCTAAAAGTGAACAAAAGTGAACCACATATCCCGTGTTCACATGAAACTTTAAACCTCGATAACTCGTCGAATTTCGCAAAATGTTTTTTAATTTCGAATTTTTCGCTGTACGAGCTTTTTAATGATACCACTCACATTTCTCTACGATGAATATATCGATCGGCCAAAATTGTCTGAAAAAAACTATTTGGTATATAGTTCCTCCCCCCACTAGTGGGGTCGGAACAATAATCGTTTCCTTGTTGCTATATCTCACACTGTAAGGGCCTTTTAATTTATCTTAAGACATGTTTTGTGGAATCGAAGAGGTAAAAGAGATGGTCCACTTTATCTCGTAGGAGCGCTGGCTAGTAATAGAGATTCCCTCGACGTTACAATACAGGAACTATAATTACTTGTGAATTTGCATGGATTTTTTAAGGTTGGAGAAACAAAAACATCTGCGATTTTTGTGAATGATTGATTGACTTTTCTTCCTTCAACTCTCGGTTTTGTGTTTCGCTGGAACTTGGAACCCATGATACTAGCTGAAAGTACCCATTCCCTTGTGGAAATTATCCTATTCGGATCGCAATTCTTGGTTCCAAAGGGAAGGTTGAGAACATGGCATGCATATAAACCCCCCACCAAATTTTAGGTAGTAATAACACCCACACCGGAATAAACGCGCATTTGACTGTTAAAGAGCTGCAAAATTGGTAATGCCTGACTGGTTTTTTCCGTGAGGGTTTATTTCCTAGTCCCGTTATAGGGCGTTAAATAATTGTGTGAAAATAAATCGTATTTATCTGTATCATCTGAAATAAGTGAAGGTCGTGCAAAGACCAAACTAAGCTGTTTGAAACAAAAACATCTGCGATTTTTGTGAATGATTGATTGACTTTTCTTCCTTCAACTTTCGGTTTTGTGTTTCGCTGGAACTTGGAACCCATGATACTAGCTGAAAGTACCCATTCCCTTGTGGAAATTATCCTATTCGGATCGCAATTCTTGGTTCCAAAGGGAAGGTTGAGAACATGGCATGCATATAAACCCCCACCAAATTTTAGGTAGTAATAACACCCACACCGGAATAAACGCGCATTTGACTGTTAAAGAGCTGCAAAATTGGTAATGCCTGACTGGTTTTTTCCGTGAGGGTTTATTTCCTAGTCCCGTTATAGGGCGTTAAATAATTGTGTGAAAATAAATCGTATTTATCTGTATCATCTGAAATAAGTGAAGGTCGTGCAAAGACCAAACTAAGCTGTTTACAAATTGTTAAGTGCTCTTAAACGAAGTTTGAAGCAAATATTGTAAACATGTCTGTCTTATGTAAAATTTTTGCTTGACCGTCTTGACTTTTCGGGTGACTAACGCCTTTGACGTTTTTGTTTTGTGTGATCTAAATTTCTTTCTCATTCAAGGGTGTCAGCAGCTGAACTCAAGTGTTGGCAGTTGACTTATTAAAGTGCAGAGAAATTGCTGTAATTTTTTTCACATTAAATTATATGAGTGGTCATCGAGGTATGATACTCAAGTCGAGAGCAATGCTTCAGACGTTAGTCGTCCATGTTTTTCTTTTGTCTTCGGTGAAATGGCAATTCCTAAATGAATTTTTTTCAGCATAGTGAATCGACTCTTAGCTAATAATTAGCCGCCGTAAGCCTCTCATCGGCTATTATTTAGGCGCTCTGCTTTTTACCTTTCAAAGAATTTGAATTTTTTTTTGGGGTCGATGCCTTAAATTCTGTTCGCTCATTTTATAAGTTTTCAAGTCAAATCGGAATGGTAATATGATTGGTATGACGAGGCCGAAACAAGAAAGTAGAGCGAAAAACTTTCGTGATTTTGCGGTGTGAGTTTTTGTCACTCCAATTTCAAAGAGAAAATTGTGTTTGACAAAAATTCGCTTTCTCGATTGTGACTTTGTTCACGTTCGGCAATTTGGCTTTGATTTTTGCTAATTCATTAAGTCATAGTGCATTAGGTTATCCAAGACCATTAGAGCAGAGCGATTGCCAGCTGGCTTTAAATTAAATTAAATTAATTTGTTCCTTCAGGCATCAAATGGTACCTGAAGAGGACAGCTGAAGAGCGGGAAAGCTCATCTAGCAGCTGCCGCAAGAAGTATGAAATCAAACAAAGACAAGGAAACAAATAAAGACACGATAAATACAATGAATTGCGGAGTTCAGATTCAATTTAAAACCGTCAAAAAAAAATTTAAGTAGATACTACCTTATATAACTTATATATTGGTGCAACCCCCGACGGCATGCAGGGCGCCTCACAGCGCTGCCGACTTGAGAGTCTAAGTACATTCTGAAATGATTAGAATGACTTTCGAGTGCTCAATTAAGGCCACCTCGTGAAGAGAGGTTCAGTTCCACACCTTTGAGCACTGAAAGACACCCCGCACAAGCCAGAGGTTGCACCAACTCAAAAACAAAAGCAATACACTTTATGAGACTGTAGGGTTTATATTAAGGAAGTTACAAAAATTTTAAAACTATTTGAAAACTAAATCCACAAGTTGTGTATCGAAGAGTAGAATATTATCTTTAAAATTATGAACAAAAACGTCTATTTGCGATGTTGTCATAGGCTTATCTACATTTAAGCCAAAAGAGAGCAAAACGTTATACAACTTTCCACCTCTACACTTTAAAGAGTTTTTTTGGAGCGAGTTCTTAGCTCTGAAAGACTTTAAAACACCAGCTGCTGATGCGCGCGTATTTCTGCTTATGCTGCAGCAATTAAAGTAATCCTTAAAAATATATGGACAGTATCCATTTTTAGATCTTAGCACAAATTTAAGTAAATCATAAATATGAAGCTTGAAGACATCGAGAACGCCTTCTTGGCAAAACAAATCCTCAGCGGAATCAAATTTCCTTTTGAAGTTTATCAGTCTCAAAAATTTCTTTTGCAAAAACTTAATTCTATTAAGTTTAACTTTGCTGCTGCAACCATATACCAGGCAGCCATATTGTATTTTTGGTTTAATATAGTAATCATAAAACTTTAGAAGAAAGTGTTTCGGTAGAAAGTATCTCAGTCGGCTGACTAATCCTACTAGTTTTGAAACCTTTTTACATACAACGTCTATATGTTTTTCAAAAGTTAGGCTATTATCAATCTGAACTCCGAGGTATTTGGAACATTTAACTACATTCAACACTTCGCCATTGATACGTAGAGAACCTACTTTACTCTGCCTAAATAGTAACAATTCTGATTTGGAGCTGTTTATGGTTAACTTATTTTTTGCTAGCCAGCTTGAAACTGCATCAAGATCTTCTTGAAGGCAACTAGTTGCGGATGATGTTTTCAGCTCGAAAGATATTGATGTATCATCTGCATAATGCAGAACTGAGCTATGCTTGCAAATTGAATGCATATCATTAATGTACAGCAAGAACAACAACGGACCCAAAACGGACCCTTGTGGCACTCCACATTCTAGGGTTTTATAGGACGACATGACACCGGTATGAGAAACACATTGTACTCTTTGACTTAGAAAACTTTCAAGGATCGCTTTAAAAGGACCTCGAATACCAAAAGTTGCAAGCTTTCTAACTAATATTTTGTGATCAACAGTGTCAAACGCTTTTTTTAAATCTAGGAAAATACAAGCGAACAACTGCAAGCTGGATGAAGATTTTATATTCTCTGTTAATTCAGCAATAGCATCTACGCAAGAAAACTTAGGTCTAAAACCAAACTGTTTACTGTATAGCAAATCGTTCGTTATTAGATGATCCATTAGCCTAGCATAGATTATTTTCTCAAGCACTTTACTTAGACCAGTTAAAACCGATATCGGTCTAAAATTGTCAATTTCGTCCGAACTTCCGCTTTTTGGAAGCGGAACAACTTTAGCTTTTTTCAGTGAGCTTGGAAAAAGACCATTCTTTAAACATCCATTGATCATTATGACTAAACGATCAAGGATAACAGGTAAGACGATTTTTAATGACTTATTATTAATGCCATCACAACCTACACCTTTGGAATCAGATAAACTCATAACGATCTGACTTATTTCTTCAGCATTCGTGGGGCGCAGCCAGGCAGAAAAGGATGGTTCTAAAACAGCATCTTGATCACAGTCACTGAAGTTAGCAGAAAGAGATGGTCCAATGCTCACAAAATACTCATTCAACACTTCAGAAACTTGAAGAGGATCGTCAACAAGCTTCCCATCTTTACAAAGTTTGACAGGATTGGAGGGCTTCACATTTTTACCGAGTAAGCTATTGAAGAGGGGAAATAATTTACTCGGACTATTAAGTGCTTGTGATACTCGTTTGGTGTAGAACTCTTTCTTTTTAGATCTCATTAAAGTAGTCACCTTATTCCTTATCTGGCAGTATTTAGTTCGAAGTTCTTCGCTGGGAGACAGAATTAATTTCCTAAAAAACTTATTGCGCTTTCGAATAGCATTTCTCAACTCCTTGGAGCGTAACCAGTTCTTTTTCTTTTTTGGCACTGACACCTGGCAGGGAGCGAACCTATCAAGCCGACAGTTGATCATGTTGATGGGGACATCAAAGGAACAATCGAGCGACACGTCTACGGTATTCTCGAGATCACTGTCAAGAGCTGATAGAAAAGTACTTACCACGTTTTGATTTGCAAAACATTTGAAATTCCGGGACATTTTTCTATTATAACTAGCAGCTAGCACAATAGAAAATGAAACGGATATAGGATAATGATCAGTGATTGTGGAATGGAAAATCGACGGGGAATGGTAATCGCAGAAATTGGTGACAATGTGATCCAGGCACGACTTTGATGTCTCAGTTACCCGAGTATGTTGGTATATCAGTTGTGAAAACCCATTGGAGGAAATGGCGATAGAAAAAGCAGTTTGAGATGGTCCAGTTTTTAAGAGATCAAGATTGCTGTCACCCATAAGAAGCCACTTTCTGTCTCCCAGCTGCTCCAGCAACAAATCGAACTCGTCCACAAAAGACGGAACGTTAGTTTGAGGTGGTCGGTAGTAGGCACCAAAACCCACCGAAGTGCTCCCTGCCTTGCACTCAACTAGGAGGCATTCGAATGCCTGACTGGTCAAGTCCAGCTTCTTTACAATTGTGAGGTCATTCCTCAAGTATAGGCCTACGCCTCCGCCTCTGCCTTCCCTGTTTTCATTTATTAGCTTATGGTACCCATCAATGGCGAAGTGTTCAGTATCATCAACAACATCAGAGAGCCATGTCTCACTTAGAACAATTGCTAAAGGCGGATATTCACAATTCGTTACAAATAAACAAAGTTCATCATAATGTTTGCGAAGAGATCTTATATTAAAATGGACGGCAAACTCAGTCCTCTTCAATGATTGTCTCGCCTCTGTCAAATGAGTCACTTATTTCTTCGATCCGAAATGTCTCATGTTCTCTTGACTGGTATTTAGCATTGGGGTTTCCGATAGCAAGCCTTTCACGTAGTCCACTAGCGCATCACTGTCACTTATCCGTGCCTTCATTTCTTGTAGTATGTCTCTAAGTTCTTTCCTTTCTTCAACGGGAGATAGGTTGGTCCGGTTTCTTTTCAGTGGCGGGATTCTCAGTGACAACGGGGTTCCGGGATGTATCAAAGCAGGTTTGACGAGAGAAGGCATTGGTGTTTCAATATCGTTAGTGGCAGTAGCAGGGTGTCGGTTTTGAATTGGGGTGTGTGCTGACGGTGGCTTGGGAGCTTTTCTGGACTTCTCCGCAACATCTTTTAGCTCAAGGATATCCTGTGTTGAGTTGATGACTTGACTGACTCGTTTTCCGTCTTGAACAACATAAAGTAAAGGCTGCGAATTGTACGTTGATACAAAGAGGTTGTGTTGCTCAGCAGCTTGCTTCAGTTCCACATCATACTTAGTCAAGCGTTCGGTAATGAAAACTGGCTTCAAGTTGGAAGGGTTTTGATACGAACGTAGAAGTCTCTTTCTTGCCCAAACCCGGTCTTTTTGATCATTGTAAATGAACTTAGCCACTATTTTCGGAGGATAGCTGCTTGTTCCTTTGCCCAGATGATGGCAAGCCTTTAGATCTTCTTCGCAAATGCTGACTTGTAGGATGTTTCTCATGAACGCCACAGTATCCGACAGATAGGAGCCATGCTGGCCTATTGGAAGGTTATGAAAAATTAGACAATCTTTGGACTCATAACGCTCAAGCTCATTCACTTTGATGGTTACTCCTGTCATCTGGGACTCAAGCTGCTTTATTCTTTCTCCCTTCCTTTCATGTTCAGTCACGAGATATTGCATCAGGGTTTTGACTGATTCCTCAATATTTTCGGAGGCCATAACACGCTGGAGATGTTCGGGAATATTCATTTTTCGTAGGGGCATCAAGATGATACTGCTGATAAAGCCACCCAGTAAGGCTGTTTTATACACTATACAGAGCTCTGAAAAACTTTGATAAACTTACCAAATAGTGAGTCTATTTAATAAGTTTATCACAACAATTAGGCTTTAGTATTAAGCTTAATAGTTTTCAGTTTGGAAGCTGAATTAAGTATAAGTTCAGAACCTAACTGAAACTGCATACCAAATTAGAACACTGACAATTAAAAATTTCTGTCAATTTCTATCTCATCTGTTCCAGTCATGAGCGTCTACGGTGGTCATTTTCCGGCAATTTGCCTGCTATGGTCTATTTGACAATTAGTGTAATTTATAAATGGACTTTATAAACTTTGTGTTCAGATGTGTTCAGATAAAATGAAATAAGTTTTTTTGTTATTAATGAGCGCTTATTCGGTCTCCTACTTATTTTAGAACATTATTGCACCAACGATTTAATTCCACTATAGGATCATTAGCACAGTTCGCAGTATTTTAATAACTTTCTGAAATAAAAGGAAAAAAAATGCTTAGTCATTCCAATCTTAATACTGAAACAAGGGAAATAAGATGTGAAGTTTTCGTATTCCTACCACATAGTTTTTGGGTGCAGAAAATTACAGTTAAGGAATAGACCGTAATTAAAGGGGCTTAAATTAGATAGTCAAGCAAAATGTGTGTGTGTGTGTGTGTTGTGTGTGTGTGTGTGTGTGTGTGTGTGTGTTGTGTGTGTGTGTGCGTGCGTGCGTGTGTGTGTGTGTGTGTGTGTGTGTGTGTGTGTGTGTGTGTGTGAATTAAAATATTTTGATTGTTCTTAGCTGCTCTCAAACAAAGTTTTTATTTTAATTGCTCTCAAAAGAAATTTCTCTCTCGGTCTTATTTATACAATTTTTCTCTTGACCAATTTTTCGTCCAATGGTTTTAAATTTTTGTCTTCAAAAACGGGTCCTAAGAGCTCTGCTAGTCTGTACGTGTACAATTCATCGAAGTTACTGAGAGAAGACTTAAAATCAGTGTATAGGGCATTTTTGGAGGTTTGGACCCCCCCCCCCCCCCCCCCCTCCTCCGCTGCCGCTCCAAGCCCACCCATCCTCCCTAAATCAAAGGTGGGTACTACAGAAACTAACCGCTCGCCGGTCGGTTTATCTGGTGCGTTTTTGGGATTTTAAAGAGGGCATCCAAGAAGTTAATTTTGAATTCCAGATAACTGATGCCTTATTTTTTGGGCTATACTGGTTGCGAGGTGCAGGCGCTCAGTTAACTGTAATTCATTGCTAGCTGTGACTGTTCGCTGATTTCAAGCGGATTGACCCTGTGCAGCCTTGTAGAGAGTGGTGTTTAGTGCCAAGCTTTGTCGCGAAAGCTGCTACGATGTCTTCTCTGAGGACATTCAAGTGCAGTGACTTCCTTAAAATGGCCAAAATTAACCTGGATCCACTTACGGAGACGTACGCTCTGTCTTTCTACTTGCAGTATTACGTCAAATGGCCAGAATATTTTCTCATGTCAGAGACACCAACAGGTTTGAGACACCGCCCCTGTAATTTTATTCGAGCTTCTGTAATTGAATTTGATGCACCTAGCGCTCTTTACCATAGTCTAGAAATTTTGCATTTTAAAGGTAGTAAAATTGTCGGTATGTTTGGTTTTAAGGAAATTTTTTAGTATGTTGGGTTTCAAACGTCGGAAATTGGCGTTTTGTTCGCCTTCAAACGTTGAAGCTTGCTGGTATGTCCGGTTTTCTGGTAGCAAATTGTCGGTATGTTAGGTTTTAAGCTAGGGAAATCGCCCGTAGGTTTGACTTTGATCGTAAGGATTTTGAAAAGCAATGAAAGTCCAGGTGTCCTGTACTTTTTCTTGATTTTATGGCAAATTGAATTTTGTATAACAGCGTATAACAACACCGACACGTGAAATGTTCTCAAGGCATTAAAAATTTAATTCTATGGATCCGATTCAAATCTGGGTTTCTTTCTCTCAATCGAATTCCTGCTGTCCAGCAATTTCAGTTTCCATAATGAGACTGCTTATATTATAACCTATTAACAGCCGCCATCAGCCTCTCAGAGGCTATTATTTTGGCGCTCTTCATTTTTAATAATTCAAAAAATTTGAATTTTATTTGTGCAATATCTTTTTTACGACCCGAAGAGGAGTAATGGCGATCTATCACTTGTATTTTTAGAGGATGTGTCTTAGAGGAAGACAAAGGTCACACGCGAAAGTGTTTAAAGGTCAAACTGCTGAACAGAAATCAAAGCAGAGATGGAGAGAATTGTATTTTTCTGCTCATGCATCATGAGAAGAGAGCCAGAAGAGTAGGTGTGAAAAAGATCTGCTGTATGAGAAATGTTATTTGATCACGTGCGGTTTTATACTAGTTTTTTCAGGCAGAGATGTTTCTCTCAATTATTTCAGCTAGTAATGGTCATATTGAATGCATGTTTGACAGTGAAGCTATTGCTGGCACAAGATCGAAGTCGATGTCTTCAACTTGTGTGACTAACTTTGTTTTGTAGTGCGATAAAATTTCTTGAATCGGCACGGCAAGAGAACCGAGCCTATTTCCCATTTTGCTGGAGATGAACAATATTGAGAATTTGGTGCGGTCGGGCTCGTGGTACAACTGAACTTGGTAATAGTTGATTCTTCAGTGAGGTTAGTGCATTGAGGATATTGACTCGAAATGTTAGTGCTGTACGGTAAGTTCTGATTTTGTGAGAAATTTCTGGAATATGTTACTGAGCACCAGTCTTCTGATTGATTTGTTCGCGGTCATATATAAAAATTGGGCTATATAAGAATTGCACGCAGTTGCGCTTTTGGGGAAACATTTTGTCTTAGAGCTTTAAATTGGTTCCGAGGTCCGGTAGTGTGTCTCATTAATTCCGTTTTGTGATTTTGCTCTAAATTTCTCGTTTTACTGCCCTGTGATCTATCTAACGTGTCCTGTTAAGTATTCGAGATAATTAATTGATCGTTCTATGTTTGAGTGGTTTCTTGACATTCGCTTGTCACTACATTCGAAGACTCATTTAATAAAGGAAAAGAGTTTGTCGACCGTTCCAATTTCCATTCTTAACACGTCGGTGGCAGCAGTGGAGCAGCGACTGCGTAAGCTCGTCGGTTATAAATGGGCTCAATTGGCTGTTTGTCCAAAGTATTGTGTTGATTTCCAGTCGTAAGCTCCGGATGTATTCTTGTGCTCGCTTTCCTTTCATCTTCTGTCTCTTGAAACGTGCTGTAAACCGGATGTTCTCTATCTATGGCCAAATGGCGGCTTTGTCGCAAATTGTATTGACGGTTAGCGCCGAATCGTGTGTCAGTCTGGGAAAATACGCTGTGATTTGTGAAAGTATAGTTTTGTGTCCATTGATTCCGGTGTCTAATTTCGAACTAAAGGCACTGCACTGCGCCTTCGACAAAGAATGTTTCGGGATCTGAAATTGGTTGATGGTGCTTGTTTTCTACCGTTAAGGGCGCTTCATATTGCAAGAAATTGGTGGCATCCACATTTTTGAGGAATATAACAGATTAGAAGTCAGAAATCGTCCTTGGCAGGATAATGCTGTCCTTATTTATGTGATTTTTGGACATGGTGTCCAATGCGAAGTGGTTCTCGTTCTTCTGAATTTTTAAGGTTAACTTCAAATTGTTTGGGATTGATTGTCCTTGAGACGCAAAGTTAATATTCCGGCTTATTAGGTCGCATCCTCATTCGGTGAATGCATTGTTGGTATTGATCTTCTTTATAAAATTGGCATTTGTTAAGACTTTTTCTACCTTATAGAGTGATATCCACCTTGTTTGTGGTTTATTCTTCAGTGCTGTCTGTATTTTGCTTTTTGTGTTTATTATAGTATGAGCCAATGTTGATGATGTTTAAGTGGAGTTCGATTCGCCTGTCTGTCGTAGTACTTTGTATTTGAGATCACAGATTATTAAATATTCTTTAACGTAGGGGAAGGGTTCTGTTGTTTTCTCTTGTATTCCCTTAAAACTGTCGTATTTGGAATTCTTTTCCATATTTTTTGTTGTGAAATTTTAAATCCAGTACATTGACGAGGGTTCCATGCAAAACATCTGAGGTTATGCATCCTAATGCTGCTGTATATGTTGTTTTGTATAACAGTTGCTTTGTCAACGTAAAGATGCCAATCTGTTGATTTTTGATTTTCGTTAATCCGTGAGTTTTGTTTCAAGAGTGCTTCGTTTAATGCAAGGAGCCCTTTGATCTTAGGGTGTTTCAGCGTGAAGTGCTCGAGTTGTATCTCGTTTGCGATCTCGTTCATAGGCTCTGATATAAATGCTTTGCCCATGTCACAGATTATTGTTAAGGGAATACAGAAATGTCTCAGAAATGTAGAATTAAAGTTCTTAGCAATTGTTTGCTTCAAATTTTGTCAAGGTAAGGTCAAATGGGTGTTTTGAAAAGACATCTATGCTTGAGAGGGTGAATGTATTTAATGATGTGTGAATTTTTCCTACAAGGCCTATAAGCAGTGTCTCAATTTTCGTTTGGTGACATTGGTTGAAGGGGTGGTTTGAGTGACACTGTTGGCGCAGATTTTGTTTGCAAACAAGTAAGACAGCTTGGAATGTAGTTGGTAAGGTTCCTGTAAAGTTTGGGAATTTAAGTCGTTTCGAATATTTAAGTTAACACCTCTTTGACCGCTCCTTGTGGTGTTGTGATTTCGTTGCACATCTTTTTTTAGCTGTTGTGGATCACACTTATTGAATAAATTTGTTGCCCGTGTGATCTTATTCTTACTAACGTTGCTGACTATTCTTTACAAACGTCAGCAACAAGAGCTAATCTAGTTTATTCTTTTATTTCTTAGGGTATTCGTTCAAAACATAGTGCCTTTCGTTTAATATCTTGATCCCTCTGCTGCTTTGAACGTGGGGTTCAGTGGTCCGTGGCCGTGTGTAATTTCTCCTGGTGTGTTCTAAGATTATATCAAAGCTAAGAACGTAGTCTAGTGCATTCCAAACTGTCGGTGGTTTTAATTACCTCTGGAAGAATCTGGTGACTGATCTGTTGTCTGTTAGTATCGGCGCTGATTTTCTTCATCCAAGTGATGTTTCTAAACACGTCGAGGGTAAAGGTAACAGCTGGAAAATCTTGGCGTATATTGAGAGTTAAAACTAATTTCGTTGAAATATTTTTGATCCAAATATAACTGGTGCACAAATTCTGTAGCCAGCAGAATTGAACGAAGCTTCTGCCATTTACGTTTTTTCTGTTGTTTTGGCAAGCGTAATGATATAGTGCTGGCTGTTTGAAGGGCTTGGGTCAATTTTTTTAGCATAAATGTGGTCTTCAATTTTAAACTTGGATGCTATCTCTAGTAGTCTGTAGAATTCTGTGCTGTTTTTCCGATAGTTTGGGTATTTAGTTGTTTGGATATTTTCCAATAAATCGTCATGGAAGTGAAAAACGTATTCGGTTCACTTGCTTAGTTGTTTTTTTTGGCATTTTAAAGTTGTCGCTGAAGGTTCAATTTTCTTTGGTATGGTTGATAATCCTTCTTATCTGATGGTGTTCTCGAAAAGTTTTATCTCGTGCATTCCTTCCTGGCTTATTTTGTAGGGAGGTGTTGAGCTCGATTCACGTATGCTTGAAAAACTGAATGTAATTTTCCGATCATGTCCATGTCGTTGGCGCCAATTCAGTTCTCGTTGACTTTGAAACCTTTTGGACGCTATTAGCAGAAGACCGGAGTTGATGGCGCCAGCTTGTGTCTGAAGTAATTTGTTGAGTTCCAGTCGTAAGTTCTCGATGTCTTCTTGTGCTTGAACGGTAAATTTGTTCAGTAGAATGGGAAAATTTCTTGAGTCAGTATTTTGATAGTCTTTATAGTTGATTCATCCGTGGTGTTGGTGCATTAACGATACTGATTCGAAAGATTCATAGTGTTGCACGGTAAGTTTTGTTTCGTTGAAATATTTTTGTTCCAAATAACTGGTGCACAAATATTTTGTTTCTTTGAAATATCGAGCGTCTACTTTTAAATAATGAACGTAGCCAGCAGAATTGAACGAAGCTTCTGCCATTTACGTTTTTTCTGTTGTTTTGGCAAGCGTAATGATATAGTGCTGGCTGTTTGAAGGGCTTGGGTCAATTTTTAGCATAAATGTGGTCTTCAATTTTAAACTTGGATGCTTTCCCTAGTAGTCTGTAGAATTCGGTGCTGTTTTTCCGATAGTTTGGGTATAAAGTTGTTTGGATATTTTCCAATAAATCGTCATGGAAGTGAAAAACGTATTCGGTTCACTTGCTTGGTTGTTTTTTTGGCATTTTAAAGTTGTCGCTGAAGGTTTCAATTTTCTTTGGTATGGTTGATAATCCTTCTTATCTGATGGTGTTCTCGAAAAGTTTTATCTCGTGCATTCCTTCCTGGCTTATTTTGTAGGGAGGTGTTGAGCTCGATTCACGTATGCTTGAAAAACTGAATGTAATTTTCCGATCATGTCCATGTCGTTGGCGCCAATTCAGTTCTCGTTGACTGTGAAACCTTTTGGACGCTATTAGCAGAAGAGCGGAGTTGATGGCGCCAGCTTGTGTCTGAAGTAATTTGTTGAGTTCCAGTCGTAAGTTCTCGATGTCTTCTTCTGCTTGAACGGTAAATTTGTTCAGTAGAATGGGAAAATTTCTTGAGTCAGTATTTTGATAGTCTTTATAGTTGATTCATCCGTGGTGTTAGTGCATTAACGATACTGATTCGAAAGATTCATAGTGTTGCACGGTAAGTTTTGCACGGTAAGTTTTGTTTCGTTGAAATATTTTTGTTCCAAATAACTGGTGCACAAATTTTTTGTTTCTTTGAATCATCGAGCGTCTACTTTTGTATAATGAACGTAGCCAGCACAATTGAACGAAGCTTCTGCCATTTACGTTTTTTCTGTTGTTTTGGCAAGCGTAATGATATAGTGCTGGCTGTTTGAAGGGCTTGGGTCAATTTTTTTTAGCATAAATGTGGTCTTCAATTTTAAACTTGGATGCCTTCTCTAGTAGTCTGTAGAATTCTGTGCTGTTTTTCCGATAGTTTGGGTATAAAGTTGTTTGGATATTTTCCAATAAATCGTCATGGAAGTGAAAAACGTATTCGGTTCACTTGCTTAGTTGTTTTTTTTTGGCATTTTAAAGTTGTCGCTGAAGGTTTCAGTTTTCTTTGGTATGGTTGATAATCCTTCTTATCTGATGGTGTTCTCGAAAAGTTTTATCTCGTGCATTCCTTCCTGGCTTATTTTGTCGGGAGGTGTTGAACTCGATTCACGTATGCTTGAAAAACTGAAGGTAATTTTCCGATCAGCTTGTTGATGGCGCCAGCTTGTGTCTGAAGTAATTTGTTGAGTTCCAGTCGTAAGTTCTCGATGTCTTCTTCTGCTTGAATGGTAAATTTGTTCAGTAGAATGGGAAAATTTCTTGAGTCGGTATTTTGATAGTCTTTATAGTTGATTCATCCGTGGTGTTAGTGCATTAACGATACTGATTCGAAAGATTCATAGTGTTGCACGGTAAGTTTTGCACGGTAAGTTTTGTTTCGTTGAAATATTTTTGTTCCAAATAACTGGTGCACAAATTTTTTGTTTCTTTGAATCATCGAGCGTCTACTTTTGTATAATGAACGTAGCCAGCACAATTGAACGAAGCTTCTGCCATTTACGTTTTTTCTGTTGTTTTGGCAAGCGTAATGATATAGTGCTGGCTGTTTGAAGGGCTTGGGTCAATTTTTTTTAGCATAAATGTGGTCTTCAATTTTAAACTTGGATGCCTTCTCTAGTAGTCTGTAGAATTCTGTGCTGTTTTTCCGATAGTTTGGGTATAAAGTTGTTTGGATATTTTCCAATCAATCGTCATGGAAGTGAAAAACGTATTCGGTTCACTTGCTTGGTTGTTTTTTTGGCATTTTAAAGTTGTCGCTGAAGGTTTCAATTTTCTTTGGTATGGTTGATAATCCTTCTTATCTGATGGTGTTCTCGAAAAGTTTTATCTCGTGCATTCCTTCCTGGCTTATTTTGTAGGGAGGTGTTGAGCTCGATTCACGTATGCTTGAAAAACTGAATGTAATTTTCCGATCATGTCCATGTCGTTGGCGCCAATTCAGTTCTCGTTGACTGTGAAACCTTTTGGACGCTATTAGCAGAAGACCGGAGTTGATGGCGCCAGCTTGTGTCTGAAGTAATTTGTTGAGTTCCAGTCGTAAGTTCTCGATGTCTTCTTCTGCTTGAACGGTAAATTTGTTCAGTAGAATGGGAAAATTTCTTGAGTCAGTATTTTGATAGTCTTTATAGTTGATTCATCCGTGGTGTTAGTGCATTAACGATACTGATTCGAAAGATTCATAGTGTTGCACGGTAAGTTTTGCACGGTAAGTTTTGTTTCGTTGAAATATTTTTGTTCCAAATAACTGGTGCACAAATTTTTTGTTTCTTTGAATCATCGAGCGTCTACTTTTGTATAATGAACGTAGCCAGCACAATTGAACGAAGCTTCTGCCATTTACGTTTTTTCTGTTGTTTTGGCAAGCGTAATGATATAGTGCTGGCTGTTTGAAGGGCTTGGGTCAATTTTTTTTAGCATAAATGTGGTCTTCAATTTTAAACTTGGATGCCTTCTCTAGTAGTCTGTAGAATTCTGTGCTGTTTTTCCGATAGTTTGGGTATAAAGTTGTTTGGATATTTTCCAATAAATCGTCATGGAAGTGAAAAACGTATTCGGTTCACTTGCTTAGTTGTTTTTTTTTGGCATTTTAAAGTTGTCGCTGAAGGTTTCAGTTTTCTTTGGTATGGTTGATAATCCTTCTTATCTGATGGTGTTCTCGAAAAGTTTTATCTCGTGCATTCCTTCCTGGCTTATTTTGTCGGGAGGTGTTGAACTCGATTCACGTATGCTTGAAAAACTGAAGGTAATTTTCCGATCAGCTTGTTGATGGCGCCAGCTTGTGTCTGAAGTAATTTGTTGAGTTCCAGTCGTAAGTTCTCGATGTCTTCTTCTGCTTGAATGGTAAATTTGTTCAGTAGAATGGGAAAATTTCTTGAGTCGGTATTTTGATAGTCTTTATAGTTGATTCATCCGTGGTGTTAGTGCATTAACAATACTGATTCGAAAGATTCATAGTGTTGCACGGTAAGTTTTGTTTCGTTGAAATATTTTTGTTCCAAATAACTGGTGCACAAATTTTTTGTTTCTTTGAATCATCGAGCGTCTACTTTTGTATAATGAACGTAGCCAGCACAATTGAACGAAGCTTCTGCCATTTACGTTTTTTCTGTTGTTTTGGCAAGCGTAATGATATAGTGCTGGCTGTTTGAAGGGCTTGGGTCAATTTTTTTTAGCATAAATGTGGTCTTCAATTTTAAACTTGGATGCCTTCTCTAGTAGTCTGTAGAATTCTGTGCTGTTTTTCCGATAGTTTGGGTATAAAGTTGTTTGGATATTTTCCAATAAATCGTCATGGAAGTGAAAAACGTATTCGGTTCACTTGCTTAGTTGTTTTTTTTGGCATTTTAAAGTTGTCGCTGAAGGTTTCAGTTTTCTTTGGTATGGTTGATAATCCTTCTTATCTGATGGTGTTCTCGAAAAGTTTTATCTCGTGCATTCCTTCCTGGCTTATTTTGTCGGGAGGTGTTGAACTCGATTCACGTATGCTTGAAAAACTGAAGGTAATTTTCCGATCAGCTTGTTGATGGCGCCAGCTTGTGTCTGAAGTAATTTGTTGAGTTCCAGTCGTAAGTTCTCGATGTCTTCTTCTGCTTGAATGGTAAATTTGTTCAGTAGAATGGGAAAATTTCTTGAGTCGGTATTTTGATAATCTTTATAGTTGATTCATCCGTGGTGTTTTTGCATTAACGATACTGATTTGAAAGATTCACAGTGCTGCACGGTAAGTTCTGTTTTTTGTGCCAACTTTCTTGAATATTACTTGGCACCAATCTGCTGAATGATTTCAACGCGGACATTTTTAAGAATTGGGGCTATAATAAATGCACGCAGTTGCGCTTGTGAACATTTCGTTTTAGATTTAAATTGGTTCCGAGTTCCAGTTTTGTGTCCCAATAATTTCGTTTTGTGCTTCTTTTATTGCTCTATGCTCTGTGATACATAAATTGTTTTGTTTTGCTGCAGTGATCTCTCCAACGTGGTTTGCGAACTGTTCGAGATAATTCATTGATTTTTTTTGTTTGGTTCCGTGACACTCGCTTGTCACAACCATCGAAGACTGATTTAATAAAGGAAAGAAGAAATTTATCGTCTGCTCCAATTCCTATTCCTAACACGGCGGCGACAGCAGTGGATGCCCGACAGCGCGGGGTTGTCGGATAAAATTGGGCTCGTCGGGCTGCTTGTCTCAAGTATTTTGTTGATTTCCAATCGTAAGCTCTCGATGTCTTCTTTTGCTTGCTTTCCTGCCCACATCGTTTTTTGAGCTATCCAGGGCTGTCCGGCTGCCGAGTATCTCTTGTTTGTGAAATTAAGTGGGCATGCATAATTTTCATAGATCACGGATTTTCTGATGCAGGCTGAAAATTTTGCAGCTTTTGTAGCAACTGCAGGCTGATTTGACTGAACTATGTTATAACTTAGAAAGGTGATTTTGTGCCTTAGTAAAGTGCATAAGATTTGTTATGTTTTATCCGGTTCAGATTTTGCTGGCAGAAATTCTTGTTTGGAGATTTTGGATAGTAAAAATGTTTCAAGATTTTTGAAACTGTTTTGGGATCGGTTAAAGTTGTAAAATGAATTTCCGTAGTTTTTCCTTTGTTTTATTCCCACCAATCATTACGAAGTTGTTTTTTTTCTATTCTGACTCATCGAGGCCAATTGTTTGCTGGAGGTTACCTATTGCTTCTCGTCTGTGGAGGGTCAGCCGCTTTACTTGTCTTCTGTAGTTAAACCTTGGTTCAACTTTACGCTTTTTTCTTTCCCATAGGCGTTGTGGATTTGGTAAAGACGTTCTTGGGGATAGATTACTTTCTTGAAAATTGAGTTTAAGTTCGGCAGTTGACGAACTGCTAAAAGATATCGTGTTGCTGAGATTTGAAGTTATAATTATAATCTTACATGTCATCAAAGTCAGGGATTCTAAGACTGCCAGTGCTGGCGTTTGTGCAATCGGGCGTGTACTCGTGTATTCATATCCATTATCGGGGTTTGAAACATTGGATATTTAGAGGGGCTCTAATATAGTGTCCCAGTCGTGCCACAAGTTATTGTTTCTCATTGCGTTGTCCGCTTTGAAGGACCTCTCTGTATCACCCTATGGGTTGTCGCTTTCGTCTTTGTCTTTGTAACCTGCGTCAATTTGTAATTCATGTTCAGGGTGGTAATATAACGGGCAGTAAGTTTTTACGGTAATGGCCTGTTCTTCCTCTGTCTGATGTAACGTGTTGTAAACCAATTGTTCTCTAGCTATGGTCAAATGGCGGCCTCGTCGCACATTGTATTGGCGGTTGGCGCCAAATCTTGTCAGTCTGGGAAATACGCTGTGATTTGTGAACGTATAGTTTTATGGGTCTATCGATTCCGGTGTCTCATTGCAAGCTAAAGTAACTAAGGCTTCGACAAAGAATGGTTTGCGTTCTGTCGCAGTACTGTATTGAAAATCAGAGCTTATAAAATTTTCTTTAACGCTAGCGAAGAGTCTCGCTGTTTTCTCTTGTTGTTCCTTAACAATCGTATTTGGGATTGTTTTTCTATAAGTATTTAGTTTTAAATTTTTTAAACCAGTGCGTTATCGGGGTTCTCCCATGAAAAACATCTGAGGGTGTAATTCAAATATTTAAGTTACACCTTTATGACCGCTCCTTGTGCTGTTGTGATTTTGGTGCACTATATCTTCTCTTATTTGTTGTGGAACACACTTTTGTTTGATAAAAATGTTGCCTGTGAGATCCCAGAATTTTCTTTGCAAACGTAGGCAACAAGAGCTAATCTAAGGTATTCTTTTACATAGTTCTTTTTGTCTGTCGAAAGGTATTGGCCGGTTGTTGGTGGCCCTCTTTCGAACCATAGTGTCTTTCGTTTAATATCTTGATCCCTCCGTTGCTTTGAACGTAGGTTAAGTAGTCCGTGGTCGTGTTTAATTTTTCCTGGTGTGTTCTAGGAGTACAACAAAGTTAAGAACGTGGTTTAGTGCATTCCAAACTGTCCGTGTTGTAATTTCGTCTGGAGGAATCTGGTGACTGATCTGTTGTCTGTTAATATGAGCTCTAGTTTTTACATCCCCAAATGAGGTTGCCAAACATGTCGAGGGCAAGGGGAACGACTAAGAATTATAGGCGTATGCTGATAGCTAAAGCCAATTTGGCTGAAATATTGATCCAAATGTAACTGATGCATAGATTTTAGTTTCTTTGTATGAATCATTGAGCGTGTAGTCTATGATAAAGTAGTCGGCAGAATAGAACACAGCATCTGCCATCATTATATTTTAAGTGGTCAGTTTTTGGCAAGCGTATTGATATAGTGCAGGCTGTTTGAAGCTCCTGGGTCAATTTTTTTAGCATGTCTTCAATGTCAAATTTGGGTTCCTTCCCGAGGAGTCCGCTTAATGGAAGTGTTTTTTCCTATAATTCGGGTATAAAGTTGTTTGGGTATATTTTCCAATAGTTCTTTACGGAATTGAAAAACGTATCTTTCATATAACTTGGTTTGTTAATTTAGGTATTTTAAAATTCTCGCTGAAGATTTCAACTTTCTTTGGTATGATTGATAATCCTTCCGATCTGATTCTGTTCCCGAAGAATTGTATCTCGTGCATTCCCATCTGGAATTTATCGATGCCAGTTTTCGAACCGGATTAACGTTGGTATGAAAAACTGCACGTAATTAATGATCAAGTTTGTCGTTGGCGCCAATTCTAATCTCGTCGACATTGAAAACTTTTGACTGCTGTTAGCACAAGACCGGAGTTGATAGCTCCGACTCGTGTGACTAACTTTGTTTCGTAGAACGGTACAATTTTGTGATTCGGTACGGCAAGAGATAACCGATCCTGTTTCCCATTTTGCTGCTGATGAACAATAGTGAGAATTTCGTTCAGTTGGGCCCGTGGTAAAACTTACTTTGGTAATACTTGATTCATCAGTGGTGTTAGTGCATTGATGATATTGATTCCAAGGGTATATAATGCTGCACGGTCAGTTTTTTTATTGTGAGAATTTTCTGGAATCTTAGTTGGCACCAATCTGCTGATTGATTTGTACGCGGACATATATAAAATTGGAGATATATAAGAATTGCACCCAGTTGCGCTTGTGGTGAACATTCCGTCGTAGAGCTTTAAAGAGGTTCCGATTTCGGGCTTTGTATCCTAATAACTTGATTTTGTGCTTCGTTTAATGCTCTATTCTCTGTGATACATAAATTTTGTTTTACTGCACAGTGATCTCTCCAACGTTGTCTGTGAAGCATTTGAGATAATTCATTGATCATTTTGTTTGCTTGGTTTTATGGCACTCGCTTGTCAAAACTTTCGAAGACTGATTTAATAAAGGGAAGAAATTTACTGTCTGTTCCAATTCCTATTCCTAACACCGCGGCGGCAGCAGTTGTAGCCTGACAGCGCGAGGTTCTTGGATGAAATTGGGCTCGTGTGGCTGTTTGTCCGAAGTAATTTGTTGATTTCCAGTCGTAAGCTCTCGGTGTCTTCTTTTGCTTGCTTTCCTGCCCACATCGTTTTTTGAGCTATCCAGGGCTGTCCGGCTGCCGAGTATCTCTTGTTTGTGAAATTAAGTGGGCATGCATAACTTTCATAGATCCACGGATTTTCTGATACAGGTTGAAGAGTACTGCAGCTCTTGTAGTAACTGCAGGCTGGCTTGACTGATTTATTTTATCACTTAGAAAGGTGATCTTAATAACTAAGTCTCTGAGATTCGTAAGTTTTTACGGTAATGGCCGGTTCTTCCTCTGTCTGTTGTAACGTGTTGTGAACCGAATGTTTCTAGCTATGGACAAATGGCGGCCTCGTCGCACATTGTATTGGCGGTTGGCGCCAAATCTTGTCAGTCTGGGAAATACGCTGTGATTTGTGAACGTATAGTTTTATGGGTCTATCGATTCCGGTGTCTCATTGCAAGCTAAAGTAACTAAGGCTTCGACAAAGAATGGTTTGCGTTCTGTCGCAGTACTGTATTGAAAATCAGAGCTTATAAAATTTTCTTTAACGCTAGCGAAGAGTCTCGCTGTTTTCTCTTGTTGTTCCTTAACAATCGTATTTGGGATTGTTTTTCTATAAGTATTTAGTTTTAAATTTTTTAAACCAGTGCGTTATCGGGGTTCTCCCATGAAAAACATCTGAGGGTGTAATTCAAATATTTAAGTTACACCTTTATGACCGCTCCTTGTGCTGTTGTGATTTTGGTGCACTATATCTTCTCTTATTTGTTGTGGAACACACTTTTGTTTGATAAAAATGTTGCCTGTGAGATCCCAGAATTTTCTTTGCAAACGTAGGCAACAAGAGCTAATCTAAGGTATTCTTTTACATAGTTCTTTTTGTCTGTCGAAAGGTATTGGCCGGTTGTTGGTGGCCCTCTTTCGAACCATAGTGTCTTTCGTTTAATATCTTGATCCCTCCGTTGCTTTGAACGTAGGTTAAGTAGTCCGTGGTCGTGTTTAATTTTTCCTGGTGTGTTCTAGGAGTACAACAAAGTTAAGAACGTGGTTTAGTGCATTCCAAACTGTCCGTGTTGTAATTTCGTCTGGAGGAATCTGGTGACTGATCTGTTGTCTGTTAATATGAGCTCTAGTTTTTACATCCCCAAATGAGGTTGCCAAACATGTCGAGGGCAAGGGGAACGACTAAGAATTCTAGGCGTATGCTGATAGCTAAAGCCAATTTGGCTGAAATATTGATCCAAATGTAACTGATGCATAGATTTTAGTTTCTTTGTATGAATCATTGAGCGTGTAGTCTATGATAAAGTAGTCGGCAGAATAGAACACAGCATCTGCCATCATTATATTTTAAGTGGTCAGTTTTTGGCAAGCGTATTGATATAGTGCAGGCTGTTTGAAGCTCCTGGGTCAATTTTTTTAGCATGTCTTCAATGTCAAATTTGGGTTCCTTCCCGAGGAGTCCGCTTAATGGAAGTGTTTTTTCCTATAATTCGGGTATAAAGTTGTTTGGGTATATTTTCCAATAGTTCTTTACGGAATTGAAAAACGTATCTTTCATATGACTTGGTTTGTTAATTTAGGTATTTTAAAATTCTCGCTGAAGATTTCAACTTTCTTTGGTATGATTGATAATCCTTCCGATCTGATTCTGTTCCCGAAGAATTGTATCTCGTGCATTCCCATCTGGAATTTATCGATGCCAGTTTTCGAACCGGATTAACGTTGGTATGAAAAACTGCACGTAATTAATGATCAAGTTTGTCGTTGGCGCCAATTCTAATCTCGTCGACATTGAAAACTTTTGACTGCTGTTAGCACAAGACCGGAGTTGATAGCTCCGACTCGTGTGACTAACTTTGTTTCGTAGAACGGTACAATTTTGTGATTCGGTACGGCAAGAGATAACCGATCCTGTTTCCCATTTTGCTGCTGATGAACAATAGTGAGAATTTCGTTCAGTTGGGCCCGTGGTAAAACTTACTTTGGTAATACTTGATTCATCAGTGGTGTTAGTGCATTGATGATATTGATTCCAAGGGTATATAATGCTGCACGGTCAGTTTTTTTATTGTGAGAATTTTCTGGAATCTTAGTTGGCACCAATCTGCTGATTGATTTGTACGCGGACATATATAAAATTGGAGATATATAAGAATTGCACCCAGTTGCGCTTGTGGTGAACATTCCGTCGTAGAGCTTTAAAGAGGTTCCGATTTCGGGCTTTGTATCCTAATAACTTGATTTTGTGCTTCGTTTAATGCTCTATTCTCTGTGATACATAAATTTTGTTTTACTGCACAGTGATCTCTCCAACGTTGTCTGTGAAGCATTTGAGATAATTCATTGATCATTTTGTTTGCTTGGTTTTATGGCACTCGCTTGTCAAAACTTTCGAAGACTGATTTAATAAAGGGAAGAAATTTACTGTCTGTTCCAATTCCTATTCCTAACACCGCGGCGGCAGCAGTTGTAGCCTGACAGCGCGAGGTTCTTGGATGAAATTGGGCTCGTGTGGCTGTTTGTCCGAAGTAATTTGTTGATTTCCAGTCGTAAGCTCTCGGTGTCTTCTTTTGCTTGCTTTCCTGCCCACATCGTTTTTTGAGCTATCCAGGGCTGTCCGGCTGCCGAGTATCTCTTGTTTGTGAAATTAAGTGGGCATGCATAACTTTCATAGATCCACGGATTTTCTGATACAGGTTGAAGAGTACTGCAGCTCTTGTAGTAACTGCAGGCTGGCTTGACTGATTTATTTTATCACTTAGAAAGGTGATCTTAATAACTAAGTCTCTGAGATTCGTAAGTTTTTACGGCAATGGCCGGTTCTTCCTCTGTCTGTTGTAACGTGTTGTGAACCGAATGTTTCTAGCTATGGACAAATGGCGGCCTCGTCGCGAATTGTATTGGCGGTTGGCGCCAAATCTTGTCAGTCTGGGAAATACGCTGTGATTTGTGAACGTATAGTTTTATGGGTCTATCGATTCCGGTGTCTCATTGCAAGCTAAAGTGACTAAGGCTTCGACAAAGAATGGTTTGCGTTCTGTCGCAGTACTGTATTGAAAATCAGAGCTTATAAAATTTTCTTTAACGCTAGCGAAGAGTCTCGCTGTTTTCTCTTGTTGTTCCTTAACAATCGTATTTGGGATTGTTTTTCTATAAGTATTTAGTTTTAAATTTTTTAAACCAGTGCGTTATCGGGGTTCTCCCATGAAAAACATCTGAGGGTGTAATTCAAATATTTAAGTTACACCTTTATGACCGCTCCTTGTGCTGTTGTGATTTTGGTGCACTATATCTTCTCTTATTTGTTGTGGAACACACTTTTGTTTGATAAAAATGTTGCCTGTGAGATCCCAGAATTTTCTTTGCAAACGTAGGCAACAAGAGCTAATCTAAGGTATTCTTTTACATAGTTCTTTTTGTCTCTCGAAAGGTATTGGCCGGTTGTTGGTGGCCCTCTTTCGAACCATAGTGTCTTTCGTTTAATATCTTGATCCCTCCGTTGCTTTGAACGTAGGTTAGCGACGAATCGTGTCAGTCTGGAAGTGTGCGCTGTAATTTGTGAAAGTATAGTTTCCTGTGTCTATTGATTCCGGTGTCTCATTGCGATCTAAAGTAACTGAGCCTTCGACAAGGTGGTTCGCGATTTAAAGTTGATTGGTGGTGCTGCGTGTTTGCTGCGGTTAAAGGTGCTTCATTTTGCAAGAGATTGATGGCTTCCAGATCTGTTGATCTGTTGACTATAACTGGTCATGATTTAGAAATGTTCCGTGTCAGGATAATGCTGTCCTGATTTTTGAACTTGGTTGTCATTGGCAAGTGGTTTTCGTTTTGATTTGCAGGCTCAAATTTGATTTGTCTCGGATTGATTGCCGTCTGGTTTTCAAACCGATATTGCGCTTCAATCGGTCGCAGTCTTATGCGGTGAATGCATTATGTGTAATTGGTGATGTTTTTCGTCAGTATTATTGGCATTTGTTAAGAGTTCTTATACCCTATTGAGTGGTATCCATCTTGGTTGTTATTTGTTCGGGAGTGCTCTGTGTTGTGCATTTTGGGTCTAGTATGAGCCAATGTTAATGAAGTTTAAGGGGAGTTTCAATCGCCCTTTTGTCGCAATGCTCTGTATTTGAGATCAGAGCGTATTAAATTTTCTTAAACGCTAGCGGAGAAGTTGTTTTCTCTTGTAATTCCCAATCTCTGTCGTACTTGGGATAATTCTTCAATAGTTTTTTAAAATAATTTTTAAAACCAGTGCGCTAGTGGGAATTTTTTTATGAAAAGCATGTGAGGGTGTGCATCCTAATGCTGGTGCATATGTGTTATGTATAAAAGTTGCTATATCAACGTAGAGATGACAATCTGTTGATGCTTGATTTTCGTTAATCCGTGAACTTTGTTTCAAAGGTGTGTGATTTCTTTCAAAGAGTCCTATGGTCTGTGCGTGTTTCAGCGTGAAGTGTTTAGGCTGTATCTCTGGTAGGCTCGCCAGCTCGTTCATCAGTTGATTTAAATACTTTGCTCAGGTCACAGATTATTGTTGATGGAATAGAGGAATGTCTTATAAATATATACGTAAGGTCCTTATCAACTCTGTGTGCGTCACTTGTCATCAAGGGAAGGTCGAATAGGTTTTTTAAAAGACATCTATGCCTGTTAGTACGAATGTATATGGTGATGGGTGAACCTTTCCTACAAGGTCTATAAGCATTCTTAATTTCGGTTTGGTGACATGGGTTGAAGGGGTGGTTTGAGGGACACTGTTGGAAAAATTTTGTTTGCAAGTCAGGTGGTTTGGAATCTAGTCGGTAAGTGTTTCTGAATTAAATTTTATTGAGAATTTCGATTGTGGTTTAGGTTACATCTTTATGACCGCTCTTTGTGCTGTTGTGCAGTAGATTGTTTCTTAGAAGTTGTGGAACACACTATTGTTTAATAAAATTGTTGCCTGTGTGATGCTTGTGTATTCTATACAAGCTTCAGCTAATCTGGGGTTTTCAGTCTGATAGTAGTTCATGTCTGTTGAAAGGCATTGTCAAGTTGTTGGTGGCCCTTGTTCGAACTATAGTGTCTTTCGTATAATATCTCGATGCCTGCGTTGCTCTGAACCTCGGTTTAGTGGTCCTTATCTTGTATATTTTTTCTGGTGTGTCCAAGAATTATATCAAAGCTAAGAACGTGGCCGAGTGCATTCCAAACTCGTTGGTTTTATTTTCCTCTGGAAGAATCTGTTGACTGATGTGTTGTCTGTTAATATGAGCTGATTTTTACATCCCAAATGAGGTTGTCAAACGTGTCGATGGCAAAGGGAACGGCTAAGAATTCTTGGCGTATGTTCGTTTTTAAAGCTAATTGGCTGAATTATTGATCCAATTGTAACTGTGCGTAGATTTTAGTTTCTTTGTATGCTCATTGAGCGTGTAGTCTTCTATAATGATAAAGTAGCCCAGAGAATAGAACACAGCATCTGCCACCCTTATATTTTGGTAGTCAGTTTTGGGCAAGCGTAGTGATCTAGTTAGTGCAGTTTGAAGGTCCTTGGTCGGGTCTTTTTTAGCATAATTGTAGTCTTGATTTTCTTCTGTTCGTTTGATTAGTTGTTTTAGGAATTTCTGGCTGAAGGTTTCATTTATCTGTGGTATGGTTGATAATCCTTCCGATTGGATTGTGTTCCCGAAAAATTGTTTCTCGTGAATTCCCAACTGGCAATATCGGTGGCATGTTCTGTACCGGATTCACGGATGCATGAAAATATTGCACGTAATTTTTCGATCTTTTCAATTTCGATCGTGTCGTTGGCGGCAATTTCGATCTCGTCGACATTTGGCCATTTTAGAGTTATTTTTGTCGCATAAACGAGCTAAAAGCTCTGACGCTCATGCTAAGGCCTTTAAGCAGCCTTTGAAATGTATATGTTCTGGAAGCAATTTTGAATTCCAGGAGTCGGACTGATGTTTCCTCAGCCATTTGAATTGAGAAAAATCCATTGCTACCATCTTTTTGATTGAGATTTTTTCTGTGTGGTAAACAAGCATCTGCTAAGGTTACAATTAAGAAGATGTTCTCAATCTTATCATTTCCTTTGAGGTGGCTTCTTTTTTAGCCAGACAAAATGCGTAGTTTCTCGTTTGGTTTGTATTAGCAAAGATAGGCGATATTGTAGCTGAGCCGTAGTGCTGTTATTGCTCCATAGTTTTGGACTAGTGTTCAACTAATAAAGTCATCTTTTAGGTGAATTGAATTCTTTTGAATCTTAGAGTAAACGGCCCTGTCGGTCTATCCAATCTCCAGTCTTCGGCGCGTCATTAGTTTCGATTATGACCATTTGATCTGCAATTTTGGTTTCTACTGGTTGCAGCTGCAGTTTTCGAGGGTTAATGAAAAACTTTGTTTTCCTTTGCAACGATTTTTTCTTCGATGCGTTTGGACTTTTTTCCGTTTCCTTGCATTTTCCTTGCAAGGTGAAATGGTGGAAAATGGGAGATGGATTTATAGCAATTTTATGTTTTTCAAAGAAAGAAACTGAAAAGAGTTTAGGACAAGGTTTCTGATATCAAAAATTTTTACGGAGGAATGTGTCCAATTTTGAAGTTGAATTGTGTTGTTACTAATATAAAAAATTCCTTTGAAACGTTAGCTTGCTGCGCGGGTTTCTGTTAGCTTTTGTGTGAAATTGTTTTTGTGACATTACACTGCAGAAAGCGCCCGTGTCAGCTGAGACTTTTATTAAAAAAATTTTTTCGAACAGTAATGGTACAAGAAAACCCTTCTCTGCTATTATTGAATGGTCGAGGCTCATTTCTATTGAAGAACTATGTTCCTTGGAACGGTTCCTGTTCTGTCCACTGTAGGCTCCTCGTCCTCTACCTCCTCTCTGATAGTGGAACTGTCAGCTGTTTGAGTTAGTGTTAGAATTGTAGTGTTGGTCTGCGTTGCGGGAATGATTGTGGTCTCTCATAAGTACTGAGATTTTGTTGTTGGTTTGGAGTTGGTCGGAATCGTTTTTCCTAAGATCGTGTTACCTGCATTGAAGCAGTGCCAGGGGTCATGTTTTTTTGATGGCCTGAATAACTGTTTGGTGGCTTGCGGCATTAAGTTCTTTAAACGCAGTAGTGTTGGACGGTTCTAGGTGTATTTGGTCAATGCAGACACGAAATAGCTTACCGAAACCTTATCGTTTTCCTTTAGAAACTTTTTTCATTTGAATGGCTTTAGTTGGATGAATTGTTTTGGTTTTCTTCGTTGTCTTTTGTCTGTGCGATTGATGCCTGCTCCGTCGATGTCCGCAATTGCCATGGTTTGCGAGGTATTGCAGGTCAGTGAGGAAGCTGTCTGGTTGTTCTTTAACAGGGTCAAACTTGCGTGGTCGAATTGCAGGTCGAGTTCGAATTTTCGTCTTGATCTGCTCCTATGTACAGTTTCTGAGTTGTTGTGGGGACTGATCTACATTTCGCATGTTTTCCGGTAGTTGTAGATAAAAGTTCAGTGCATTTCTATGCACGCGGAGATATTGTGCTCTCTGGTGGTGAGCTTCAGGTATTTTTGACTCCGCGATGCTTGCCCGAAGTATCCCTTCGAATTGGTCGCAGTATTTGTTCGGTAATCCGGAGAAACGTTGGAGGTAAACATATGGAGGATTCATTCCAAACTGTTGGTGGTTTTAAATTCATTTGGAAGAGTCTGGTGATTGATCTGTTTTCTGTTAGTGTGAGCGCTGATTTTTACATCACCAAATGAGGTTGCCAAACGTTTTGAGGTCAAACGGAACGGCTAAGAACTCTTGGCGTATGTTGATAGATAAAGCTAATTTATCGTAAATATTGATCAATGGTAACTGGTGCATAGAGTTTAGATTCGTTGATTGAATCATTGAGCGTGTAGTCTTCTATAATGATAAAGTAGCCCGCAGAATAGAACACAGCATCTGTCATTATTATATTTTGCTAGTCAGTTTTTGGCAAGCGTAGTGATATAGTTAATGCAGTTTAAAAGTGCTTGGTCAATTTTTCTGGCATAATTGTGGTCCTCAATTTTAAAGTTAAATTCCTTTTTTTAGGTGTCTGGAAAATGGTAGTTGTTTTCCGATAGTTCAGGAATAAAGTTGTTCGGGTATATTTTTTTCAATAGTTCGTCATAGTTTTCGAGGGTTAATGAAAAACTTTGTTTTCATTTGCAACGATTTTTTCTTCGATGCGTTTGGACTTTTTTCCGTTTCCTTGCATTTTCCTTGCAAGGTGAAATGGTGGAAAATGGGAGATGGATTTATAGCAATTTTATGTTTTTCAAAGAAAGAAACTGAAAAGAGTTTAGGACAAGGTTTCTGATATCAAAAATTTTTAAGGAGGAGTGTGTCCAATTTTGAAGTTGAATTGTGTTGTTACTAATATAAAAAATTCCTTTGAAACGTTAGCTTGCTGCGCGGGTTTCTGTTAGCTTTTGTGTGAAATTGTTTTTGTGACATTACACTGCAGAAAGCGCCCGTGTCAGCTGAGACTTTTATTTAAAAAAATTTTTCGAACAGTAATGGTACAAGAAAACCCTTCTCTGCTATTATTGAATGGTCGAGGCTCATTTCTATTGAAGAACTATGTTCCTTGGAACGGTTCCTGTTCTGTCCACTGTAGGCTCCTCGTCCTCTACCTCCTCTCTGATAGTGGAACTGTCAGCTGTTTGAGTTAGTGTTAGAATTGTAGTGTTGGTCTGCGTTGCGGGAATGATTGTGGTCTCTCATAAGTACTGAGATTTTGTTGTTGGTTTGGAGTTGGTCGGAATCGTTTTTCCTAAGATCGTGTTACCTGCATTGAAGCAGTGCCAGGGGTCATGTTTTTTTGATGGCCTGAATAACTGTTTGGTAGCTTGCGGCATTAAGTTCTTTAAACGCAGTAGTGTTGGACGGTTCTAGGTGTATTTGGTCAATGCAGACACGAAATAGCTTACCGAAACCTTATCGTTTTCCTTTAGAAACTTTTTTCATTTGAATGGCTTTAGTTGGATGAATTGTTTTGGTTTTCTTCGTTGTCTTTTGTCTGTGCGATTGATGCCTGCTCCGTCGATGTCCGCAATTGCCATGGTTTGCGAGGTATTGCAGGTCAGTGAGGAAGCTGTCTGGTTGTTCTTTAACAGGGTCAAACTTGCGTGGTCGAATTGCAGGTCGAGTTCGAATTTTCGTCTTTGATCTGCTCCTATGTACAGTTTCTGAGTTGTTGTGGGGACTGATCTACATTTCGCATGTTTTCCGGTAGTTGTAGATAAAAGTTCAGTGCATTTCTATGCACGCGGAGATATTGTGCTCTCTGGTGGTGAGCTTCAGGTATTTTTGACTCCGCGATGCTTGCCCGAAGTATCCCTTCGAATTGGTCGCAGTATTTGTTCGGTAATCCGGAGAAACGTTGGAGGTAAACATATGGAGGATTCATTCCAAACTGTTGGTGGTTTTAAATTCATTTGGAAGAGTCTGGTGATTGATCTGTTTTCTGTTAGTGTGAGCGCTGATTTTTACATCACCAAATGAGGTTGCCAAACGTTTTGAGGGCAAACGGAACGGCTAAGAACTCTTGGCGTATGTTGATAGATAAAGCTAATTTATCGTAAATATTGATCAATGGTAACTGGTGCATAGAGTTTAGATTCGTTGATTGAATCATTGAGCGTGTAGTCTTCTATAATGATAAAGTAGCCCGCAGAATAGAACACAGCATCTGTCATTATTATATTTTGCTAGTCAGTTTTTGGCAAGCGTAGTGATATAGTTAATGCAGTTTAAAAGTGCTTGGTCAATTTTTCTGGCATAATTGTGGTCCTCAATTTTAAAGTCAAATTCCTTTTTTTAGGTGTCTGGAAAATGGTAGTTGTTTTCCTATAGTTCAGGAATAAAGTTGTTCGGGTATATTTTTTTCAATAGTTTTGTCATTGAATTGAAAAACCTATCTTTCTGTTCACTTGTTTAGTTGTTTTAGGCATTTTAAAGTTATTACTGAAGGTTTCCTTTATCTGTGGTATGGTTGATTGTCTTCCGATCGGGATGTGTTCCCGAAAAATTTTATCTCGAGCATTCCCAACTGGCATTATCGGTGGCAGGTTTTGTACCGGATTCACGGATGCATGAAAAGTAATTTTTCGATCATGTCCATCATTTCGATCGTGTCGTTGGCGACAGTTACGATCTCGTCGACATTTGGCTGCTGTCATTTTAGAGTTATTTTTGTCGCATAAACTAGCTAAAAGCTCTGACGCTCATGCTAAGGCCTCTGAGCAGCCTTTGAAATAATTGTTCTGGAATCAAATTTGAATGCCAGAAGTCGGACTGATATTTCCTCAGCCATTGGAACTGAGAAATTTCCATTGCTACCATCTTTTTGGTGGAGATTTTTCTTTTCCTGTGAGGTAAACAAGCATCTGCTAAGGTTGCAATTGGGAAGGTATTCTCAATCTAATCATTTCCTTTGAGCTGGTTTCTTTTTTAGCCAGACAAAATGCGTAGTTTCTCGTTTGGTTTGTATAAGCAAAGATAAGTGATGTTTTATCTGAGCCGTAGTGCCGTTTTCGCTCCATAGTTTTGGAGTAGTGCTAGTTCAACTAATAAAATCGTCTTGGTGAATTGAAATTTTTTGAATCTTAGAGTAAACGGCCCTGTCGGTGTATCCAATCTCAAGTCTGCGGCGCGTAAATTTGTAATTAGTTTCTTACATTCCTTTTTCAAATGAATCAGGAATATTTTAAATATTTGCTGTTTTCTGAAGGTTTACATGTCTCAAGGTTTTTGAACTTTGTGAAATCATCGATAATACGCTTTGCAACACCAGTGAATTCGATTGAGTCATTATGAATTTCTGGAGAAGGGAACAAAAGCTCGTTGTTGTGGCTGCTGGAAATGTGGAATATCGTGCCTAACAACATTATCGATTGATTTTGCTATCTGTTATAAGCTGTTGATCTAGTGTGGTATTGCACCTGTTCTGGTATGATTACTTCAAATATTGCAACAATTGATCAGTCTCAGATGTTTAGTGATAATGCCGTTTTGTTAATGGCTAGTTGAGTTGGTATTTTGTTCTGCTCAGTTTGTCCAAAGTAATAGTTAGTACCCGTATGTTTTTTTTCAAATTTTGCGGTTGGTTCCATTATGTCCTTTTGATCTGCAATTTTGGTTTCTACTAGGTGCAGCTACAGTTTTCGAGGGTTAATGAAGTACTTTGTTGTCATTTGCAACAAAGTTTCCTTCGATGCGTTTGGACTTTTTTCCGTTTCCTTTCAGTTTCCTTACGTGAAATGGTGAAGACCGGGAGGTTTCTTTTTAGCAATTTTGTTTTTCAAAGAAAGAAACTAAAAAGAGGTGAGGACATGGTTTCGAATATCAAAAATTTTTCCGAAATGTGTTCAATTTTGAAGTTAAATTGTGTTGTTACTAATGTAAAAAATGCCGTTGAAACGTTAGCTTGCGGTGCGGGTTTCTGTTAGCTTTTGTGTGAAGAACTATTTTTGTCAAATTATATTCTTGACATTACACTAAAGAGAGCGCCCGTGTCAACTGAGACCTTTGTAAAAAAATTTTTGAACTAATGGTACAAGAAAAACCTTCCCTCGGAAGTTTGAAATAAAGCTATCTAGGTTTTGTAGCAAAGCATGCAGAGTATTTAGTTTTTTAGCTGCTGTTTAAATGACATGTCTCCATTATGCCGATGATTAGCTTTCAGGGCAGACACGAGCAATGTATTGATTAATCGCATAATTGTTACAGAAAATTCGGTAAGGCGTAGAAAACCCTTCTCTGCTATTATTGAATGGTCGAGGCTCATTCCTTTTGAAGAAATCTGTTCCTTGGAATGTTTCCTGTTCTGTCCACTGTATGCTCCTCGTCCTCTACCTCCTCTCTGATAGTGGAACTGTCGGCTGTTCGTGTTATTGTTAAAATTGGTTTTGGTCTGTATTGCGGGAATGATCGCTGTCTCTCATAATTACTGAGATTTTGTTGATTTGGAGTTGGTTGGGAATTGTTGGGTAGATTGAGGCCTTAAGTTCGTTAAACACAGTAAGGTGGGACGGTTCTAGATGTATTTGGTCCATGCGGACACGTCTATTGATGATCGCACTTAAATAGTTTAAAGGAACGTTATCGTTTTCTCTTTAGAAGTACTTTTTTTAATGGCTTTACTTGGATGAATTGTTCTCGTTTTCTTCGTTGTTTTTTGTCGTGCGATTGATGCCTGCTCCGTCGACGTCCGCGATTGCCATGTTTTGCGAGGAATTGCAGGTCAGTGAGGAAAGTATCTGGTTTTCCTTAACAGGGTCAAACTTGCATGACTTTAGATAGAGTTTCGTCTTTGATCTGCTCCTATGTACGAGTTCTTGTGGGGACTGATCTACATTTCGCGTGTTGTCCGGTTGTTGTTGATAAAAGTTCAGTGCATTTCTGTGCAGAAGGAGATTTTGTGCTCTCTGGTGATGAGCTTCAGGTATTCACCGACTCGGCGGTGCGTGCCCTAAGTAGGCCTTCGAATTGATCCAAGTATTTGTTCGGTAATCCGCAGAAACGTCGGAGATGAACATATGGAGTATTCATTCCAAACTGTCGGTAGTTTTAATTTTGTCAGAAAGAGTCGGGTGACTGATATGTTCGTCTGTTGATATGAGCACTGATATTTACATACCCAAATGATGTTTCCAAACGTGTCGGGGGCAAAGGGAACGGCTTAGAGTTCTTGGCGTATTTTGATAGTTAAAGCTAATTTGGCTGAAATATTGATCAAATGTAACGGGTGCACCGAGTTTAGTTTCTTTGTTTGAATCATTGAGCGTGTAGTCTTCTATAATGATAAAGTAGCCCGCATAACAGAACACAGCATCTGCCATTTTTATATTTTGCTGGTCAGTTTTTGGCAAGCGTAGTGATTTAGTTAATGGAGTTTGAAGGTCCTTGGTCAATTTTTTAACAAAATTGTGGCCCTCAATTTCAAAGTTGGATTCCTTAAGGAGTCTGTAAATTGGTATTTGTTTCCCGATGGTTCTGGAATAATGTTGTTCGGGTATATTTTTTCGATAGTTCGTTTTGTTCTTTTGGTTGGTTGTTTTAGGCATTCTAAGTTATCGCTGAAGGTTTCGTATGTCTGTGGTATGGTTGATAATCCTTCCGATTGGATTGTGTTCCCGAAAAATTGTTTCTCGTGAATTCCCAACTGGCATTATCGGTGGCAGGTTCTGTACCGGATTCACGGATGCATGAAAATACTGCACGTAATTTTCCGATCGTGTCGTTGGTGGCAATTCAAATCTGACCGACATTTGGCCGCTATCATTTTTGTTGTTTTTGTCGCATACTCGAACTAATAGCTCTGACGCTCATGCTAAGGCCTTTGAGCAGCCTTATGTATACGTATATGTTCTGGAAAAAAATTAGAATACCAGAAGTCGGACTGATGTTTTCCTTGTCTTAATGTGAAATGGTGAAAAGCAGGGATGTAGTAATGTTAGCGATTTTGTTTTTCAATTTCGCATTTTTCGCATATCAAAAATTCCTGCAGAGAAATGTGTCCAATTTTGAAGTTAAATTGGGTTGTGCTAACTAATTTAACAATGCCGTTGAAACGTTAGTTTGAGCTGCGGGTTTCTTTTAGCTTTTATGTGAACTGCTTTTTTTTGTCACATTGTTTTTGTGACATAACACTACAGAAAGCGCCCGTGTCAGCTGAGACTTATGCAATTGTTTTGAACTGTCATGGTACAAGAAAACTATTTCCCCGGAAGTTTGAACTCTATGAAAATTATTTCACCAGAAGCTGAGACTTATGTAATTGTTTTGAACTGTCATGGTACAAGAAAACTATTTCCCCGGAAGTTTGAACTCTATGAAAATTATTTCACCAGAAGCTGAGACTTATGTAATTGTTTTGAACTGTCATGATACAAGAGAATTATTTTCCCGGAAGCTATTGAGGTTTTGTAGGAAAGCTTGAATAGTTGTTTTTAGCTGCTGATTAAATGGCAGGTGTCCGTTTTATCGATTAGCCTTGAGGGCAGTCGCGTGCAGTGTCCTGAGTTCTCGCATAATTCCGACCGAAAATTCGGTAAGGCGTGAATGGTCAATGTTCAATTCTTTTATTGGAGAACCTTCTGATCCTTGGAACGTTTCCTGTTCTGTCCGTTGTAGGCTCCTCGTCATCTAACTTCTCTCTGATAGTGGCTTTGTCGGCTGTTTGAGTTAGTTTTAATATTATATTGTGTTGGTCTGCGTTGCGGGATTGATTGTGGTCTCTCATAATTACTGTGATTTTGTTGTTGGTTTGGAGTTGGTTGGAATTGTTGTGCCTAAGATTTTGTTACTTGCATTGAAGCAGTGCCTTGGGCCAGTGTGTTTTCGATAGCCTGAACAACTGTTGGTAGCTGGCAGCATTAAATTCGTTAAATGCTGTAGTTTGGGACGGTTCGAGGTGTACTTGGCCAATGCGAACACGTCTATTGATGATTGCACTTAATTAGTTTACCAGAACGTTACTGATTTCCTTTTGAAGTACTTTTTTGTAATTGAACGGTTTTCTTTGGATGAATTGTTCTCGTATTCTACGTTGTATTTTGTCTGTGCGATTAATGCCTGCTCCACCGACGTCCGCAATTGCCATGGTTTGCGCGATATTGCAGGTCAGCGAGGAATTTTTCTGGTTGTTCTTTAACAGCGTCAAACTCGGGTGATTGCAGGTCAGTTCGAAGTTTCTTCTTTGATCTGCTCCTATGTATCAGTTTCTGAGTTCTTGTAGGGACTGATCTACTTTTCGCGTGTTTTCCGGTAGTAGTAGATAAAATTTCAGTGCATTTCTGTGTAGACGGAGATATTGTGCTCTCTGGTGGTGAGCTTCAGGTATTCTTTACTCGGTGATGCTTGCCCGAAGTAGGCCTTCGAATTAGTTCCATTATTTGTTCGGTAATCCGGAGATACGTCGGAGGTAAACATAAGGGGATTTGGGTCTGCCATTGATGTTTAATTTTAAGTCAGTATTTTCTATTCAGAAGTTGGCTAATAAGAGTGAATTGCAAGATTGTTTTGTTCAGAATGGTGTGGGTGGTTTGTTTGGATTTTGAAAAGAACTTACTGTTGCTCAGCTGATGCGCGGTAAATTGTTGTAGAGGCCAGTGGAGTTCCAGTCAAAAATAACGAGGTTTTAATGTGGCGGTGTTCCGGAATATAATAATTTAACTTGCTGAGATTAGTCAAAGATAACATTAACTTCAATGCCTGAGGGAGAGCGCCATATGGTTCCAACCCATACGACTATTGATAATTGTAAGCATTTTCATAATTCCAGGAAATTGCTCTCAGTTCAGTGATCTGTTTTTTGTTTTCTATTATTGGAAATGATTATATAAAAGATGTTGAAAGAAATTATTGTTGCAGAAAAATTGTTTGAAATCTCTCACGCCATGTGGCCTCTCATTTATGGTTCATTTCGGCTACTAGTTTTCTCTATTCTTCTGTAAGCAGTCCAGTCGCGGGTTCGGTAGACTTTGATTCAATTTTTTTAAGTTCTTTGGTGTGCGTGGTTTCGAGGCAAAAAGCTCCGATTTCTGCCAATTGGTATTCTAAGTTATTTTCTCGGTGCTATTAGAACCAATGATCGTAGAGTGGTAGTATTATCAACTACATTTATGAAATTTTACTACATTATTCTTTAGCAATTTTATATTTATCAACCAATCAAAAGCTGGAATCTTGAAACTCGCCTTATCATTGGTTTTAACTGCTTGTTCTGTGAGATATCTAAAATGTCTTTTCCTATTTAAAATGCTTTGAATTACTTTGCGCTTTAGAATATTTATAATATGCTTTGAATTACTTTGCTCTGAATATCCTAAGGTAAGAAGGTTTAAATTTGGAGATGGTTCTGCAAATCGACAAATTTATTCAGCAAGTTGTCAGATTTGAGTATGGTTGCGTATAGTGGGAGTTGAAATGTGTTGGTTTAAGGTGAAATTCAGGGATACATAATGGGCAAATCAGAGACCTTTCGGAGAGAGGGGGAGGCTTCGTGGCATGGTCACGTGACCTGTTTGACTGTTTCACCAGAACATCGCAGACTGGGCCTAGCTAACAAGCTGATGAATCTACTAGAAGAGGTATTTTTATGCTAATATTTTGAGGCAATTTTATTTTGTGGTTTCCATCGATATCCTTTTTTGAACTGCTTAGAAAATGACCTTTGCGAAAGAATAATTTGTATAAACGCTGTTATTGGTCTAATTGCGGTATACAGTTCGAAGAATGCTTTTCGACATTCTTAAGCTGTTTTCTTCGATATTTTTAAACGGTTTTCGACATTTTTAAGCGGTTTTCTTGGACATTTTAAGCGGTTTTCTTGGACATTTTAAGCGGTTTTTGGTCAAGCTCGTCTTGGTATATAATTCATTCTACCTAATTGAATTTTCAGGTTGTTCTGTGGGCAGTGCGACCACCTTAGGCATTTAGTGACCGCGTTGTGATGAATTTAAAAGTTATCAACTGCTATGGTGATTTTGACGTGTTTTTATTAGTGTTTGATCAATATGCAGTTTTGGTGTGTCCAAGTATGATTGAGTGGTAAGAATTTTTCCTGATTTTTGGTACAGATTGATTTCCGCTTTGGTAGTTTTTGGCAACATAATTACGCATTTACCATAACTTTGAGAAAAAACGGACAGACTTTGAGAAGTATTCTTCCAATTTTTTTTAATAGCCGCACAGCGATAGCTGGGGCTATTATTGGCCTTCTCTTGGTTTTTTACGACTCGAAGAGGAGTATTGGTTTTCTTAAGGTTTTTTTTTTTACCCGAAGTACTATTCGTTCAGACGCTTCTCTGACCTGAAAGCGAAAGCGAGTAAAATTGACGTGTGAACTAATTTTTTCTAAGCGAGAGAAGTTTTTTGATCATGCGCTGCGTTTAGTGAATGACTTTTTGACTTTGAAAAGTAGTTTTTGACCGAATGGCACATATAAGATAACCGTTTTTAGCCGTTTTTTCGTCTAAGTGGCCCAATTTTTTTGCTTGTTATTTGGCTTTTTGTAGAAATAATTTCTACTCGATGCTATATTGAAATGTCAACCTCAGAAATTGATGCCACAGTGTTTTGCATAGCCTGAAAATGCGTTTCAAGTTCAAAATTGGCACATATTTCTTGAATTTTTTTAGTTAATTTTTGGCTTTTTTTTCTAGTAATTTCTTCACTTTTGGATCTTTCAGCTGTCTTTTTGTCAAAAATCAATTATTATAGCAATTGCTCTTTGATAATTCATATACCCAATGCCTCTTTCTACCTCCATGTAATTTTGTTTTATAAAATTTTACATATGCTAATCTGATTATGGTAGTTTTTTCCAATTTTTGTCAGTTTTTTGTTTGTATTTTGCTTTTAATTACTAGAAAAAGTCTTTTTGTGGTATATGAGGGACTTTAATGCCGTTTCAATAAAAATTCAAAACTTTTTTTGAGTTAAATTTTTGAAGAACAGTTAAAATTTTTTCATAAATGCCGTCTTAAAAATTTTTTGAACATTTTTTTGCAAAATATTTCATTGTTTGGCATGTTTAATTTCTGCTCATTCTTTTTATGTTCTTTTCAGGAGGATGGATCTTTGTCTCGGATGACTCGTTGATGATTTTTCTATGTCTGGAATGCTGAACAATCAAATGTATTCGTTTTTCTTGATTTTTTGAATTTGATTTTTAACATTCAAAATTAAGAATTAGTCTTTTTGTTTCGGCGTTCCATACATTGTGTCCATGTTCTTCTCATTCTAGTTTGTATCATTCTAGTTTTGTTCTGGCACCTACTTTTATATTCTTTATAGTGATTTCTTCAGTTGTTAAAAGTTTGAATGATTTAGCTTTTTCTTAGATTTGTGTCATTTCTTTGGTTTGCAATTGATTTAATTCAACATAAGGCAGTACTAGGAGTTTGCTAGAAAGCCTCTTCCAACATTTCTACTTATTACTATTCATAGCATTTTTCTTCGGCCTGGGTATTGTTTTTAGACGATTTTTTGCCTTTGAGTATTATTCTGTTGCTTATGTCTTTTCTATGATTAAATTATTTTTTGAATTAGTAAATTATATTGTCTATCATATATACAACAACGAAGAAGTGTGTGTTGTTTTTGTTCTAACTGCAGTGATTAGAAATCTAATGGTAGTGGTTCTCTGGTTCTTAAATTTGAGCATTCTTTTTTGAAAAATTTTAACTTAGTTTCTAAGATTTTCATCTGCCGTTTGCTTTCGTGATCTTTTTCAGATTAGAATCATGAATTATTTCAGGAAAATTTGTAGCCCTGTCAGTTTTTTCAGCTTATCAATATTTGGACCATCTTAATTATTTTGGACTTTTTTTAACGTTACCAAACGTTTTCAGTAATATATTATTTTGCTGCATTTTTTCTCTTGGTGACAGTGGTTTAATTTTCACCAATTTTTAGATCAGATCTGGGGAGGTAAGGAGTAAATGGTTTAATTCAAAAGGTATTGCCTGCTGCTTCTTTGTGATGTTTTGACGCTTCGAGGCGCTTCCGGATTTCTTCCTGCTATGTTTTTTTATTTCGTCGTCATGATTTTTGTTACGACCATATGACGTCACAGCCACTTTTTGTTCATTCGTTCATGCAATTTCAACTGAATTGCATGTGACGTCATTTTTCGCTCTTATTGGAGTGAGTTCTTTTGTTCATGCGCGTGATTAAATTTTTGGTCACACTTGACTTACCTCACTCTCAAAAATGACTTCCTCACTTTGAAATTGACTTTCATTTACTTTAATTCAAGGAGATAAGGCCAAATGGGTGTGTGTCACTCTAAATCAAGGTTATTTGAGATCAGCCAATAGAGGCAGCAATAACTTTACAGATTTTTAATCAAAATATGACAGATCAGCCTTCAATGAAAAGACGAATTTTTTTGGTCTGTCTTTTTTACTGTTTTTTTTTAGACTGCCGATCTATTTTCTGGCAATCTGCCAGCTATGTTTACAATTTTACCGACTTTTAAGAAAAAACTGAGTTTTTGTTCCAGTTTTTCACATTTAGCAACTTTTTAATAGCCGCAAAGCGACAGCTGGGGGCAAGCATTGGCTTTCTATTGGTTTTTACAATTGGAAGAATTTGAAGTGTAATGGGGCGCTGTTTTTTTTTCAAGATCGCTTCACACATTTTCCTGATTTTTGAAGTCAAATTGGAGTAGTGATTTTGGTCACGCCGAAACAGGAATTGGAGCCAAAAAGCGAGTGGTTTTGTTGCGGGAAATTTTTTCACTCTAATTTAAAAGTAGAGTGAGAAAACGGTGTTTGAATTGAACAAAAATTCGCTTTCTCGCTAGTGGTTTTTTGTTCACATGTAGCATTTTCACTTTCATTTTTACTGTTTTTTTCCAATTTTTTGGATCGCATTTTTTAAAATGGTTTTCCCAATCTATTTATAGTTTATTCTAGACCTAGTTTTTTGTTTGAACCAAATTTTTCTTCCTCGCCAAGGGTTTTTTGTTCACATGCGGCATTTGGACATTGATTTTCTGTGTTTTATTCTTTATGATTTTTCTGGAAATGCTTTTCTAATTCACTCATAGTCCCTTCTAGGTCTAGTTTTTTGTTTAGTCAATGAAAACATGAAAATTTTTGAATTGTACGTCAGGACTTGTTCTGTTGTTTTTTTTTTTATTTTGGCGTCAAGATTTTTGTTTCGGTCATATGACGTCACAATATCTTCAAATCTTACTGTTGTTCATCCTTTCTTTCGCGCAATTTCAATTGAATTGACTGCGTGACATCATTTTTCACTCTTAGTGCAGAGAGTTTTTCGCATGGTAAAGTTTTTGATCACACTTGACTTACCTCTCTCAAGAATGACTTCCTCACTTTAGTTTTCTTGACTGTGATTCAAAGTGATAAGGGCAAGGAAGTGTATGTAAAGCTAATCCAAGGTTATTTGAGAGCAGCTACTAGAAGCAGCAATAAGGTAAACAGACTGTTAATCAAAATATAACATGTCAGCATTTGTTAAAAATGATTCTTTTTGTCTGTTTGTTTTACTATCTTTATTAAAGACTTCAGATCTACGAAAATTTTGCGGCCTGCAACCAGCTATGTTTTCTATATTTTGAAGAACATTTCTTTCTTCTTTTTTCTTTATAAAGACTGCAGATAGTGATGCAATCTTTTGTCGTTTTGTTGCTGAGTGCTTAGTTGCTAATAATATTGGTCGCCAAATTCAATGGGTTTGCAGTTTTTTCTAGTTTGTTTCGAGATTTCTTTTCACCGGATGTAAAGTCAGAGGCAGCACGTGAAAACTGTTTGGTCTATCTACTGACCAAAATTAACAGATAATTCACAGAGTCAGAAAAGTTGTAATACATGTAGTCTATGAGAGCGAAAGCGTTTGTTCACTTTCTTTGTCGAAGCAATTTTAAGTGACATTTTTATTTGAATGGTTTCAGATGTAAACTGCTTCATAAAAAATGATACAGGCCAGACAAATTTTGCGCGTTTTTGAATTTTGTTTATTTTTATATGCTTCTAAGAGTAGGTTTTTTGCACGGATATTTATCAAAATACTTTTCTGTTTTGTTATGAGCAGTAAAGGCAAAAATATCACCATTTAGTTTTTTGGCGATTTTCCGCCGTTTTATGCATTGAATTGTAAAATGGGGTAAATAGTTTAGATTTTACTTTAATCAAGGTTCACTTTGAGTCGACTTGGAGCTTTCTGGCTATTTTTTTTCCAATATCTATTCAAACATTTTGGGGATTTCTTATGTTACATTTGAGTAGTCCTTTTGATCAAGCAGGAACAGGAAGCAGAGCGCAAAAGCGAGTGATCTTGTGGTTCCAAATGTTTTTGCAAATTGGAAAAAAAAACTATTTCACATTGTCACTCATGAATTAAAAGCAACTCTCATGAAAACCATTTTTTTGCGACATATTTTGTCAATCTACTTTAAAATAATGTGATTTGAAAATACTCTAATTGGGAAGTAGATTGACAAAATATTTTGTAAAAAATGGTTTTCATGAGAGTGGCTTTCAATTCATGAGTGACACTGTGAAATAGTTTATTTTTCAATTTTTCTTGCCGTTTTCTTTGACCAGATTTCTTGATGTTATTTGTCAAGTCCTTAGTCATTTCGATGATCGATTCATTTTTTTGTACCCAGTGTCTTAAATTGCGAGGCTATGTCGCGGCTGTTGTCTGGAAACCTCCCAGTCATGTATCAATGTCATTTTAATTAATTGCTCTCGAACGAACTATGAAGGAAAATTGTTGCAATGGTGTTGGTATTTTTTATGCGAAGTTTTTGCTCGACAGTTTTTGTTTAGAACATTTTTTGACTTCTCACGTGGCTTTTTCACGCTTGAGTTTTTCATTTTTGAGTGATCCAAGTCGAGCTCAATCCGAAATGAAGTTTTTTGCTAAAGGTTTTGTTTTTGGACCCATATATAAAAATTTATCTAGGCTACAGCCCCTGAATTAAATTACCCTGCCGGTCGTTCGAGAGCAATTTATCTGATGTTAGTCGGTTTATGTTTATTTTGGTTGGTGTTTCTTCGCCACTGTATGATATTGAGTTCCAAAGTGCTGGGGTAACTAAAGAACCTGTTTTTCAAAACCGAAAATGCGTGTTCAGATGTCGGAGCTTAAAAACTGCTACTTCGTGGACTTGTTTGTGCGCAAAAGCAACAATGTTGCCATTAGCATGTACAGGAAATTGGGGTACTCTGTGTACAGAGAGGTGCTGCAATACTACTCGGGGGAACCACCCGGGGGCAGTCAGAGTAACAAGGGGTCAAATAGTACAGGGGGAGGAACGAAGGACGAGAATGCTTATGATATGCGAAAAGCGCTGTCCAGAGATATTCACAAGAAGTCTGTGGTACCGTTGAAACACCCAGTGTTGCCAGAAGACGTAGATTGATAACCTTAACTGTTTCCTAACTGACGTTGTTTCTCTACTGACCTTTCTCTTGCAGTCAGGCAGTTGTACTCAACCTGAACTGTATTTTTAGCTCAGATTAGTTCGTTTTACCCGTCTTAAAAGACCTGTAGTTATGCATCATACGAAGTAATGACCATTTAGCGACAATCATGTCTGATTTTGGAATTAAATTTCAATGAAATACATGTTTTAATAATATAGAGATAGTGCGCATTAGGCGACAGTTAGGAATTAGCTTAATCAGTTATCAACAGCTATTAAATTTCTCACAAACGAAGTCTAGCTATTCAGGTTCTATGAATTTGTCTGCCGATCTGTTTTTGGTGACTTGTCTCGCTCTCCATATGACTTTAACACCAATATAAAGGCAACTTAAGGTTGGTTTAAACCTTTTCAAGATCAGTAGAGGACCGGAACCCTTTAAATGCAGGCTGTCAATCATATCGTCATGAATTTTTTCGACGAATCTTTTACCTCTTGTCACATTTTGCTTAATGTCATTAAGACATACTTTATTCAAGAAATATCCTATGTAGGCAATGAAGGTTGAAATTCGTTAAACTCCAACTTTATTCAATCTGATAGGAACATTTTTCTAATACAATTGTTTATTTACTCGTTTTTAATAGCCGCGTCAGCAATTCCAGGCGGCTATTATTGCGCTCCTAATTTTTTACAATTCAAGGAATTTGAATTGTATTGGGGCGCTGTCTTTTTTTAAAGATCTGTTCACACATTTTCATGATTTTTGAAGTCAAATTGGAGTGGTGATTTTGGTCACGCCGAAACAGGAAGTGGAGCGAAAAAGCGAGTGGCTTTGCGGCGTGAAATTTTTTCGCTCTAAATTTAAAGTAGAGTGATAAAACAGTGTTTGAACAAAAATTCGCTTTCTCGCTAGTGATTTTCTGTTCACATGCGGCAATTTCGCTTTGATTTTTACTGTTTTTTCGATTTTTTGGATCGGATTTGTTTCTAAATGGTTTCCCCAATCCATTCATAGTCCGTTCTAGGTCTAGTGTTCTGTTTAGTCAAGGAAAATTCTTTGAATTGTACGTCAGGACTTGTCCTGCTATGTTTTTTTTACTTCGTCCAACAGATTTGTGTTTCGCCTAACCCTGACTTCTTGGAATTGACTATTTCAATGACTTCAGTGACTTCTGCTTTGCAGTTAAATTTTGTTTTCGTGGCGTCACTTCTGCTTTTAGATCATTTGCGTGACTTACCTCACTCGAAAAAATGACTTCTGAACTCACTTGTGAAACTTTAAATTTTATGAACATCAACTAATTAATAGCCGTGCCAGCAATTCCAGGCGGCTATTATTGCGCTCCTATTTTTTACAATTCAAAGAATTTGAATTGTATATGGGGCGCTGTCTTTTTTAAGAACTGTTCACACATTTTCATTATTTTTGAAGTCAAATTGGAGTAGGGATTTTGGTCACGCCGAAAAAGGAAATGGGGCGAAAAAGCGAGTGATTTTGCGGCGTGAAGTTTTTTTTGCTCTTATTTTAATGTGGAATGAGAAATCGGTATTTGAACAAAAATTCGCTTTCTCGCCTGTGGTCACATGCGGCAATTTCACTTTGATTTTTACTGTTCTCGATTTTTTGGATTAAAGTTTTTGCTAAATGGCTTTCCCAATCCGTTCATAGTCCATTCTATGCCTAGTTTTTGTTTGTTTGAACCAATAGTAGTTGGTTCCCTTTCTCGATAGTAGTTTTTTTGTTCACATTGCGGCATTTTGACATTGACTTTCTTTTTTAAATTTTTGATCTGATTTTTTAGAAATGGTTTTCTCAAATTACTCATCGTTCGTTCTAGGTCAATGAAAAAATTTTTTGTATAGTCAATGACAATTCTTTGAATTGTACGTCAGGGCTTGTCCTGTTATGTTTTTTTACTTCGTCAAACAGGTTTTTGTTTCGTCTTACCCTGACTTCTTGGAATTGACTTTTTCGATGACTTCAGTGACTTCTACTGGTTTGCAGTTAAAATTTTTGTTCGTGACGTCATTTCTGTTTTTAGATCAATTGCGTGACTTACCTCACTAAAAAATGTCTTCTGAAATCACTTATGGAACTTAAAATTTTATGAACATTTACTAAATGAAGGTCAATAGTGTGCATCTAAGTAGTGCCAAACTCATATGCCCTAATTCCTGAGTAGAGTTTTGAGTTTTAATATCAATTATTAATTTTCAAAAAGCTCCATTCGGGTTTTTTCCTCGAATAGCAAATGTGTCTCATAAAAATGACAGTCTGAATCTAACCCAAAAAGTTTAGTGGTCTATTAAAAAGCTGGTGGTCGTTCCGTCAATCTTATTTTTTTAGTTGTTTCAATTCATGATAGGCCACAAGCGTTTATCGCGCTATTTTCCGGCAATATGCTGGCTGTTTTTGTACAGGAAGGATGATGCCCAAAGTTCAGTTAATTGAAGAAAAACAGAGGAATAAAAAGTGCCATTTAGGACTGTCTCGGGTGAATTTTACTTATTTCTAAGTTTATTTTTTCAGAGGTGCATGTGTATAATTAAGGTGTTTTTGGGTCAGTTTCTGCGAAAAAATTTTCGCCGAGTGACGAGTTGTCAAATAATGCTAGAAAAAACGTCATTACGTGGCCAATGTCAATAAAATAAAGTTTCGATAAATTTGGTCTTCTTTAGAACCGAGTGACCAAAATGTGTCGCCACTGTTTACGTTTCATATATTTTTTCAACCATGGAATTAAGTTATGCAAAACGTCGATAGAAATTACTTATATCGTGGAGAGGTCTTTGATTTTGTCACAAGTATCCACGGATAAAAGTAACCCAATTACACGATTTTGAGTATGCAATTAGCCTAAAACTTTATAGCCCGATTTATATTAAAAATTACTTAAAGCCAAATTCAAAGACTTAATTATTCATTAAAACAGCCAATTGTCTTCTTAAAGCATGTTTGAGGAAAACACCGACAAAACCGAGAATGTATGCTCGATTTTACGGACATTGTTGTCTATTGTTGATTTTGTCTTGCAATTGTTTTCAAATCTCTAAATAGAGCAAAATTCTTCTGATTAGCTAGTTTGATTTTTTTTTAAAAAAAACCCTTTTTAGTAATCGAAAACCGGCCATTAATTATTCACTATGTTAGAATATAAATTTTTAGAAAATAAATGTAAGTCATGGCTGGTGTGCACTATTTGGAGTGATAAGTTTGCTGCTTTATGTAATTTTTTGTAAGACAGTTCAGAAATTAAGAAAGAACAATTAAATCAGAAATAAAGAAGAAAATTAAAAATTAAAAAAAAACGAACCAAAAAGTTCACTTTGAATCAGGTAGTGATTGATTAAATTAAATCTCCACAACCGTAATTGTTCAAATTTGCGGTCAAAGTCTGAACGCACATTAGAAAAAAATGGAAGTTGGGCCACTCATTTGTGCCTACCTCTGCCAAAAAGTGACTGTGCTGCGTAGATTGGGAACAAAAAGTCCTGGGAAAATGTCCTACAGTTTCAAAAAAAACAAAGCCATTATTTTTGTCGTAATCAGGTAAATTAACCTACTAACCGAGTAATGAAAACTGTAACTTCTTAGAAGAGTGAATCGCAAAGCGACAACGTTCATCATACATTTGTAGAACTCACTATTCTTGAACAAGAGAAATGCCAAACTGGCAAGCAAGCCGGATTTTGAAAATGAGGTCAAGTAAGCCGAAAAAGTTTCGGATACCCGTATTTTAAGTTGCCCCTTTCGGGCCGGTGGGCGCGCGCGGCGCGGCTTCGCCGCGATAACCGGCCCGCTATTTCCGGATTACATCCCACAGCGGATGAGAGGCCTGGCCATGGACAGCGATCTGCTGAGGCCCGTACCCACTAGATGTCTAAAAATTGACGCATTTTTGTTTCTTTGGTGCATTGGAATACATTATGCACTATAATACTACGCGCAGTATTGATTGTAACGGCTGACAATATATTATTTCTGATAGATTACATAACTTTCGACTTGCTTTTCTGTCGGCTTCCTTGCCTATCGGCTTACTGCATTCGCCGCCAAACTGAACTTGAGTTGTAAAATCAAAGAGAATAATTCACAGAAACAAATGTGAACTCAATAGGAGTTACTATTAATTCATTTAGCTGGAGTGGATAAGTAAATAAATACGTAACTCGCGATGAGAATTACGTGTGAACAAATCAGGATATCAACTTCAATTAACGCGATTTAAGGTTCTAAGATTAACACAAGCAAAACAGGATCTTTTCTGCTAGCGCCCCCCCCCCCCCCCCCCGCTTAGTTAGGCACCCCCCGTTTATAAATGTGTAAACATATTGTTAAAGCTAAGTAATCTTATACGTGAACATATATGAGCAATATGCATTTACTAGCACAGCTATGGTTTGAAAGTATTACGTATTCAACCAAAATTTGTTGCATATAACGTAAGCATCAATAAAATTTCTGTATTAGATCATTTTTGGTGCTATGTGCTACAATAAGGGCTTGGATTTTTAAAACTTTTTTAAGGAAACTAGTCTAAAAGTGCGTTCAATCTACCTAGAAACTTGCTTCAATGAATTGCAAATATCGCTCTTACAATTCGCGAAAACTTAGATTTTGGGGGGTGCAAATTTATCAGCTATATAAGGCTTGGGGGGGGGGGGGGGGGGGGGGGCTAGCAGAACAGATCCGCAAAACATTTATTTAAGGATGTGATGTACTTACTGCGCTACATCCCCCCCCCCCCCCCCACGAAAAATTGTTTTAATGCACAAATAAAAGTAACTCTGGCAACATTTTTTTCAAAATTTAACACTTAGTCACCGGTTATATCCTTGTTTACTGATATTAACTCATAACATAACTAGTATTATATAATAAAATAATGAACATTCAGAAAACACAATTCATTCTTTTAATTTTCTCTTTCAAGTTGCAATCACAGTTTTTAAAACATTATTTTTGTGATTATGCAGCTGAGCAGTTTCTTACTCTCATATTGTGGACTAAATTTCTGTGGTTGGGTGATATATTGAGTTAGGTTTACTTGGCAATCGCATTTGGGGATCTTCTGGCGAAACTATTCCTAAATCAATCGTTCTATCAGGTTGCACTTGTTGTGCACGTGACATAATAAGAACGTCACCAACACAGTGATTCTACAGAAGTTTCTGTTCTTTCGAAAGTTGGAGGCATTTGGGTTCTTCGGTTTTTATTGCTGAGAGGCGATTGTCAGTCCTGGCTGAATTTCGTCCCGGGCTGGACCTGGAGAAGAGGGCGGCCCAGGAGGCGTTGGAATGTTACGAGAGAAAGGCGCATCTTCATTGACAGCCTTCATATTTTCATTTCATATTGTGGTTACATATTCCTTGAAAGTCTTTAATATCCGCAAAGGGATAGCAGAAGCTATTATTGGCCTTCTCTTGGTTTTCTCTTGGACTCAAAGAGGATTAGTAAGATTCTACTGGGTTTTTTACAATCCAAGAATTGGGTTGTATTGGGGCACCGTCTTTTCACGACTCGAAGAGGAGCGTCTTTTTTGATAGAAAATTTTTTTGGAGTTTATTTAAAACCGGATGTAAAAGTCAATTCCGCATGTGAAAACTGAGTGTTTATGTCAAAGGGCAGAATGAATTGAGGAGCAGAGAGAAGAGAGATTGATTTTCAGTTCGTGCTGCAATGTTGAGAGAGAGCGAAAAAAGTAGGCGTGAAAAACTTTAGCTGAACGAGCGAAAAATTTTGATTACCCGCGGCTTTTTCTACGCAGTGTTTTTTGTTTCCCAATTTTACTGTTTCTAGTAAAGTTGTTCTTCTAAACCATTTTAACAAGTAATTGTTTGTTTGAGAGTATTTTTTGACCATCTCAATCATAAATTAGATTTTGATATGCAACTTGAGCTATTTTTGTGATTTGGCCGTTTTGGTCGCTTTTTAGCGGCTTTTGTACTTTTTTTCAATTGTTTTTAGTGTGTGTGGCGGTTTGGTTGCAATTATCATTCATGTGGGTTTCTGTGCCCTTTTTGTTATTTTCACTTGAAGTTCGTTTCAGTTGAAAACGGTCTGAATGTTATCAATTTTTTTTACAATTTCTCTATCAATTTCTTTTTTAACCAATTACTGTTTTTTCTGCCTGAGTTATTACTGAGTTTTCATTATTCAATTGTTTTTTTAGGGATGGTTAAAGGATTATTGTTAATGAAATAAACTAAAGGTTTGATAGCACATTTTATAAAAAAAATAAATCAATCTGCATTTTTTTGTAGTTCTTACTTTCTCTTGGTTTAAGTGTTCTGCAGTTCGTTTGAATGTCGTGTAGCTGGTCAACGAATAAACAAAATCTGTTTCTGAAAGTGTGTGAAACTCTGCAAGTTGTACGGAATAATTTAAAAAATATATTAAAATTTTTATATTTTATCGTTTAGTTTTTAACTTAATAGTTTTTCGAGATGTGTTGCATGTTATGTTTTCTCTTAATATCCTCCATTATCTTTTCAGGCCGCTATTATAGCCGGCAATTTCTCTTTGATGACAATTTTCCTTTTGGTTTGACTCAACTAGTTTCACCAATAATTTTTTTTTTTTGAGAATATAGAGATAGAACATAGCCTTTTAATCAATTTCGCAATCATCTCATTGAAAATTTTTGAGGCCATTAGAGTAGTTGAATAGAATTTCTTGAAAACCCAAATAGAATTAATTTCTCTTTACATATTGGTTGTCAAAATGTGGCCTCTGCTCAAAAACTTTTGAATACTTTTCATACTAACGTTCTCCTCTTCTAAACCATTACAAAAATTATCTCGAAAGCATCCGAGTGTTTGGAAATAAATGCTAAACTCACCTTGTTCAAAAACACTCACTGAGAACTATTGCAATTTTTTCTGGACGAATTTATATATTTTTGGAAAAAAACTGGAACGACTTCCAATTGTTTTAGACGAAAATTAAAAATTTTATCTGCCCAAGAGTTTCCATAGAATTAACTTCCAAATCGCTGAATTTTTTTAAAAAAAGCAAATATCTTGCGCCTATTTTTTCATAAGGGATGGTTAGTCGGCAATTTCTGTTTTACAGTTTTCCGGTTGGTTTGACTCAACTAGTTTCAACAATAGAATTTTTCTCTGAGACAAAGATAGAATATCAAATTCGCAATAAATCTGAATGAAAAAATTCAAGGCCAAAAAATGACCTGGAATGGAATTTTTTGAAAACCAAAATAGAATTTAATTTCTTGCTACAATATGGATGTCAAATTGTGCGCCTGCTCAAGAAGTTTTTTATGCCTTTCATACAAAAGTTCTCCCTTTCTAGACCATTCTAAAAATTATCGCGCAATCATCGGTTGGTGTGAGTCATCTAGTTTCACCGATAGAGTTTAGAATATATTAGAATATATAGAATTAAACATTTTAATCAATTCCGCAAATATCATATCTCAACGACAAGATTTTAAGGCCATTTTATTAGTTGAAATAATAAAGTTCCTTGATATTTCAAATAAGATTTTAAATTCCTGTTACAAATTGGTTGTCAAATTGTGGCCTCTGCTCAAAAACTTCATATACTTTTCATGCTAACGTTTTCATCTTCTAAACCATTACAAAAAATATCTCGAAATCTTCCGAGTGTTTGGAAATAATTTCTAATCTCACCCTGTTCAAAAACACGGACTGAGAACTGCAATTTTTGCTGAACGAACTTATATAATTATGGGAAAAAAATTAGAACGACTTCTATTTGTTTTTGACGAAAATTAATTAGTTGAGCTACCCAAGAGCTTGCATAGAATTAATTTCGGACTCCCCTAATTTTTTGCAGAAGTAAATAACTTGCGCCTATATTTTTTCATAAGGGGTGGATAGTCGGCAATTTCTGTTTTTCAGTTTTCCTGTTGGTTGGACTCAACTAGTTTCATCGATGGAGTTTTCTTGAGTATAAAGGTAGAATATAGTGTTTTAATCCACTTCGCAAGAAACGATTTTTCATTGAAACGATTTTTAAGACAATTAAAATGGTTGTTTTAAAATAACTTCTCGAAACTCGGAACAATATTTTAATTTACTGCTGCAAAGTATGCCCTTTGTAATTGTTTTACAAAGTATGCCCTCTTCTCAAAAACTTTGCATACCTTTTATGCTAAAATTTCCTGTTTGTAAATCATTAAGAAAATTATCTCGAAATCGTCCGATTGTTTGGAAAACAATTCTAACCATGCCGTGTTCAAAAACACGTAGAAAAAGCTATGTCAAATTTTTTTGAAAGCGCTGATAAAGATTTGAGAAAAACTTAAAGCGGATGCTAAAAGTCGTTTTTGTGCAAAAAAACATCTTTTAAATTGCCTTATGTCTCGACTAAAATTAATTTCCGTACTCAATCAATTTTGAAAAAAAAGCATGAAGCTTGCGTCATATACTTTTTCACAAAGGATGTTCAACCGGCAGTTTCTTTTGCTTAGTTCTCCAAATTTTTGTCGCCACAAAGGCCAGCCATAGATTTCCTTATCTCAAAATTTCCTTATCTCATTCAACTTTGCCAAATTTCTGGTTAAAAATCATTTAGGCCTTTAGAATAGTTGAATTAATTTGTTTTCTTGAAATTCCAAATCACAACTCAAGTTTTTGCTACCAAATATTTGCCAAATTTTGGCTTCTGCTCAATACCAATGCTCTCCACTTCTAATCAAGTATGAAAATCTGGCAAATCAATCGCTTTTACTATACGCTCGTAATTATCCCCTCAAAATCAACCAAATGATGTTTGAAACTTTTGAGCTCAGAGTCTACAAATTGTTCCAATGGAAATTATTGCGAATACTTCTGAAAGAGATAGAAGAAATGCGGACGAAAATTGGAACGACTTCTAGGAGTCGCGTTCAACGAAAAATCCTTCTTTTAAACCGCCTATGAGCCTGCATGGAATTAATTTCTGAGAACTGTCATTTGTTGGCCAAAATTTCAATTTATTACTTTTAGAAATCAACTTAATCTAAATTAGAAATCTCAATTACGAAAGTTCTTTGAATTGAAAAATTAGTAAAATGTGATCTACTTAATTTGCAATACACGCTCCTAAAATTTTTAAAGAGCAAGAAACCGCCCAACTGAAAATCAATTTTCCTATAATGTAGTTTTACCGCATTGGACGACATTGCCTGATCTGTAAAAACTCTCAAAGTTGGATTTTTTACAGAAAAAAAACAAAGAACAGTCCAAAAACAGTCTGAATGTTCACGAAACTGGACGAAAAAGCGTTATAAATCCTTACTTTAGCCTTGTGGAAACATTTCTATAAGGCCCATTGCTTTAAACGTAAGAAAGAACTGCACTGGAACAGCATAGAAGTGAAAAATTGCTTATTGCCAGAAAAAAGTAGCCATAGCTTCGTAGCTACGCTGTATCAAAAAGATAATTGAAAAACAGGCCACAAAAGTTTTCCTTTTTTAAACTGCTGAGGTGTTATATTTTGATTAAGAATCTGCATACTTTATTGACGCTTCTATGAGTAAAAGTCAATTAATCAGCCGAGCTTAACTATTTGAAATAAAGTACAAAGAACTAATATTGATGGCGAGGAAGGTCAATTTGGAGAGTGAGCTAAATTAACATGCAATGCAAAATTTGATCAAACGAATAAATGAAAAGACTGGCTCCACTACGAGTCAAAAAAGACACGCACGCACGCAATTCGGCGGAAATATCAAAATTAATTTAAAAACAGATTTGGAATGATTGTGACGTCATAAGCTTGTAACAAAAATGGTGACGGACAGCAGAACGAGGAAAATGTACTGATATAAAGTCCAAAAATTGAATCAAATATTACACACTCTTGTACTTGATCAGCAGATTAATGAAAATTTCCAGCCAAACAAACATAGTTCTGCAAATATGGAAGAGATCAAAAATAGTAGCATTGAAATTGCATAAGATCAGCGTATTGAAAACAAGGGTGTTCAATCAAAAATATGGAAATACCAAAACTTGGCTTGAAAGAAAATACTTAATGCTGTCAGAACAAACATTTGACGGAAAACTAGAACCTAAAAAAAACTTTACCAGTGCATCCTGGTGTCAATATCTTCAACACCAGAGCCGTAAAGTTAAGATATACGCCTAAAAGCAGCAACAATCTGATAATAAGTTTTTTTGACGATATAAACTTAGAAAAAATAAATTGGCATAACAATCCCAAAACAAAAAAAAATCACAAAATAACTGCGAATTGGTCCCAAACTCCATCATTATGTCTGAAAAAACAATTCGTTCTTGTTAACATCTACAAAACAATCAAATTGCATGCTAACATAAATTTTGTTTCAAATATACAAGACAAAGAGATGCAAAAACGACACCAGGATCAAAATTAGAAATTATAGTTAAAATTACTGAGAAGTTGGCAAATTTCTTAAAATTAATTTCCTCGAAAGCAAACTTTTTCAACTTAAAGATACCCTATGACACAAGCTCGAGCGTTAAAAAAAAGCGTCATGGGCCTCTAAAAATCATAAACTTGAGAAATGACTAAGTTTCTGAAAAAATATGATTTTGATCGAGAAGTCGCTGAAACTTTTGATAATAGTAATTGTTTGTTGCTTAAACGGCAGAAAGTTTTTGCAAGCCCTAAAATTCGAAAAACGTAAACTCAAAAGTCAGAAATTGTTGGTTTTGGTTGGGATTACCGATACATGTAACTCAAAAAACGGTCATCAAAAAAGATTACGGCCATGCAAAAACCTTAATGAACTACGCCTAGCGTCAACTTGAAGCCCATCTAACCAAAATTTCCGTGAAAATAGTCAACAAAAAAGTTAGTAAAGTTTTTTGACTAAAACCCAAGTAAAAACTTCAATACCAATTTTGTTCTGCCAAAATCTTTTCCAAAAGTGCAAGCAATAAAAAGTTTCATTGGCTCCTAATGGCCAAAAAAATCAACTCAAAAACGACAAATATTTTTTAAAACCAAGCAAAATTTACTAATGTTTTTGTGCGTTTGAGTAAAAAAGACCAATACAAGTATTTCAAAAACAGACATTAAAACAAATTTTACGTTGCGCAGAACTCTATGGACTAGGACCAACGCCAATTGAAGATCCATTGAACAAAAAGAACGGAAAAACTACACTATTCGGAGCTCAAAAACTTTTTAAAAAATGATATTTTACCTTGAATATGGGAATTCCCAGTAACTTCTGGACACCGCGTAAATGAAAGGCTAATAAAAACTGCTTAGACATAGCCCTTAGAATACCAGACACGGCTCGAGGTGTCGTGCAAAAATCACTATTCCAGCTTTATCAAATTTAGAAATATCAAAAAATTGCAAAAAGTAATAGCCTAACAGAACTTTTTGAAGTGTTTACAAATTTTGGTACAGGGGTTTGATTAGTTCATGTGGGTGGGGTTAGTGAACATAGAGTTTCTGGGTGGAAGGGGATGTGGGCTGTTAGGATTGAGTTGGCGAGGGTTCGTGGGCTGGGATGGTAGGTAGACGGGCGTTGCAGATAGATGGGGGGTATTCCATGGGATAGGAAAGTGAGAGGAGAAGGGGGTTGTCTGTACTTTGAATTGAGAGAAGGGATTGCTATGGGAAGAGCATTTTAAAATGAGACCTAGAACTTAAATATTACCAGTTTTTTTCAATATATTAGAATCTACGCTACTAATAAAATTCAGTGTTCGAAAACGGAAGCCGAAGTGCTGAAAAAGATCAATTTTCGAAACAAAAATTAAAAGTTCAAGCGATGAGGAAACTTGGTTCCGCTAACAAAAAACTTAAGATCGTAGGATACTGAACATGACTCAAAAAGTCGTGCATTATAGTTGTATAAGCTTTACCTAAACTACAAATATCAAAAAAAAAATAAATAATTAGTTGCCTAATAAAACTACAGAACGTGCTCTGATAATTCAGACAAAACGTTTAGTTTAGGGAGATTTTCAGAGGGGAGTAGGGTTTGTGAGGGATAGCTGGGGCAGATAGGTAGATAGGTGGAGTTGGGGGGAGGAGAAGGTAAGTTCAGGGTAGGTAGTTGGGGTGTGCGAATGAAAAAGGAGGAGGGACTGTTATGGTAACCTTGAATACTACCAGCAACTCCTGTTACAATACACTAGAAACTAACGTCAATCATGAACAAATTTGATTCAACCAAAAAAGTAGCTCGTAGAATACAGGAAAACATTGGTATAACCTCGAAATGTAACCTCAAAAACTTTTTCGAAAAAATCTTCTGACTTAGTCCAATATTAGGGTTAGAGATTGTGTCTTTCCCATAAAACTACCCCATGAAACTATTTTGGTATGCTCACCATGATTTGGGGTGTCGTAGGCGATTAAAATTGTGTATGGATTTCGCAACGCGAACACGCGAGAGAAATTTTAGAATATTTCGGCTTGCAAAATAGATCTTGCTTTTCAGTTTATAGTTGAAAAAGTTTTGTGAAAGGTCACATGAGCTAATTGACACAAAGTGCAAAACTCAGAAGAATGAAAAGATGACTAACAAGAAACATGAAAAACATCTGCGGCTCTTCAAGAATTTCAGTGCAAGCGAATCTTCACAGTTTGGTTTTCATGTCTTACGCCGGACTGGTTCGACAATCAGTTCCAACTGACAAACAATCTCGTCCGGTATTAGTTGCTCGGTTCTATTAAAGGACTGTAACTTTAATTTTGATTGAAGTTGAGACTATCCTTAGTGGTAATCTATGTTCAAAGTCGTGCTGAAATTTGTATGGCTGCTGCCAAATGCTAAGATTACTGCTTCTTGTTGAGAACTTCTTGTCAAGAAGGCTCAATTAACTTCGAACTCGAAAGACCGTAAGATCTAGCAAAGCTGAGCAGAAAAGACAAAAGTTTATGAAGAATTAAATATTGTCCAATTTGCCAACAGCTCTTTGTAACAGTTTCTAATGGCTCCAAATACAATATTTTTCACTACTCAAACAATTTGGTTAGAACAAATGATCATATTAATATCATTGATAACATCATTGTTACTTGTTTAGGATTTTATATTAAGTAAAGTGAGTAAAGTTGAAATTTAAGTAGCAAATGTAAAATACTGCACTAGTTGCTTTTGTTGACATAAGCAAGGCTTATAAGTACGTAACATTAAATGTCTCAAATGTATGGCACGTGACCATGAATGAACACCTAAATGATCATACAATTATCAATTTAAGAAATATCAAAATAAATTTGAGAAACATCAAATTGATGAAATGTACAAAAATGCATGTTTTGCACCATATAAGTGCTAATAGTCACAATTTTAGGTATGATAACCTAACAGTGCTATAATAGTGGTTTGCTCAGGGTTTCTTCACAAAATGGGGGGCAAAAATTTTGATTCCAACTTGTACACCTTTCCGGTTTTATTCCTTTCGAGTTTTGACAAAATTTCAAGTTTCAGAAATTTGACTTCGTTGTTGTTGGTCTGATGGCTTTTGCTTTTTTTCTACGGTGGCGCCAGTATCTCTGGTCTTGTTTTTGATCCCGGAAATACCCTCATAGAATACTGGCGCCAATTTCACTGTCGGTCTGTTGAATTCTGCATGTGCTAATTTGACTTTCGCTGGTCGTATGACGCCATTTTTGCCTTTGAAGACTTGAAATAATTGTCTCCTTTTGTACTCACTTCATTTTACTGGATGGCTTATCAATCAAATGAGTCCTCCTTTTTTCAGGTTTTGCATATGATACTTTGAACACTTCGATCTCTGATTCCATTGGGAAAATAATCACGAGACCCGCTTTCACTGATCATTTAAGCTTATGCTTGAGCCTTTTTGAAGGATTTTGTCAAGTCGTGGTAGAGTTCACTGGGTAGAATAGATAATACACTCGCGTTTTTTGTCGTAAGAGGAAAAGATTAGGTGTGAGGGCTGCCAAATCTTCTGAGAGTCATACTGCTGTCAAGGGTCTTGTGTTGAGTGTTTGCTCTACAAGACACATTGGTGTACTGAATACCTGGCCGGTGAGGCTTTGGTTGTCGAACCCTAGATTGCAATCACAACTTGTTTTCAACTTTGAACCAGTTCTTTCCGGATTTCATCCAAGTGTGGCGCTCCAGGAGGGTTCAATTTCCAAACAAACTTTTCCTGGGCTAGATCACTTTCAAATTTAGCTTTGTCTCATTCGTCCAGGATTGCCCTCAGTTCCTTGGCTGCTCCAACGATTTTCATGCCGTTGTCGCTGATAATGGTACTTGGTTAGCCATGTCTTGTACTGAATCTTGTCACTGCAGCTAGACAGGACTCGGTGTCCATTGATTGCGCAACTTCGATTTGTACTGCTCTTGTTGTTAGACCAGACAAGTGAAGAGGCAGCACAATCCTTACAAGGTACATCGTAGGAACTTCACTTCGATGGTTCCGAAGTCGACTTCAATATAAGTGAATGGGAAAACATGTTTATCAAGTCGTTCTTGGGGCAGGCCCGCCATCGTCGGGTGGATTGGGTTAGCGTTTTTGTGTCTGCATTTGAAAGATCTCGACTCGGTTTGTCGTAATGATTTTCGCAACCCAGCAATCCACAACTCTTAATGAAGAAAATTTCCCACATACTCTGTGCCTTCGTTTGGTTTGTGTTCTCTCTCCAATAGAAATTGTACGACTGGGTGCTTCGCTGTTAACAACTTTGGGTGTTTAGCATTATAATCAATGTTCGAATGCTTCAGTCAGATTTTCTCTCAAATTGTTTCCTTCTCCTCTATGAAAATAAAAATTTAGCGATGCTCAAGGTTTTAAAGAATTTTTTGCTGCTTGTTATTGAGTTTAAAATTTTTGGGAAGCTTTCGGTTTGATCAAATCGGTGTATCTGTTTTTATTGCTGCCTTTTTGATCACTTGATCAGGTTCGACTTCAATCTCTTGAAACCACAGTTTTGGCAACTTGTCCTCCACTTTTGTGGCCTTGACAGCCCCTTTAAACCCATGGACTTCGGGAGTCCTTCAGGGGGGCATTCCTCGGACGTTGCTCAGCTGATCCATCGACGAGTTCTCCAGTACTTCCGCAATTCTGTTCGCAACAAACTTGTTGATTCTTGTGCGCTGCCTGTTCAGTCGGATCCGAGATAGATTTTGCTAATTCTAACGTAATGTTTGTTGAGTATCTACTCTCTGAGACGAACTCCATAAACTGCGGTTCGGAGTTATAAGTTCGGCATTGTTATGAGTCTGAAGGGCGCTACACGATGTTTTTCTAATGCATGGGTTGCTTTTAACGTTTTTTCATCTTGAAGATATGCCAGAATTGCATATCTTTCTTTTGATGGATCTCTAAAGATGTGAAGTCTCAAGTTTGTGCATCTGTTTTCCAAATAAAGTCGCTTTTTTGACCTTGTGCTAACAACCCTTTTTCCCATTCCTGTCTCATTGCCGCCAAATTACATTTGAGTAGAAACCGCATCCATATTGTGAAAGGTAAACATATTCCTGGTTGGTCTAACACTGATGAGACAAACGATAGGACAATTCTCGGAGTTTTGTGCTGAAACTTCTCGCTCAATTTCACAATCGAAAATGAGAATATTTGTGTCCACAATCCATTTTATTCCTCGTATTAAAGATTTTTTGGTTCAGCTTCGAGAGTTTTTTTTAGAAATTTCGTTGAACTGTCTATCTCTGGAATTGGCGACTTGACTTCATAGTCGCTTGTTATCCATTTTGTTAATTTGAATCTGCCTTTGCTGATGATGCCGTTGCCTTCGCCTCTTGTTGCAAAGAGTAATTTGCACAAGTCGACAAACTTTTGGTCCAAAAAACATTTCATGTGTACTCATAAATTTCCGTCTTCTGTCTCGGGTCTTCTTGCCTGAGAAATTGTAGACATCGCCTATCGTCGCTTGGAAGGGCAATTTGAAGATTCAATGCTTTTATGTCGGCTGATAAGGCTTTTTGGTGTTCTCGGAAGCGCGACTTAATTCATGTCAAACTGTGCAGCTGGTCTGGTCCAGATAGCAGTTTTTCGAGGGGGCTATGCCTTGATATTTTGCTGCTGCGTTGCTTAATTATCTGACGTTCTCAGGTATATGCGGATTGATAATAAGATGATGTGGCAAACACCATTTTAGTTTGTATCGGTTTTCATTCAGTTCAGTTTGATCAAGTTTCGATAGCGCTTTTAAGCGTCTCGTCTTTCTGTAGGCATCGCTCTAGGGACTTGATTTGCCCCATTGCAGAGTAGAAGTTGTTCGGCAACTTCACTTGGTATTCTCGCCGCAGAAGTTCGACATTGTATCCTTCACCGCTAAAGCGCGCTCTTTGGTTCAACGTCTTGATTAGTCGTGATTCGTTTTTTGAATGACCAGTGACATTGCAGTTTGAGGCGCAGGTCTCTATATCCCACCAACTGCTCAGCTGGTTTGCTAATTTCACATCTGCAATTGATTTTGCTGTTTTGGCTAGAGTTGCAGCTTGCTTCGCTGGTAGCGAACTGCTGATACCCCGTCGATCTCTGATTTCACAATCCATGGTGTATTTTTGTCATCCGATTTCTTGAATTCCAAAAGGTTGTGGATGTTGTAACAATCTTGTCCCAGAATCACTGGAACCTCAATTAGATAGTAGGTCTGAATTGGCAAACTCCTCAAATGTGGGTAACGGTCTTTCATCTTTAAAGGTAACGGTCTTTAAAGGACGTTTTGAAATGGAATTATAGTTGCTTTTGAATTGTTTACAAATGAGATAGACGATCATAAAGCGCATATTGCTAGCACAGTTATGCTTAGGTCTCTGTTTGATTCGCATCTCTGGGAGTCCTCCTTGTGTGATGTTAGTTGCTACTGCGGTTTTAGCTTCTGAGACAATTGCTGAGATTTCCTTTCTTGAGAGGTTACTCTGCAAAAATCTCTTGTGTCGCCTTCATCAATTGGGTACACTAGCCAAAATTGTCTTCGAAGACAATGCGATTTCCTCTCAGTAGTCGACGATCTTGAAGATACTGCAACCACTGTTCTCTCAGTTGCGGAAGCAGTTTACTCGTTTTGGAACTTAACTCTCTTTCAGGTTCTAGGTTGGATGTTTATCCAAGTTGAGTTAAAGTGTTTGCCACTTTTGTAAACGCATTTGGGAATTTGACGATGCTCGTAGAATAATCCTGCAGCAATGGAAGATGAGCATGTTTTTTTTAGTTTGGAATTGAAAATTAAATGTGATCTGCCGTGCTTCTTGCATAGCATATCCCAAGCATAGTATGTATTGCTTCTTTAGTTTGACCCGTGAGACAGTTGTCAAGCTATTGCATGGTTCCAGTTTTGCTCATTTGTTTTTGATGAAAAACATTATCATAAAGACCCGACCACTCTGTCCACTCTAGCGGGTGTCCTCAAAAAACCCAGTTAGCTTTAGTTTTGGCAAGCCACTGGAACCAAGGCTCGATGCTCGTTGGTAACTGGCTTGGGGATTGGTTTGGCTCACTTTTTTCCTATTTCTATTCTCAGCAGATTTGTTTCGAGATTTGTTTAAGGGACTCTGATTCTTCTTCTATTTCGGAATGCTGACAACGTCGCTGCTGAAATGTTGTCTTTGTCAATACCGTTACCCTAATTGATTTATAGATTTCTGTTTTCACGAGAACCCTCGGCTCAGTCAATGGCCCTGAAAAGAATATTACACTCAATACAAACAATGACGTAATAATTCTTTTTGACATTCTTGGGAGGGTCGATAAAAGAGTTTGGAGATAGTGGCCGGGTAGGGCCACAGTGCATTCACACTGTTTTCAGCCAAGCAGGCGTGATTCCTGAATTTGGCCTTGTTCCAACACTTTCTGTGTCGTCTACCCAGATCCTCAATCCAGATGCTCTTGAGCTTCCTTTGTCATTGCTGCTCCTATGCTTCTGTTTTCCTATGCTCATTTTCAAGTTCTTGCTGTTGCTGTCACCTTTTTGCTCTCGCAGTCGGAGTTTCATTACTTCTCGTTCAATTTCTAGTTGCATTTGCCGGTCTCTCAGCTAATGCTCTGCTTCTTGCTGGGCCATCAAACTTTCGTGTTCCATTCGCTTGACGTTACATTGCCTCGGCGAGCGCAATTTGGCAACACTGGTTTCCTTTCGACTTCTACTCCTGTTGGCAGCAAACTTCGGAGATGAAACCTCAACTTTAAACTTGAGTTTGAGGCTTCCTTTCAGTTTGAGGCGTCTTTTTTGTTGCCAAATAACGTCTCAGTTGGATCATAATTGCAGTTTGTTGTGGATGCCATAAAGGACGTTTGGTTTCCACAATCCTCACTCTGCCCCTGCTGCTTGATCAGGCTTCAATAGTAAGTCCTACTATCACAGAGGTTCGCAAACAAATGGGTGCAAACTTTTCAATTTTCTGCTTTCAACTTCCTTTCCAATATTAACTTTCCGTTATCATCTAACAAAGCAGTTTCTCTAATGTGTAGCTTTGAAATGTGTCTTTCCGTTAGGCGACAACTGTAGTGCGAAATTTTTTTATTGTCTAGAAGAAGTGGTACTCTTTCAAAAACCCATCGCAAAACTTTACTCTTTTCTTCTAACGTAAGCTGGGTATAGTTGTGGAAATGTTCGAAAGAAACCATAACAGTAACCGCTGCTGCTCTCAAAGTTTTTAACAGAAACCTCTGCTGCTGTCTGTTGTCTTTTATGTCGCACATCTCGAAGATGCCTTGATATGAACTTTCGGCTGTCATTTTTTTCTCTGTCAAATAGCCCTCTAGCTCGATAAAGTATCAGGAGAAAAACTTGAGTAAGTCAGACTGCTCTTTCTCTAACGTCTCGAGTTGACCACTTGCCTTCCATTCAACTGTTTTCCAGTGACTGCTTGTTTTTTTTTGCTGGCCCTTGTTGCTGGTTGTATTTTTGTCCACCAATTCGAATTGAAGATCTGTTGCTGCCTTGTGTCACTGTTGTGGTTGTTCGAATTGGCGGATCAAATGTTGCCACTGCTCAAGAATCTCAGCCGAACCTAATGTTTACGGCCTGGTTCTCGAGTGTTACACCGGCTTAATTCGTCACTCGGTTCCAATTGACGAAGAATCTCGCCGACACCTTTAGTCGCTTGAGTGTGTTAAAGGACTAACCTTATTATTGATCGAAGTTAAAAATATTCTTAATTATAATCTATGTTCAGTCTCGTGCAGAAGATTGTAAGGCTCCATACTACTGCCAGTTTTGTTGAAAAATTTTTGTCCAGAAGGCTCAACTAACTTAGAACTCGAAACATCTTAATATCTAGCATAAAAGACTAAAGCTGATGAATTTTCAAATTATCGTCCAATCAAAAATCAGAGAAGTAATGATTGAAGGCCTTTGCTTTATCAAAAATAAATTGATTTTTTTTCCGGCTGGATGTTATGTTTAGCATTGGGACATGATGAAAAGAACTTGTTTCCCACTCAGTTCATTTAATAGCTTATGTTTGTTGCGGGCCTTTATTACTTTTTATTAAACTTGTTCTGGTAAAACAGTTTTTTTTACCAGTTCTTATCAAATCTAATACTTTATTATATTTTGTTTCACACTTTTTATCCTTCGACGGTTTATTTTCGATTAAAATTCATTCATTTTTTTTGCAGCGTTGGCTTCTTGGTTTTTATTCTGTACTATAAAGGGAGAAATGTTTAAGACAAAAAAATGTTGAACTCATGAGATGCCTATGCAAATGATTTTGCATCGATTAAATTCAATTGGTTTTCAGTGATATTTGTTTGAGGAGACACCAAGAACTTCCAGTTACTTTTGAGGGATGCAATTCGGAAGTGAGCTACCGCATCATTGTTCTTCTACTCAACTTTGCAACTTAAGACAACAGGATGGTCAATTGAAAAATTTTGGTATTTCGACAATTCCGCCACTACATTTTGCAAGTTTTCGTATATCAAATGATTGATACAGTGGAACTTCGGCCAATTTCTCTGGTTGGTTCGATATAAAAAATTCGAAACCATTTTATTCAATGCACGACTGCTAAGTATTCGTCAATGTTCTTCTCTCAAAACATCAATAAATCGCCACAAAGATCAGTGGCTGCTGATGCTGTAACGCTCCTTTCACAGAAACTGTCCAGCATTACAATAAATCTATTTTGTTTGCTTGAAGTTTTTTGTTTATAAATGAAAACTTGAATTCACAGATAATGACTCATAATAAATACATTAATGCTGTTCAAATTCCAGCAGCAACTAATCTTGTTTTCAGAACATCGCAGGGTTTTGAGGTTGCTCAAAATTGGCTCACACCAAATTAAATATGATCTTTTTGTAATTTTAATCCATACAAGAAGTGAAATCGGACGACAATAGGCTTTGTCAATTTTATGTTAAGTAGAACTTTGCTTTTATAGTTCAGTTCATTTACTAAATAAATTAGGTTAGAAAAGGTTTTCTGCAGCAGATTTTATGAAAAAAAAACTTACTCACGTTATCTAAACCTGTTGGCCTTATACTTTCAATCTGTGTTTTCTTTTTCTTCGTTTGTTGTTTTCAGCAATAAGATTGAGTATTGTGTTTGTTTTTTGGAAAATTGTATTTTTCAACTAGTGGTCGGTGCTTGCTCGTTTCATTTTTAAAATTATAGAAGTAATGACTGAAGGCGTTTGTATTATCAAAGTTAGATTGACTTTTTTTCTGGCTGGATGTCATGTTTAGCATCCGGACTTGATGAAAAGAACTTGTTTCCCACTCAGTTCATTTAATAGCTTATGTTTGTTGCGGGCCTTTATTACTTTTTATTAAACTTGTTCTGGTAAAACAGTTTTTTTACCAGTTCTTATCAAATCTAATACTTTACTATATTTTGTTTCACACTTTTTATCCTTCGACGGTTTATTTTCGATTAAAATTCATTCATTTTTTTGCAACTTTTGACTTCTTGGTTTTTATTTTGTACTATAAAGGGAGAAATGTTTAAGACAAAGAAATGTTAAACTCTTGAGATGCCTATGCAGATGAATTTGCATCGATTAATTTCAATTGGTTTTCAGTGATATTGGTTTGAGGAGAAACGAAGAACTTCCAGTTACTTTTGAGGGATGCATTTCGGAAGTGAGTTACCGCATCATTGTTCTTCTACTCAACTTTGCAACTTAAGAGAACTGGATGGTCAATTGAAAAATTTTGGTATTTCGAAAATTCCGCCACTACATTTTGCAAGTTTTCGTATATCAAATGATTTATACAGGTGGAACTTCGGCCAATTTTTCTGGTTGGTTCGATATAACAAATTCGAAGCCATTTTATTCAATGCAAGACTGCTAAGTATTCGTCAATGCTCTTCTGTCAAAACATCAGTAAATCGCCACAAAGATCAGCGGCTGCTGATGCTGTAACGCTCCTTTCACAGAAGCTGTCCAGCATTACAATAAACTCTAGTTTGTTTGCTTGAAGTTTTTTGTTTATGAATAAAAACTTAAATTCACAGTTAATGTCTCATAATAGATACATTAATGCTGTTCAAATTCCAGCAGCCACTAATCTTGTTTTCAGAACATCGCAGGGTTTTGAGGTTGCTCAAAATTGTCTCACGCCAAATTAAATATGATCTTTTTGTAATTTCAATCCATACAAGAAGTGAAATCGGACGACAATAGGTTTTGTCAATTTTATGTTAAGTAGAACTTTGCTTTTATAGTTCAGTTCATTTACTAAATAAAATAGGTTAGAAGAGGTTTTTTACGGCAGCTTTTGTGAAAAAAACTTACTCACGTTATCTAAACCTGTTGGCACTATACTTTCAATCTGTGTTTTCTTGTTCTTCATTTGTTGTTTTCCGCATTAAGATTGATTATTGTGTTTGTTTTTTGGAAAATTGTATTTTTCAACTAGTGGTCGGTGCTTGCTCGTTTTATTTTCAAAATTATAGAAGTAATGATTGAAGAAGTTTGTATTATCAAACTTAGATTAATTTTTTTTCTGGCTGGATGTCATGTTTAGCATCGGGACTTGATGAAAAGAACTTGTTTCCAACTCAGTTCATTTTATAGCTTATGTTTGTTGCGGGCCTTTATTTTTTTTATTAAGTTTGTAAAACAGTTTTTTTTACCAGTTCTTATGCAAATCTAATACTTTATCATTTTTTTGTTTCACAATTCTTATCGTCGACGGTTTATTTTTGAGTAATATTCAACCATTTTTTTAAAGTTGACTTCTTGGTTTTTATTTTGTATTATAAAGGGAGAAATGTTTAAGACAGAGAAATGTTGAACTCTTGAGATGCCTATGCAGATAAATTTGCATCGATTAATTTCAATTGGTTTTCAGTGATATTGGTTTGAGGAGACACCAAGAACTTCCATTTTTTTGAGGGATGCAAGTGAGTTACCGCATCATTGTTGTTCTACTCAACTTTGCAACTTAAGAGAAGAGGACGGTGAATTAAAAAATTTTGGTTTTTCGAAAATTCCACCACTACGTTTTGCATGTTTTTGTATATCAGATGATTGATACAGGTGGAACTTCGGCCATTTTCTCTGGTTGGTTCGAGATAACAAATTCAAAGCCATTCCATTCAATGCACGACTGGTAAGTATTCTTCAATTGTTTTCGCTCAAAACATCAATAAATCGCCACAAAGATCAGTGGCTGCTGATGCCGTAACGTTCTGTTCACAGAAACTATCCAGCATCTCAATAAACTTTGTTTGGTTGAGGTTTATTGTAATTAAGTAGTAACTTAAATTTACAGATAAAAAACTCAAAATAGATACATTGTTGCTGTTCAAATTCTAGTTCAAAGGTTTTCAGGATTTTCACAGTGCTTCGAGGTTTGTATAATTACGCTTCAGCCTTTTCCGTTTCTGTTAAAAAAATTTTGAGAATGTCCAGATACTAGGAAAATTTGTGCCTTATGATAAATCATATAGCCATGTTTGAGTGCGACAACGTTTTATGTGGAATTTTAAGGCCCTGGATAAGAGCTTCCAAGTCAATGTCGTGTATTCGTAGGTATCTCACATTCAATTGCGGTATAGTGAGGCAAGAACATTGGCATACCAGCACTACTGGTTGCAGAGCTTTAAAGATTAAAGATCTCGTCTGAAGAACCTAACAAAAGGATGTGTTTACTTCTATTGAAATTTCTTGTAGTTCTTTTTGGAAGCATTCATGGCATTCGAAACCAGCATATGAAAAAAATGAATACCAGATAGCAAGTAAGTAGAACTTAAGTAGAATACCAGCTTAAGTAGAACTTTGCTTTTATAGTTCAGTTCATTTACTAAATAAATTAGGTTAGAAAAGGTTTTTTTGCAGCAGATTTTATGAAAAAAAACTTACTCACGTTATCTAAACCTGTTGGCACTATACTTTCAATCTGTGTTTTCTTGTTCTTCATTTGTTGTTTTCCGCATTAAGATTGATTATTGTGTTTGTTTTTTGGAAAATTGTATTTTTCAACTAGTGGTCGGTGCTTGCTCGTTTTATTTTCAAAATTATAGAAGTAATGATTGAAGAAGTTTGTATTATCAAACTTAGATTAATTCTTTTTCTGGCTGGATGTCATGTTTAGCATCGGGACTTGATGAAAAGAACTTGTTTTCAACTCAGTTCATTTTATAGCTTATGTTTGTTGCGGGCCTTTATTTTTTTTTATTAAGTTTGTAAAACAGTTTTTTTTACCAGTTCTTATGCAAATCTAATACTTTATCATTTTTTTGTTTCACAATTCTAATCGTCGACGGTTTATTTTTGATTAATATTCAACCATTTTTTTAAAGTTGACTTCTTGGTTTTTATTTTGTATTATAAAGGGAGAAATGTTTAAGACAGAGAAATGTTGAACTCTTGAGATGCCTATGCAGATGAATTTGCATCGATTAATTTCAATTGGTTTTCAGTGATATTGGTTTGAGGAGAAACGAAGAACTTCCAGTTACTTTTGAGGGATGCATTTCGGAAGTGAGTTACCGCATCATTGTTCTTCTACTCAACTTTGCAACTTAAGACAACTGGATGGTCAATTGAAAAATTTTGGTATTTCGACAATTCCGCCACTACATTTTGCAAGTTTTCGTATATCAAATGATTGATACAGTGGAACTTCGGCCAATTTCTCTGGTTGGTTCGATATAAAAAATTCGAAGCCATTTTATTCAATGCACGACTGCTAAGTATTCGTCAATGTTCTTCTCTCAAAACATCAATAAATCGCCACAAAGATCAGTGGCTGCTGATGCTGTAACGCTCCTTTCACAGAAACTGTCCAGCATTACAATAAATCTAGTTTGTTTGCTTGAAGTTTTTTGTTTATAAATAAAAACTTGAATTCACAGTTAATGACTCATAATAGATACATTAATGCTGTTCAAATTCCAGCAGCCACTAATCTTGTTTTCAGAACATCGCAGGGTTTTGAGGTTGCTCAAAATTGTCTCACGCCAAATTAAATATGATCTTTTTGTAATTTCAATCCATACAAGAAGTGAAATCGGACGACAATAGGTTTTGTCAATTTTATGTTAAGTAGAACTTTGCTTTTATAGTTCAGTTCATTTACTAAATAAAATAGGTTAGAAGAGGTTTTTTACGGCAGCTTTTGTGAAAAAAACTTACTCACGTTATCTAAACCTGTTGGCACTATACTTTCAATCTGTGTTTTCTTGTTCTTCATTTGTTGTTTTCCGCATTAAGATTGATTATTGTGTTTGTTTTTTGGAAAATTGTATTTTTCAACTAGTGGTCGGTGCTTGCTCGTTTTATTTTCAAAATTATAGAAGTAATGATTGAAGAAGTTTGTATTATCAAACTTAGATTAATTTTTTTTCTGGCTGGATGTCATGTTTAGCATCGGGACTTGATGAAAAGAACTTGTTTCCAACTCAGTTCATTTTATAGCTTATGTTTGTTGCGGGCCTTTATTTTTTTATTAAGTTTGTAAAACAGTTTTTTTTACCAGTTCTTATGCAAATCTAATACTTTATCATTTTTTTGTTTCACAATTCTAATCGTTGACGGTTTATTTTGATTAATATTCAACCATTTTTTTAAAGTTGACTTCTTGGTTTTTATTTTGTATTATAAAGGGAGAAATGTTTAAGACAGAGAAATGTTGAACTCTTGAGATGCCTATGCAGATGAATTTGTATCGATTAATTTCAATTGGTTTTCAGTGATATTGGTTTGAGGAGACACCAAGAACTTCCATTTTTTTTGAGGGATGCAAGTGAGTTACCGCATCATTGTTGTTCTACTCAACTTTGCAACTTAAGAGAAGAGGATGGTGAATTAAAAAATTTTGGTTTTTCGAAAATTCCACCACTACGTTTTGCATGTTTTTGTATATCAGATGATTGATACAGGTGGAACTTCGGCCATTTTCTCTGGTTGGTTCGAGATAACAAATTCAAAGCCATTGCATTCAATGCACGACTGGTAAGTATTCTTCAATTGTTTTCGCTCAAAACATCAATAAATCGCCACAAAGATCAGTGGCTGCTGATACCGTAACGTTCTGTTCACAGAAACTATCCAGCATCTCAATAAACTTTGTTTGGTTGAGGTTTATAGTAATTAAGTAGTAACTTAAATTTACAGATAAAAAAATCAAAATAGATACATTGTTGCTGTTCAAATTCTAGTTCAAATGTTTTCAGGATTTTCACAGTGCTTCGAGGTTTGTATAATTACGCTTCCGCCTTTTCCGTTTCTGTTAAAAAAATTTTGAGAATGTCCAGATACTAGGAAAATTTGTGCCTTATGATAAATCATATAGCCATGTTTGAGTGCGACAACGTTTTATGTGGAATTTTAAGGCCCTGGATAAGAGCTTCCAAGTCAATGTCGTGTATTCGTAGGTATCTCACATTCAATTGCGGTATAGTGAGGCAAGAACATTGGCATACCAGCACTACTGGTTGCAGAGCTTTAAAGATTAAAGATCTCGTCTGAAGAACCTAACAAAAGGATGTGTTTACTTCTATTGAAATTTCTTGTAGTTCTTTTTGGAAGCATTCATGGCATTCGAAACCAGCATATGAAAAAAATGAATACCAGCTAGCAAGTAAGTAGAACTTAATTAGAATACCAGCTTAAGTAGAACTTTGCTTTTATAGTTCAGTTCATTTACTAAATAAATTAGGTTAGAAAAGGTTTTTTTGCAGCAGATTTTATGAAAAAAAACTTACTCACGTTATCTAAACCTGTTGGCATTATACTTTCAATCTGTGTTTTCTTTTTCTTCGTTTGTTGTTTTCAGCAATAAGATTGAGTATTGTGTTTGTTTTTTGGAAAATTGTATTTTTCAACTAGTGGTCAGTGCTTGCTCGTTTCATTTTTAAAATTATAGAAGTAATGACTGAAGGCGTTTGTATTATCAAAATTAGATTGAATTTTTTTCTGGCTGGATGTCATGTTTAGCATCCGGACTTGATGAAAAGAACTTGTTTCCCACTCAGTTCATTTAATAGCTTATGTTTGTTGCGGGCCTTTATTACTTTTTATTAAACTTGTTCTGGTAAAACAGTTTTTTTTACCAGTTCTTATCAAATATAATACTTTATTATGTTTTGTTTCACACTTTTTATCCTTCGACGGTTTATTTTCGATTAAAATTCATTCATTTTTTTTGCAGCGTTGACTTCTTGGTTTTTATTTTGTACTATAAAGGGAGAAATGTTTAAGACTAAGAAATGTTGAACTCTTGAGATGCCTATGCAGATGAATTTGCATCGATTAATTTCAATTGGTTTTCAGTGATATTGGTTTGAGGAGACACGGAGAACTTCCAGTTACTTTTGAGGGATGCATTTCGGAAGTGAGCTACCGCATCATTATTCTTCTACTCAACTTTGCAACTTAAGAGAACTGGATGGTCAATTGAAAAATTTTGGTATTTCGAAAATTCCGCCACTACATTTTGCAAGTTTTCGTATATCAAATGATTTATACAGGTGGAACTTCGGCCAATTTCTCTGGTTGGTTCGATATAACAAATTCGAAGCCATTTTATTCAATGCAAGACTGCTAAGTATTCGTCAATGCTCTTCTGTGAAAACATCAGTAAATCGCCACAAAGATCAGTGGCTGCTGATGCTGTAACGCTCCTTTCACAGAAGCTGTCCAGCATTACAATAAACTCTAGTTTGTTTGCTTGAAGTTTTTTGTTTATGAATAAAAACTTAAATTCACAGTTAATGACTCATAATAGATACATTAATGCTGTTCAAATTCCAGCAGCCACTAATCTTGTTTTCAGAACATCGCAGGGTTTTGAGGTTGCTCAAAATTGTCTCACGCCAAATTAAATATGATCTTTTTGTAATTTCAATCCACACAAGAAGTGAAATCGGACGACAATAGGTTTTGTCAATTTTATGTTAAGTAGAACTTTGCTTTTATAGTTCAGTTCATTTACAAAATAAAATAGGTTAGAAGAGGTTTTTTACGGCAGCTTTTGTGAAAAAAAACTTACTCACGTTTTCTAAACCTGTTGGCACTATACTTTCAATCTGTGTTTTCTTGTTCTTCATTTGTTGTTTTCCGCATTAAGATTGATTATTGTGTTTGTTTTTTGGAAAATTGTATTTTTCAACTAGTGGTCGGTGCTTGCTCGTTTTATTTTCAAAATTATAGAAGTAATGATTGAAGAAGTTTGTATTATCAAAATTAGATTAATTTTTTTTCTGGCTGGATGTCATGTTTAGCATCGGGACTTGATGAAAAGAACTTGTTTCCAACTCAGTTCATTTTATAGCTTATGTTTGTTGCGGGCTTTTATTTTTTTTTATTAAGTTTGTTCTTGTAAAACAGTTTTTTTTACCAGTTCTTATACAAATCTAATACTTTATCATTTTTTTGTTTCACAATTCTTATCGTCGACGGTTTATTTTTGATTAATATTCAACCATTTTTTTAAAGTTGACTTCTTGGTTTTTATTTTGTATTATAAAGGGAGAAATGTTTAAGACAGAGAAATGTTGAACTCTTGAGATGCCTATGCAGATGAATTTGCATCGATTAATTTCAATTGGTTTTCAGTGATATTGGTTTGAGGAGACACCAAGAACTTCCATTTTTTTTGAGGGATGTAAGTGAGTTACCGCATCATTGTTGTTCTACTCAACTTTGCAACTTAAGAGAAGAGGATGGTGAATTAAAAAATTTTGGTTTTTCGAAAATTCCACCACTACGTTTTGCATGTTTTTGTATATCAAATGATTGATACAGGTGGAACTTCGGCCATTTTCTCTGGTTGGTTCGAGATAACAAATTCAAAGCCATTCCATTCAATGCACGACTGGTAAGTATTCTTCAATTGTTTTCGCTCAAAACATCAATAAATCGCCACAAAGATCAGTGGCTGCTGATGCCGTAACGTTCTGTTCACAGAAACTATCCAGCATCTCAATAAACTTTGTTTGGTTGAGGTTTATTGTAATTAAGTAGTAACTTAAATTTACAGATAAAAAAACTCAAAATAGATACATTGTTGCTGTTCAAATTCTAGTTCAAATGTTTTCAGGATTTTCACAGTGCTTTGAGGTTTGTATAATTACGCTTCCGCCTTTTCCGTTTCTGTTAAAAAAATTTTGAGAATGTCCAGATACTAGGAAAATTTGTGCCTTATGATAAATCATATAGCCATGTTTGAGTGAGACAACGTTTTTTGTGGAATTTTAAGGCCCTGGATAAGAGCTTCCAAGTCAATGTTGTGTATTCGTAGGTATCTCACATTCAATTGCGGTATAGTGAGGCAAGAACATGGCATACCAGCACTACTGGTTGCAGAGCTTTAAAGATTAAAGGTCTCGTCTGAAGAACCTAACAACAAAGGGATGTGTTTACTTCTATTGAAATTTCTTGTAGTTCTTTTGGGAAGCATTCATGGCATTCGAAAACAGCATATGAAAAAAATGAATACCAGCTAGCAAACTAGGGATGCAATGCTCTCGAATGGCAAGCGGTTCTGATGGGTCAGTTTAGTTCTGATGGGGTTACAGCCTGGCCTGTATACAATCACAACGCTGCTCCAAACGATGCTATTTAAGAATAATTAATGCCATAGCTGATTGAGATTTAGAACAAAAAAAAGAAAAACAATTTCATCACACTGGGTCAGATGTTAATAGTAAAGAGCCGCCAATCTAGTTCAGCTGCTCAAATTTTGAAATGATATCTCTCGAAGGCAATTAATTGGGAGTATTGGGAGTACGAGAAGACAGTCAGGACAAAAATAATAGAACATAGCTGGCAGAATGCCAGAAAATAGCCGCAATAGCTTCGTAGATCTGCAGTATCAAAAAGATAGTAAAAGAAACAGACCAAAACAGAAACTTTTTATTGAAAGCCGAGAAAATGTATTTTGATTAAGAATCTATTTAACTTATAGTTACTCCTATTAGCTGCTCTTAAACATCCGTCAATTAGAGTGACACCCACTCACTTGACCTTACCGCTTTGAATTGAAGTAAAAATTCAATTTCAGAGTGAGGAAGTCATTTTTGAGAGTGAGGTAAAACACATGTGACCCAAATTTTGACCCCGCGAATGAACAAAAATCTCAATCCACTAAGAGTGAAAAGCGACGTCACGCACGCAATGCAGTTGAAATTGCATGAACGAAAGAACAAAAAGCAGATTCGAAGCAATTGTGACGTCCTATATTTGGTCGAACCAAGCTTTTGATCGAACAAAAAACCTTGACGACGAAAAATAAATCGGGACAAGTCCTGGCACAATTCAAAGAATTTTTTGACCAAAAAACTTGACCCAGAGTGGACTATGAATGGATTGAGAAAATTTACAAAAAAAATCAGAAAAAAACAAAAAAAAGATAAAATCCTTGTCAAAATGCCGCATGTGAACGAAAAACCAGCAGCGAGAAAGTGACTTCTTTCAACCTCCTTTTTCCCTCCACTTAAAAATTAGAGCAAAAAAATTAGGCCGGAGAATACCTCGCTTTTTTGCTCCACTTCTTGTTGAGCAAAATCATCCCTTCAGTTTGACTTCAAAAATCATGAACATGTCTGAACATTTTTATAAAATCCTTGTCAAAATGCCGCATGTGAACGAAAAGCCAGCAGCGAGAAAGTGACTTTTTTCAACCTCCTTTTTTCCCTCCACTTAAAAATTAATGCAAAAAATTACGCCGGAGAATACCTCGCTTTTTCGCTCCACTTCTTGTTTTGGTTTGAGCAAAATCATCCCTTCAGTTTGACTTCAAAAATCATGAACATGTCTGAGCATTTTTAGAAAACACAGCCGGAAGAATTCTGGAAACAAGCCAGTGTAGAAAACTGACAACCCTTATTGAACAGAAGCACCCTTTACTTGATTGCAATAAACAATTCAAAATAATAAGATGAACAGTAGTATACATAGCTGTGTAGTGACTACTACGGGGGGGACATTTTGATTTTTTAACCGAGAAATCATTTTCCTAATTTAAATATATAATTTCCCCATATAATTGTAAAAGCTCACTTTACATCTTAATGACTTTTATATTTTTCGGTTTTATAATCATTCTACCACCTGAGATATTTAGTTCATTTTCTTGGTCTAATTTACCCGCGTGAACTAGATTTACTTTTGTTTACTTTTCAATTCCCCTCATTTCTGTGAAGCGTGTGTGTGTCTGTCTGCAAAAAGATTGCATACTGTCTAGCTTTTCAAAGACTCCAGCATCCCGACTCTCATTTATTACACGTTCAATGCTTCATTGTTTCTTTTGCTCAACGACATTAAAGGGAACACAGATGTTCTGAGTTTATCGCTGGAGAACACTAACTCTCGTGGTTGTATATTTACTTGCGATACCAAACCAGCCGCTTTATTTATTCATTCTCCCAACCCAAGCACTCTCAGTAAAGTTGTGTCTGACCCTCCATCTGACAAAATACTCTATTCATTTCATCTCTAGTTTATCGGGAAGATATCGCATTGAACACAATGAGTTCGGACGAAAAGGAATTGGAACTCCATCAGCCTGAGAAAATTTTGGGTAAGTAACAAATAATATTTCAATCGATTTTAGCAGATAGTAATCCTATCCACAAGTCATTGTTTCGAGAACGTTTATAAAATCAAGTGATGGAACTATTTGGCATACTGTTTTCCTGGTAGTATTTTGGGTCACGATGTGAAGATAAAATTAGTGTCAAACTTGGTTGAATGATCAATGTACAAAGCATGGAGGGCAAAGGACTTGTTTTTCTCCAAGCTGTCGGTGATATAAACGGGTTTTTCAGACAAACACAGCCTTAGCTACCAATCAAATGTTCTCGTGGACTGCACCCCGAGACACTTGCAAGTGGTTGACAAACCGAAGAAACAGAAAAGAGGAAGCAACTTGGACTACTGACGACAGTTGACGAGCCGGGAAGCGACGTTGAAGTTCGCCAGCCTCTGAAAATGCGCTTCAAGCGTTTGTGGAAGGTAACTCTGAAATAAAACTGAGTCAGCAGCCTTATTGTTTTTATACTTCAATAAATCTATTAAAGTAAGAGCCTTTGTGTTAATATTTAGCATTGTTTCGGACTTTTTAATTGATTGATTTTTCACTCTGGTTCACTATAGCTCTTATGCATGCAAATACTTGGTGTTATTTTACGATTTAAAAATTGAGAACTTGAGCGACATGTAGCTCTGACTGAACGGCTGTGTTTGCTTTTTCAGAACACAGCCCCGCAAAAGAAACGAACCCCGAGGTCCGAGTTATGAGAGCCACACACTCACAACCAGTTACCCCAGTGAATGGGAACTCTATGTGCGCTAAGTGTGTGTATTCGACAACGATGAACAAGCAGTCACGAATGTATTATAATGCAAGTGCCCTCAAACTAGATCAAGCCAGAGTTTTGAATAAAAAAACTGTGCAAGAAGCTAAAAGAATTCGCTCGCAGGCGGAATTGTTTTACGCTGCATCGGCTAGAAACCGTGAAAGAGTGACAGCAGGGAAAGAAAACGTACAACCAAGCGGTACGCAGAATTTCACACCTGAGAGGAAAGCCGCCATCAGGGCACGACAGTCTTTAAAGAAGCAGTTGAATTGCAAGAAAATATAGACAAAAATATATTGCTGATTTCGATGAAGCCTTGTTAATGAGAGTTGTAGACTTATGGACTCTTTTGTCTGTCATATCGGACATACCCTTGACTGTGACTTAACAATGACTGAAGTTAAAAAACCATATTGAAACTCAAATTGATTTTTAGACCTAAGCTACCCAAGTGGTACGCGTTTTGACTTTTATCAGTAACTGGTATTGGTTAAAAAACTTCTGTACTGATACCTAGGCTAACAATGTGGCATCTAATCGAGTTTTGATTTTAAAATGTAAAGGAATTTGGTAAAAAAATAACTTGTGTATTGGATCCTAAGCTACCTTCTGGTTACCTAAGCGATTTGTAACTTGTACATATAAAGAGTATTAGTAAAAAAACCTTGTGCATTGCATCCTAAGCTACCTGCTGATTGCCTAAGCGATTAGTAACTTGTACATATAAAGAGTATTAGTAAAAAACAACTTGTGTATTGGATCCTAAGCTACCTGCTGATTGCCTAAGCGAGTTTTAAAACTTGTACATATAAAGAGTATTGGTCAAAAATAACTTGCGTATTTGATCGTAAGCTACCTTCTGGTTACCTAAGCGATTTGTAACTTGTATATATGAAGATTATTAGTAAAAAATAACTTGTGTATTGGATCCTAAGCTACCTGCTGGTTGACTAAGCGAGTTTTCACTTGTACATATAAAAAGTATTAGTAAAAAATAACTTGTATATTGGATCCTAAGCTACCTGCTGGTTACCCACGCGAGTTTTAACTTGTACATATAAAGAGTATTGGTCAAAAATAAATTGTGCATTGGATCCTAAGCTACCTGCTGGCTACCTAAGCTAGTTTTACCTTGTACATATAAAGAGTATTGGTCAAAAATAACTTGTGTATTGGATCCTAAGCTACCTGCTGGCTACCTAAGCGATTTGTAACTTGTACATATATAGAGTATTAGTAAAACACAACTTGTGCATTGGATCCTAAGCTACCTGCTGGCTACCTAAGCGAGTTTTAACTTGTACATATAAAGAGGATTGGTCAAAAAAACTTGTGTATTGGATCCTAAGCTACCTGCTGGCTACCTAAGCGATTTGTAACTTGTACATGTAAAGAGTATTAGTAAAAAATAACTTGTGTATTGGATCCTAAGCTACCTGCTGGTTGACTAAGCGAGTTTTAACTTGTACATATAAAGAGTATTTGTCAAAAATACCTTGCGTATTGGATCCTAAGATGCCTGCTGGTTGCCTAAGCGAGTTTTAACTTGTACATATAAGCAGTATTGGTCAAAAAGAACTTGTGTTTTGGATTCTAAGCTACCTACTGTTTGCCTAAGCGAGTTTTCACTCGTACATATAAAGAGTATTAGTAAAAAATATCTTGTGTATTGGATCCTAAGCTACCTAGGGGTTACCTAAGCGAGTTTTATCTTGTACATATAAAGACTATTGGTGAAAAATAACATGTGTATTGGATCCTAAGCTACCTGCTGGTTGCCTAAGCGAGTTTTAACTTGAACATATAAAGAGTATTGGTGAAAAACATCTTGTGTATTGGGTCTTAAGCAACGTCCTTGATCAGTGTGGGAAGCAGAAGGCTGAGCGAAGCGGAGAGCAATCCAGGGAGAGCATGACGGAGAGCGAGGAGGGAGCAGGGCGGTGGATCAAAGCTGGGAGCCAGGGTAGAGCAGAACGGAGAGCAAAACTGAGAGCAAGTAAGGAGCAGGATGGGTATGGGAGCAGAAGCTGGGAGCAAGTGGGGAAAGAAAACGATGCTGTGGTTAGTTCTGTTAAAACTTTCTATCTTTTTCACGGCAACCTTTTTTTCTAAAACTTTTTCCAATCTCCTCGGAAGAAATTATTCTTTCCACTCCATTAGATGCTGCCTTTATTTGTACAATTAATTGTTCATGATTTCTATATTTTGGGGAATTTATTAAAAAGTCTTGTCTGGAGAAACAAGTATTGAGATAAACAGTCTAAAGAGTAGCAGGAACTGTACTCGCTTGACGCCAGTAAACTCTTTGCCTTCTTGACTTTGGCAACCCCAATGATCAGGAAGCGGAACTTGCTGGTTTAGAGAAACCCTATTGCGAAAATTAGACGACACCAGTTCACAAACTTTAAACTCGCACCATCATTCACAAACACTCACTGAGCTCACTTAGACACTTAGATCAGTTGTAGGGTAGATTATGACAGATTGCTACAATCAACACAGATGATCTACGGAGGTAACTATGAACATGTGCTTTCCGCGTCTCTATACAATGACAACGAAGAAAAAACGCTTTTCTCCTGATTGTCAACGCGCACTTTTTTCGCGCTTATTTTTTACGGTGTAAAACTTATTCATCCATTCCTCTGCAGACTATCTAATTTATACTTAGCATTTCTCAAAAGGTGTATAGAGGGTGAAAAAAACTTATTCTTTCATACCTGGTCCCCCTGCAGCCTACCTAATCGATACTTAGCGTTTCTCAAAAGGGGTATAGGGGGCAAAAAAATTAATAATTCATACCTGGTCCCCCTGCAGCCTACCTAATTGATACTTAGTGTTTCTCAAAAGGGGTATAGGGGGTAAAGAAACTTAATAATTCGTACCTGGTCCCCCTGCAGCCTATCTAATTGATACTTAGCATTTCTCAAAAGGGCTATAGGGGTAAAAAAAACTTATTCATTCATAACTGCTCCCTCCTGCAGCCTATCTAATCGATACTTAGCATTTCTCAAAAGGGGTATAGAGGGTAAAAAAACTTATTCAATCATACCTGGTTCCCCATGCAGCCTACCTAATTGATACTTAGCATTTCTCAAAAGGGTATAGGGGGTAAAAAAAACTTATTCATTCATACCTGGTCCCCCCTGCAGCCTACCTAATCGATACTTAGCATTTCTCAAAAGGGGTATAGAGGGTAAAAAAACTTATTCAATCATACCTGGTTCCCCATGCAGCCTACCTAATTGATACTTAGCATTTCTCAAAAGGGTATAGAGGGTAAAAAAACTTATTCAATCATACCTGGTTCCCCCTGCAACCTACCTAATCGATACTTAGCATTTCTCAAAATGGGTATAGGGGGTAAAAAAACTTATTAATTCATACCTGGTCCCCCCTGCAGCCTACCTAATCGATACTTAGCATTTCTCAAAAGGGGTATAGAGGGTAAAAAAACTAATTCAATCATACCTGGTTCCCCATGCAGCCTACCTAATTGATACTTAGCATTTCTCAAAATGGTATAGAGGGTAAAAAAACTTATTCAATCATACCTGGTTCCCCCTGCAACCTACCTAATTGATACTTAGCTTTTCTCAAAAGGGGTATAGGGGGTAAATAAAACATTCATTCATATCCTACTGTGTAATGATTTGGATAGTGTGTTTTGTTGCAGAAAAAGTGAAAAGTTTTTTTTTACGGTACGTAGGCTCAAGCCGAAGGGAGACAACCACATTACCACATTTATGATTGTCATAAACGGTAGATAGAATCATAAGTTTATAGTGGTGTAGCACTATCAGAGTCCAAGTCAATTACTGAATGCTTCCTGAGTTTCTGAGGGATGTCACCGTCATCACTGGAGACAAATTCAAACTTTTTCTTGGTTGTCAAAAATACTTTTGGGGTATTATTGAGGACGCTGTTCTCATCTAGATTTGATTCTGACCTACACTTCTGTTTTTTTCTTGGCGCATCAGGAGGGTTTTCGAGGGAAAATACTTCTGAAGTAGACCAAATGTCGCGAAAACTTTCAATTCGATCTGATTCCTCAGCTTCATCGTCGATAAATAAACACCTGTCGTGGTCGAAATCATCTTGCTCGCTCAACAGTTCAAAGTCGATCAGGTCGTCTTCAAGTTCATCATCGCTGTATGATCGTTGGTTGAGACCTGGGTCAGGCGGAGACCAGAACTCCTGCAGCTCTGTTTGTGGAGTGTACTGAGTAGGCGGTGGGCTCTGTTCCATGGAAGACTCTGCCAGGACTCCGTTGTCACTCTCATCGCTTGAACCCCACTCTGGATTGCAAGTAATCTGTCGGGCAAACATTTCATCTAGCAATTGCTTATGTCCGAATGGTAGCGTTGTTAATTTGTCCTGGCAAATATAACGCTTGTCATCGTATCCAGACAACGATTTTTTATTGGTGACAACTGTCATCAACTGGTGTTTGCTTGATGCAATTCTTGTATTTAGCAGGCGTACTGTTTCTCCACCCAAGAGAACCTGCTTGTACAATTCATGAGTCATTCTCTGCCACGCGTCTCTGGTGACCCCTTTAGCTGACTGCTTCGTATCACCTGTGAAAGTTTTTAACATAAGTTGAACACCTGATTTCACCTGTAGCCACTAGACAACAGAAACTGACTTTGGAAAAAGTTTGAACCATCGATTACGTCTTCTCACGTCTTCTCGTCGTAATATATGCAAAAGAAAAACTGGTGAGTATATAAAGAAATATTTACCTTCGGAAAGTTTGATCGAGTAGAGCTTGGCCTTGAGACCTACAAATTCAGAAACTGTGCGACCAGCCATTTCATCCTTGAACTTGAGCGTCACTTTCGCATTGCTTCCATCGTATTGTGGATGGTTCCTTGGGAAGTTGGAGAAGTCAAAGAGCTGTGTCAATTGTTTTGATTCTATATCTGCAAAAAAGTCCTCTGTTTGCACCTCATAAACAAAGCTGTCAGTGTCAGAATAAAGCAGTTTGCAGTCAAAGTTCTGTTTCATGGTTTTGTAGTGGAACTCGTACATAATTTTTTTTGAGAGGTCTAGGATACACGCTCCAACAATTGTAGGTTTGTCCCGTAAAATTTCGGTCTGGTTGAGACTTACTGTAGCCAAATCATCAGCAAGGATTTGAAAAGTTTTCAGCTCAGGTCTACTAGTCCATTTTAAGGCTTCTTTTTCATCACGTACCATCTTGACTTTAATCCGGTTGCGTTTGCCTTCACATGTTTTCCCAAAAGCGCTGTTTACCATGAGCTTATAGAAATTCTCTTCAAATTTGTTCTGGGCTTCCTTGCGCTTTTGAGTGTTCAGCTGAACGTACGGCGCCAGCCATTTGGGCTGTTTGAATGCAAGTGCTCGATGAACTTTGGTTACTTTCAGCCCTAGCTCAACGTACAACTTGAGTGTCTGATAATGCAGAGTATATTTCGTTTTTGGGAATAGAGTTTGAATAAGTTTTTTATTCGAAGGAGGCGCGTTCACTTGCATCTGCTCAAGGAGTTCCCGTTGGTAGTCACTCAGCCAGTATGCATCAATATTGTCCTTTGTTGGTGCTAATGGGAAGTCAGAGTGTAGATTGTGAAGATCGTCGGGATAGTCCAGATCTACTTCTACGATGTAGCCAACATCACTGTCCTCTGCAGTCTCTAGAATTTTGTTGATTAGTTCAGGTTCAATTTCTGAATCCCCTACTTGATCGAAATAATCAAAATCGTTAAGTGGTAAGCAAAACTTTTCCATCACTCCACCATAAAGATTGTTTGCGTCGATCATTATAATGAAGGTTGACGGATTCGTTGCATCAAAATTATCAAGATATTTATTGTTGGCTACTGCCAATCTTTTACTGTAAACGGAACTGATCCCTCCGCGGATCAGATTTTCTACCATGTCTAGGTGCTCGCGCTGGGTTAGCAACTCTATGGGGGCTTTGCAGGTTTTCAGCATTGCGTCACCTGATAGATTCGAAGCAGTATAGTATTGGCAGCAGTCCAAACCATATGTTTCGTAACAAACCTTTCGGAAGCAGACAACAATTGCCGCTAACAAAAAAACGTCTGTTTGCAGATAAATGTCGTAGTATTCACCGACAGTACTACATTCAAAAATTTTAAATACTTCTACTGCGTGCTCGTATTCTTCTTGTGTTACGTTAACTTCAAACTGATGTAAACTGTTGGTCCACTGAGAACGCGGAGGCAGCTTGGACTCCTCCAGTTTGTTGAAGTTGTCAATATAGCTGTAAGGGAAGAAGCCTTTTTGCTTCAACTTGTCGACAGCACTTTCTGGCCATTCAATGAAGTGCTGCACCAGCAACTTGAAAGCTTCAGCTGGCAGATTTTTAGCCAATGAGTCAAGAGATGAAGGCATGAACCGAAAAGAGTCCAGCAGTCTTATGTTTTCGTATACTGGTCGTTCCTTTTTGTTTTTGTCTAACCGCATTTTTATGAAAACTCCAATTTCGAGCGCTATATATTTTTCATCTGTGGTTGGGACTATTGTAACTCGGTTTCGCATGTTGCTTCCTTGAAGTGCTAGTATTACGTGGTGGAGATCATAGTTTGAAAGATTATGCGCAAATACTGGCGTGAAGTTCAAAAGTTTCCGGTTGATGTTACATTCATTATGAGCCCAGCCAAGAAACTCACCCGTGAAGTGACAATGGTCTAGCACTGTTGGGTTTTCGATCGATTGATCTAATGGAGATTCGCAAATCCAACAGTTCTCAACGTTAGTTCTTGTTATTGTCGGTATGCCGTCAAAGTATCTGTTTTGTTGTTTCTTGACATATATTGTCTTGGCCATCTTCTCGAGCGACTCCACAAATTGCTGCATTACTCCAGGACCTCGTTCACCTTCAAAATGAAATGGTTCTTCTTGACCTTGTGCAATGAACAGCAAGGCATAGCTGCATGGTTTGTGTATTTCAACAACTCTTGAATCGGAGAACTGTGGGTCGTTTCTACAAGTCGTGACCGGCTCAACGATTGACTCGAGATCGAAAAAGCCAACCACTGGAGCAAACCAGCGCGCTTGTAGTTTTCTAAAAGTGAAGGAGTTTTTGTTCTCAGCTGGCATTCGCACAATAGCTGGCTTCTTCTCTTGACAACAAGATATGTGTTTTTCGTATCTTGCTTTTGAACTACAGACATGAAAACAGTTCCTGCACAGATTATTATCAATGCGTAGAACTCTTTTCCTCACTTTTTGAACTAAGCTCTTCAAGTTTCTGATCAGGACGTAGTGATGCATGGTTCCATCGCTTAGAAGAAGTAAATCGAGATTGAATTCACAATCGAGTTTTTTTGAGACACGGAAGGGGATCAGTTTTTCGTCTGAGTACCTAAAGTTGAACGCGTGTTTTAGTTTCCAATCAAAAGAGGAATGTGAGAGGGGGGATATATATAACCAATGAAAACAATTATACGATGCTTTTATTTCAAATATAATAAAGCATAACTTACCGAAACACGTTTACACGCGCATTATTCAGCTCCTCAAATCGACTCATCTGGTGAAATCCCATGGGCATGTTATACTGTCCAATTGGCTGCTTGGCAATTTTGTTTTCGGGCCCATATGTATGAGGGCTAGTAATTTGTCGACTTGAGGTTCCTTTTGGCACAAGTCGAGACCCATACTTCAAATGATATGCCGCTTTGAAGCAATATAAAAAGCAGTTTTCATCTTCCCTGTTTCTGATGTTCAGAAGAGCTGACGTTTGCGAGAGCTTATGTGGTAACGCTAAGTACTATGAGCCCCCGATTGGCTTCGATTTTACTGTGCGAATTTCAATTTTAATTATCTGATCCAAAGTCCAACCGCTACCATGAGATGCAAAGCTGTTAAGTGACAAGAGCATCTGTTCAACCATTTGGTGAAAACTTTCGTCTGCAATGCCTCCGAAGTCAACTCGTTCCATTTTTGACTGCACATGAATTGTTATCTTGTGTGATTCCTCAGACAAGTCTTCTGAGTCTTCAACTGGTTTTCTGAGCTGTATCACAGCTCCAAATTGGATTTTCTGAGGACTCTGCTGCACGCTTATTCTGACAATGTTCTTGATCTCTTCACTTTTAACCTGCATGGCGTGTAACAGGTCAATCTCGCGGACACCCACTTTCACTTCGTACTCCCTCATGCTGTTTCCGAAAGCTTTTTCAACTGGTAGTAGTCCGTTTTCAGAGATCGTGTCTGCGTCAACGTTCCATGTTGGCAAACCATGGACGTTATTCATATGTTCCATGTAGTCAAGGTCTCTGCTGAAGATTTTGTTACAGTAAAGACAGTATCGAGGATTGGTCTGTCCGTGTTGAACCGTCACATGGCCTCTCATTTCGTATAAGCTTTGGGTCTCATAGCCACAGTCATGACATTCGAACGAGTTGCGGGGGGCGTAAATTTTATGAATTGTTTTTCTGTGTCGTCGGAGGCTTCTTTTATCAGAAAGCTTTTTTAGACAAATGTCGCAAACTATTGGGTTCATTTTTGAACAGAACTTCAGCTTATAGCGCTAAAAACCCTCAGGTGTGAAGAGAACAGGATTGAAAGCTGTAAAATTAGAGTTTAAAAATAAGAGCAGAAAGATTTTAGTCAACTGATCAGTAGAAAGAAAGGCAAAAAGCAATGAGTGAAAGACTGCTTCCTGTAATCAAAGTAATCCGCATATCTTTAGCCAATCAGCTGAAAGCAAACTTTATTTATTTGTTTTAAGCAAGCTTTAATCACAATACGCGTCAACAAAATTTTATGTCCTCGGGGGGACTTAGTGACATTTTGTAAGATCTCGCTTGGCGGCTGTCCTCTGAAAAAATTCAACTATCTAGAGCTGCTTAGGCTTATGTTTATCTGAAGACTATAAAATCAACATATCTGAGAGCTTTCTGTCTGTAATATTTAGAGATTTCAGACGTAGTTTATTTGCCTTTCTCAGAGATTAAAGAATGTTTATTAGAAATTAACATTGAACCGCTATTTCAACTTTTTGGCTTTGCATTTTTTTGGATTCTCAGAATTATATATCTAATGAACTTTCAGAATTTTTTTGGAGAAATTTTAATTCATATGTTTAACAAATGACAGCAGCTGCATCTCATTTACATCAGAAATATAGGGAAAGTAATCAGTCATAAGATAGTGAGCAATATAAATGCAAAAAAGTCCACACAGTTGCGAGTTCGCGCATTGCAAGGGTTTTCCGGTTTCTCGTCTATCTTCCATAAGATCCACATATATAGTGTCCGCACTGATACCCTTTAGGTGATCGCAAATATGCTTATACGAATAAATTGGTAAAGCCAAAGGGTCTGCAAAGTAGATAATTGGAGACGCATATCTTTTGGCTAACACAAGCCAATGTGTACCAATTGATGCAGCAGGTGAAGCGTTGACAATAGTAAAAGAATTTGGCGACATTTTAAGGGGGAAGTTGTCTGCGGCATAGACACCGTTGAATTTATGTTTCAAGTGTTTACATTGCTGTATCAACTTGAATATCTGATCTTCATCCATTAGCTCATAGGCAGAGAGTTTTTGGAAACGTTTCTTGCAGAATCGATGTATACTGTTGAACATTTTTCTCCCAAGAATAATATTTCAATGTTGTTTGCTAATGCTGCACCGAACTTAAGTTCGACTGATAATGATGAGTTTGTTAATTCGGGGTGAATGAAATCATGCGTGGCTTCTTGTGTACTCGTAAGATCAAACACCATTATATAATGGCGCGGGAAATCAGCCAATGATATACCGTGACCATTTTCAATGAAAGCCAAGGCTCCCATTGAATTGAAGTATAGCCTTTTGTCGTCTCTGGTCGACATTGGCGTACCAGCAGTTGCAAATCCATTGCGGTAAACAGTTATCTCATTTAGACCAAACTTTCGATATGAAAATGGATTTTCAGTGTTGGTTCCAATGAAAGCTGCACTTGCAGACATTGCAATAATAAGTCTTCGAATGGGTTCCTTTGTGAAAATATCTTCTTGTTTCCAGCTTTGCTGTGCAGCCGTTGCGAGAAACGCTTTCGAAATAACTTCGTTGTATCGATACATGGCTGGGGTTTTCAGAAGCGTTTTTTCAATTGCTCCCACCACATTATCCGATACTGTCATTTTGCGAACGAACAAATTAGCTTCATCGATTTTCACTTTATAATGCTTTGCACCGTCTTCACTCATTATAACAAAGTCATCTTGTGATCTTCGGAAAGAGATTCGCATTGTGACACCACTTATTAGGTGCTTCTCACATGAGAAAAAGTCTACAGCAACTTTACCGTATAGTGTAATTTGGAGGGATCTTCGAACAAGTAGTTGCCATTGGGCAATAGAAGCGTTTGGAATTGTGTTGGGATCAGATTCGTGTTTCAACCATGAACTTTTTGCGTCTGAGCCATGAGAAAATTCAGTTTCAATGAAACATTTGTGCGCGTAGTGTCCATTAGCTGATGAAATTTTGTTACCGTTAGCTGACACTGTACAATCAGCGAATGAAGAGTGTAAGATATTATTTACGAAGAAAGGTGTGTCGCTTGCATTGGCATCTCCAGTAGTATAACGTAAATTGTTTCCATTGCTTTGCACAATACAGCACTTTACCTCAAGATAAATTTTCTGTAAGTCGATGAAATTGTTTCGGTCTCCAACAATTTCAAATTCCAGTGAAGATCCGGTAGGAGAATAAAGGGGGCCAGTTTTCTGCTCGAAAGCTTGGTCAAACGTAACGAGCAGAGGGGGTTTCTCAAACAAGTTCAATGAACTTTGCGTTGCCTCAGATGGGATAACAATGTTAGCGCGCGTTTTTGACTTTTGAGAAGAAATCTGATCGACTTCTTTGCAGCTTGGTTTTTGATGAAATGGCGCGTTTAATTGGAGAAGGTTTGTTTTTGTAAGCTTTGCTTCCACGGGACTTCATTCGTCTAATGACGCGCCCACCGATGTGAAGTGATCCTCCTAATTGTTTTTTTTACTGTTTTTGCTACTGTACTTTTTAATGCCTGCTTTGCTGTCTTCTTCTTTGTTGCAAATTCAGCTATCTCGGGCGCTCCTTGCACAAGGAGCTCTCTGCCAATTCGCTTTGCTGCAGGCCGAATAAATCGTTTTGCCAAATGTAAGGCCACGCGTCCAATGCCAGCAGCCAATGCTCCAAAACCGCTTCCTCTTTGTCTGTAATGTCCTGAGAAGTGAGGTATCGAATTGGATGCTTGATCATTATAGTAGGCTTCCATCAGTTAGCTCGTTCTCTGAAATTTAAGACTGACGACAACTTTACCGATTCCAGTGAAAGGTATTAGTTTCCCAGTCTCACTTCTTAGCTCAACTTTGATGCTCTGGATATTTTTTGAAAGTAAACGCTTGTAATCCAAGTTTGTGAAAGTTTTATGGTGAACAGGTGCTACTGTGTTGAGGCTGCCGTTTCTCAAACGTCTCTCCGATTCAATGATTTTGAGAATGGGTACCCGCGAGTCACCCACATGTTGATATTCAATAATGTCGATGTAGACAAAAATAAGCTGTGAGCCACATGTTATATCAACGGGGAAATTACCAAAATGTCTGTTAGGAGAGTTCGGAGCCCCATTTTCCAAGTTTGTCTTGTAACCAATGTGAACAAAACCATTGTGTGCAAGGTCCGGGGTCCCCTTGAAACCAAGAATGCTGGGAATTTCATTGTCTTGAAATGACAATCCTTCATTTTCCCCAAATGTTAACACAAGCTTTTGCGTTATCTTGTCGAACTTACGATCGAACTGTTTTAGTCTTGCAATGCGAACAATCGCCGAGACTAGATCTTCCCAGCTGTTGTAAATACCAGTCCGAATTTTTCTGAGTTGTCCTGATCGATTACTCGACTCATTTGGATCGGTCATTGAATTCTTGTAAATAACTATTTCTCCAGAGTTGACGTTATTGATGTTTGATGGAAAAGATAGAGAAGTCAATGCTACTTGCCATTCTCCCTGTAAGTGTATTGGTTGTGATAATTGGTTCCGAAATGCTGCCGTAGTAATTTCATTGAAAACGTCCATTGATGCATTTGATAACAAGTCAATTGTAAACTCATTGCTGTTAGAAATCATTGCTCCTCTTCAGTGTTTAACACATTAACTTGTACTAATTCCGGTTCGTAAAACTTCCCCAGGATTTTAACGTTGTTTGCGTCAATCAGATTGTAGGTAGGCGGACTTGTTGTAGCCAATCGTAGTACTGTGAAAACTTCGTCTGTATAATTCTGAGTATAACCTTTTCTGAAGATATCGTCTGGTTTCGCTATTCGTACCAGGTCCCCCTCTTCGAATCGTGGTTTATATTTATTGTTGTCCAAAGCAATCGAAATTAAAAATGGTTCATGTTTCTTGAAAACTTTATTTGGGGCTAACTTTGTGACGCGGTTAACACGACTGTTAATGATATTTACGAAATTGGGAAGCTCCTTTATATAGTTCCAAGTCCATTTTTCTTCCAAGTATCTGTATATAATGTTTTTAAGTGATCGAATATTTCTTTCCGCAAACGCCGATTTGGTTTCGTTTTCGGTTGTATACAAATGAACCTTTTTGTTTTCACAGAAAGTTTTGAACTCGCCTTTGAATTCAGTGCCTTTGTCCGTCCACACTTTCTCTGGTTGTTTTGTCTTGATCATTTTTTTGAAGGCTTCAACGCAGTCTTTTGCATACATCGTTTTCAGAGGTTGAACACGTAAATAACGTGATAAAACGTCAACTGCAGCCAATAGATATTTAACCCCATTATTGTGCTTTGCTATTTTGTCCATATAGGCTACATCCATGGACCAGATCTCGTTTATTCTGTAAGCAACTACCTTCAGTCGTGGAAAATTTTTCCGGAATTGACGATATTTCGTGTACGAGTTTTTCGATTGAAGGAGTTTCTCAATTTTTTTCTGTGATAGACCGCTTTCCTTTTTGATGTTGGTAACACTTCCAAAGGCCGCTTTTCCTTTTATGTAGACGTTATTTAGTTTTTTGATTTCCACTGAATGGAGTTTTCCAGCTTGTTGGCGTTTTGATTTCTTCCTCTGCGTCTGCGAAGCCTTCCTCATCAAAGCTAGCAGTCTCTGTTTTTTCTGCTCTCTCGACAGAAGGTTTCTGTTCACTGGCTCCTCCATCTGGAAAATGACGTAATTTTTGCTCTTTCTGAACTTTTATGAACTTCTTTGCATAAGTATTACAAGTGAGGTGTGGTGCAAGGTTCAAATGATTCAGCACTTCATAATGGTTATGCGAAAGTTTCGATGATGTTTGTTGTAATGAGTAGAGGAAAGTTGAAGCTGGAATGTTAGTGCTCCTCTCATCGATGAGAATTTCGCCTTCATCGTCCAGAGAAATGTTACGCGATTGGTTTATCTTCTTCAAAATTATTTTTGATTTTTCAAGTTTGTCCTTTTCGAGAAAATTTATGTCATTAATCACATTCTGACTGATTTCATCAAATTCTTTCTGTTTAAACCTATCTGTAATATTTTGCCGTTTTTCTTCCTCATCGGAAACCATGACGTCATCAGTCTGTTGCTCTGTGTTCTGATGAAAAACTGCTTCTGGCTGCTCGTGTTTCAATGTTCTCTGCAGAAGCGATAGTTGTTTTGATTTGTTTCGTGCAACTGGGTCCTTCAATATTTGCGAAACCTGAGGTTGTTCAGTTGTAAACATGTTGCGGGGAATAAGCACAAATTCTTCAGTTGGCATTTTTCTTCAGATACTCTAGACAAGGTCTGGCAATTAGTCGAATGAGAGAATGCCCTCTCGTTGTTCGGAAAAGCTTACTTCTTTGTAGTGCGTTAAAATGTTTTTCTGAAAGTTGTCGCAGTTGGGATTCGAATTTTTGCAGTTCTTTTTTGTTGATTGAGACAACACCAGAGAGGACGTTCATAACACAATCGCTTAGAAACCAAATGAAATCAATATCTTGGGCTAGGAAAATTCGCTTGCCGCTCGATTTCGGGTTACTGCTGACGCACCAGCGCTTCAGCATAAGCAACTGTCTCTTTTTCATTCGTAATTGGTATAATAATGGCTTCCTCCGAAGGAATATAGAAATCTGACGGTTCCGGACCAAAAAGTTGAGAAGAAAATTGTAAGCCTTGACTTGTTTTCGGATCAAGGTCAACAATTAAGTGTCCATATGGCTGAGCTGTCGCTAATTTGTATGCATCCTTGAGTAATTGGAGGCAGTTCAACTGTTTTCCGAGATATTCCATTTTTTGAATGTCACGCAATGATTTAAACAGAATGATATGAGTGGTGTTGAGATCAATCGTTCGTGACCACTTGCTCTGTTGGAATAAGTTATGTTTGACATAAATCACGTGGAGTTTTCTGTGTCTTCCCGATGTTGCAATTTTTACGATCTCTTTGTTGTTAAATATTTCCTCGCATGAGTCATCATAAACGAGAAGACAATTCGAAAGTTTCTTTGCTATATCCAATCCAGAATATTTGATGAACTCGATTTGTGGTATTTTACATTGCATAGCTGTAAAAATGTCCTGGAACTCTTTGTAGAAGTAATAATTTTTGGGAAATCTTGGGTAAAAAGATGAACTTTGCAACATGTTGAAAATGAGGTCGGTTCTCCCTGAACCACTCGGGCCTACAACTGCCATGAAGATTCTATCGTTTGTAAGAATAACTTTAATTATAGTTTGGGGTTTGGCAAACTATAACCAACTAGACTCGAAAGCAGTGCAATCCAAATTGACTTCTCCTCACAACTTTCTGATATCAAGAATAGCATGGCGAAACAAAGACTGATCATGAGCACTATAATACTCACTTGAACAAAGAATATGATCTCTGATCGAGGGACTATGGTGTTGGAACAGCACCACCATGGTGGTCTCTCTCGGTTTCCATCACCGAAAACCAAGTTTGTAATACCCCCATCAATTTCATCTCTTACAACTCGGTTTGTCATTTTTCAAATCAATACTAGGCTAGTGTTTTGAAATGTGTAAAACGGTAAAATGACTAATTTTTTTGAATTGGCTTCCTATTGCAGCTCGAATGTGATTGTGCGGTTCAGTTTACTTTACATGTACTCATCGCGCGCAAAGCACTTTGAAGCTAATAAAATATTAGGGGACATCTTTTCATAGTTTGAAATTCCAAAATGCCCCCATCTGTAGTTCGAAGCCAGAATATATACATGTTTACTGGAAAGTACATATTTACTACATATGTACCCACCTCTCTCGCAAATTTACTACATATGTACCTACAACCAATTTAATATGTAAAGTAAGCGTAGATAACGGGTCCAGAATATATACAAATATAACCTCATAGATTTTATACACCTTTGGCCCAGTGGTACAAGATCGGCTTCCCATGCACTAGATCCGGGTTCGAATCCCACCGGGGCGAAGATCCTTTTCTCAAATGTCCCATCTATCCTTGCATACATGATTATTCCCTATCTTAAAACATGTAATGTCCCCCCCGTAGTGGTCACTACACAGCTATGTATACTACTATGAACTTATATGAGAAAACAAAATGAAAACAAAAAGCATCCGAAAAACAACCCAGTGTAGAAAACTGACAATATTTACTGAACAGAAACACCCTTTACTTGATTACAATAAACATTTTAAAATAATAAGAGGAAAACTTATATGAAAAAACAAAATTATAAAAACAAAAGGCATCGGAAAAAATTTACATCAAGATGTAACTCCAAATGGTAATACTTGGTAATACAGAAATGCATGTAATTTGCAAAAACATAAAGTCAACTGAAAGACAATCTTATAGGCTCATAAAGAAAACCCGAACAAAATGAAACTTGATGGCGAAGGAACAAAGGAATATGAAAGAAAAAACGAAATTCTCTATAAAATTTTGAACAAAACTCTCTAAAACGGTTGACCACAACCCCACAAACAATATTTGGAGAACTTAAGTTTAAATTTTTCTGCTGGATCAGTCATCTGACCATTACGTTGCCGTAAAAAAATTATGAAAAATTTAAAAGCAAAGAAGAACAAAAATCTAAAATAATCAAAAATTCTATAATTTTTTCATTGAAAAATGCCTGTTTAGCTTTCAAGAGTAACGTCAGTGTAACAACACCTGTTTAAACATTCATTTTAAATAAACAACAGCGAGAGCTATAAGATTGGCAAAATTAAAAACTTAAAAAACAGACAAACACTGGCAAAACTTTTCTCCAATTTAATCGATTTTTCTAAATAAAACAACTCAAAGTTAAAGTTAATCAAAGTGAAAGACAACTTAAAGTGCCTAAAATCAAGTGACTAAAATCAATAAACACCCCAAATGCTATTAAAAATTGAAGAATAGAAAAATTGCTGAAAAAACTTAAAATACGTCCAAATGGTAAAAGTAGCAAGAAAATTGACAACAAAGTTGTATATTTCGCTTCAGGTGGTCAAAAAGGCTTCCAAACGGACTATTAACATTTTAGATAAAAATGAGACAATCGCTTTGATTGAAAAACTTGTTAAATCTATGAAAGCTGCTTTCAAAAAGCCACTTGTCATCAAAAACTTCCGCGCGCTCACTGATAATTTTTTCACACCTACATTTCGCTCTCTCTCTCTCTCAAATAGTCGACATGAAAAAACACTCTCCCTTCTCTAAGCTCTTCAGCAATTTGATACAAACACTCTTTGTTTCACGCATTTCACGTCCCGTTTCAAATCCACTCCAACAAAGTTACCGATCAAAAAAGACGCTCCACAAATACTCCTCTTCGAGTCGTAAAAAAGACGGTGCCTCTATACAATTCAAATGTTTGGTTTGTAAAATTCCAAGAGAAGACCAATAATAACCTCAGCTATCACTTTGCAGCTATCATTTTTTAAAATTTCTTGAGAGCAAACTAGAGTGATAGAGTGACACTATAAATGGATTGGAGTTGACCGGTGTGGTCTTCAACTCCCAATAATGGCTAATAACAACACGAACTTTGCCTCCTCGTATCGCATAAATAGAGAACAGTAAAGCTCTTAGAGTACTGATGGTCAATTTAATGCCCTGTCTTTGGTTTAATAAGTGTGTCGCATATCTCAAAAGAAGTCAAAAAATTTGTTGACCGGAACACTTTCACACCCAAAACGTTTTTGCCCCCCCTCCAGTACGCTATGGGCCCCCAAGTTATAGAGCACGTGCCATTTACATAGTGAATCATCATGTGAAAATATTGCGCTTTCGTCGGGGGGGGGGGTGCAAACAATTTGCGCCCACTAAGCGGGGGGGGGGCGGAAAAGATCCCAAAAATCTTATTAAACTTGATAGGGGTTCGATCCCGCTAGCTCAAGGCTAGCAATAGGACTTGTTAACCATTCTACAACCACATACAACGCTATTCTACAACCACATTGTTACTCACCGCTAACAATCACTCTTAAAATAGAAACAAACTTCATTTCAAAATGAGAGCAATTGAAATTACTGAAAATGAAGAACTGCAGCTCGCAAAAATCACTTTAGAAGTCACAGAATGTTCTAGAACAACAGAGCAAAAATTTTGCAAAAAAGCCAAGACTTGTACAAATGTTGTTTGAGAGCAATCACTAACTCAAACATAGCCAGCAGACTACCGGAAAAGCTGCAAAATGGACTTGCGTGCCTTAAAATACAGATAAAACAGATGCTCAAATGAGTTAGAAATGAAGGTTATCGCGGCCAACAAAAACGTCAAAACCCTAATTCTATCCTTGAGAACATCTTCGGATGCAAAGAATTTTAGAACGCTGAGTTTTATACACGATTCACTGGCGTAAGATTCAGAAGCATTATCCACGCGGCCACCTGTCCCATTGTTATATTTAATCCAACATGCATATTTGTTTTTGCATGAGACACAATTTTTCAACGCACGCTTTTTAGGTCGCGCAAAACGCAAGAATTAGGCGTGAAATAGTGACTGAAACCTTGAAGCGTCAGAATGATTAAGAACAAATGTAAAACTAAAAAAGAGCGTCAGATGACAAAAAAGCAGGATAAGTCATGACACAATTCAATAAATTTCATTATACCATTCAATTTGAAACAATAAACCGAGAAAACAAATTATCAGGTAAAAGGCAGATTAAAATTTTTGCTTGGAAAATATGTGCTATCAAATCTTCAATTGACTTCACTGGATAAAAATAACGGACCAATATCACTACTCCAAGTTGACAAAAAATCATGAAAATGTGTGAACAGATCTTCAAAAAAGACAGCGCCGAATACAATTCAAATTAATTGCAAAAAAAGTAGAGCGCCTGAATAATAGCCGTTGAGAGGCTGACGGCGTCTATTAATAACACTCATGTTCATTTCATTGCATAACGACCCCAATAATAACGTGAGTGCAAACCAGGAGTAACAACCAATAACCTCCATGCGGTTTATGGCGCGATTGGCAATTTTTCTTAACCGACTCCTGTCACTGAAAATTTGAGGAATCATTTTGGTTGCTACTGGACACAAAACAGCGGTAGAAGAAATCAGTAATTATCTCTATCTAAGTGTACATTAGAGGACAGAGGGGTATTGAAATGAAGTTGTTTATTTAGTTTGCAGCTTAGAAGCAAGTCCTTTCATGACATTTGTATGCTTGACCACCTTCCATTTGCGATTCTCGTAGTCCATTTCGAACACAGTTGAGATGACAGAAGTACACAGCTCCCCTTTGATCTCAGAAGGCACGCGCATTTCAGAAATCACCACGCTTACTTTGCTCTGTGGTTGACTACCAGGTGTAGCTTCGGCCGATGGAGTTTCTCCCGCGAGGAACCTTTGGATCTTTGCCCTGTCTGAATCAGTTAGCTTCGTGGCACTAGATAGCAGCTTATCAAGAATGGCCCTGCCGCCTCCGGCAGCCGTTGATGGTGATTGCTGTGCAGCAGAATTGCTGCTGCTGCTGTTATTGGAAGTATTTGAGACCATCTGATTGGGTCGGACCATGTTTTGCGTCTGAGATCTACCGGGTTTTGAATTGCGAACTTGATTAGTCGATCCTGCGACGTAAGACATTCCCAAGTTGCTCGTTTGAGGTCTCTGGGCAGTTGGCTGAAAATATTGAAAGGAAATTCAAATTACATCTTATCAAAATCCATAAATCAGCTAAAATGATCGCAATAGCTCCTAAAGAGACGCAAAATTAGAGAAAAGCAAAACTTTTTACAGTTTTTAAATATGAACAAGAGCTAATTTATATGAAAGCAGCTAATTTAAGTTGGAAGCTTAAATTCCGATTAACCACAATTTCCATCACGCAATACTCAGGAACTCGTGGTTGGCAAAATCACTCGAAAAGTCAGAACAGCCAAGCGAGCAGAAAACTTCTAGAACAAAACGGTCAAGCAATAAAAACCCACATGAGTACAACAGTTGTTTCTAATTTCATTCGAGGGCAATTAACAATCTACTAACGTAGAAAAAATACTCAAATTTGCGGAAAAGATCCAAAGCTTTAATCGGAAACATTTTTCGTTCGCGTACAGTCAGATTTTGTTCGACTAAGAAAAACAACCGACTAAACGTCGGAAGAATTGCTCTCGAACGACTAGTGGGAGCTCTAATCAATTGCAGCCTGCTTCAGTCGGGGGAGGGAGGAGGGGGAGCCTAAATGGGACTAAGAAGTTAAATATTAGGCTTCAAATAACCACATTAGAGGTTAACATATACCACTATTAAGATTTAAAGTTGAAAATTGCACCAGTTTTGGCGCACTTTTCATTTGACTTTTAGTATTAAATTGCCGCCAATTGAGCTCACTGCTTGAAATAGTGACTGAGAATTTTAGATCACGCGAAACACAAAATGTCAAGGGCGTAAAAGTCGCTTGAAAAGTCAAAACGGTCAAGCGAAAACTTTGCATAAAATAAAAGACACACGTTTACAATAATTGCTTCTCTACGAGAGCAATTTAAAAAAATTTTGCTCAAATATTTTGCTAGAAATACCTAAATCTACCTTTTCTGGCTTCGGCTTTTGGTTATCAATACCCAAAGTTTTATTTGCCTTAAAGCTGATGAAAAACCACCAGATCTTAAACACCTCATATCGGCATAATAAAAAATTTTCTTCTGTATATTTAACTCAAGAAGGCTTTCAAACGAAACCAGCCATTTCTTTTTCTGGAGGGTCAATATTGACAGAAAAAAGGTTTAAACATAACAGACTAACTAACGATTTACTCTCAGACGAACAGCGAGGCTTAGGAACGCTAGCAATAAGCATGAGGGGATTGCATTAGCGTGGGTGCAGAGGCGGGAGGGGGGTTGAGCTTCGGGGTTAGGAGCGGAATGAGGTGTGAAGTGGAAGAGGGGGTAGAGTGAGGGGGTCGTCAGCACCTCCAAATGCTGGCCCCTTACAGTATGTCTTCTCACTGGCTTCTACGAATTGTAAAATGTACACTTAGAGACTAGCAAAGATCTAAGAGAGTTGTGCAGCGCCTTAACTTTTACCCGTTTATTCCGTTTTTAGGATGAAAAGTTGAAAGCTTCAGCCGAAGAATCGATCAAGCGAAAGATTGCATTAAAAAAGACCGCAGGACTAATATAATTGTCACAAACGTCTTGTATATATTCCCTAATTATAACCTCCTACTGTATAATTCCTTCCTTTTTCATGACGTATGAGATAATTACCAGACACATGGGATAATTTACGGTAAAACTTAGGTTACGATAAGCAATTGCTGCCACTTACCATGGCTAGTGCTGATGTTTGGTGAGGCTGATTAATTGAAGTGTGGCTGTTCTGATCAGCAATCTGCTTCAACTGGTTTGCAATTGACCTCACAGGCGACGAGGTTCGACTGTCGTCCAAATGTTGCCCACCAGGTCTGAGCTCTTCCGGAGTGCTCTCAGTAGATGGAGCTGGTTGGAAAAAGTTGAACATGGTGGACGGCGAGGCTTCGTAATTACTACCTTTAATCATGGTGCTTTTAGGGGCGTTGCTAGCAGAGCTGTTACCACTGGAAGCACTGTCGGCATAAGTCAGAGGCGATGAGCTGTACTGTGCGTTTGAATGCTGCATCCCTGGCCGTCTGTTTGTTTTAAAATCCAGATCATAAGAAGCATTGTAATCCGACTGCGTAGGATGACCAGTAACTCGATGCTGCGGCTGAGTTACTCCAACTGAGGACACGGGACTTGGGGTGTTTGGTTGACTGTGACCAGCTGAACCCATAGGAGACTGTCCTAACACTGGGAACACGTTGTGGTAATTGTGGCCATAGTTGTGGGGAAACAAACCAGACTAAAGCAACGGCATTTATAGCACAAACAAACAAGAGAAATTGAATTAAAAAGACATCCAAAAAGACAAAAACATCAAAAAGAGAAAGTTCTCTGCTTTTTTATTCATTGCTGAGGAGTTAGATTTGGATTAAGAATCTGGATAACTTATTTCTGCTTTTGTTAGCTAATCTCAAATAACCTTCAATTATAGTAATATACACTCAGTTGACCTTATAACATTCAAGTATGAAAAATTCATTACGAAAGAGGAAAGTCATTTTTGAGAGCAAGGTAATTCACATGTGCCCAAAACTTAATCATGCGAATGAACAAAAAAGCCGCTCCACTAAGAATGAAAAAAGCACGTAGTTCACTCAAAACTGCACAAACTATTGATCAAAAAGCAGATTTCAAGCGAGTGTGACGTCATAAGGTAACAAAATCTAGACAAAATAGAAATCAGTAGGACAAATTGTGAGGCAAAATTCAATGAAATTTCCTAGGCTAAACAAGACAAATAGCCATAAAAGACTACGAATTAATTCGAAAAATGATTTTGAAAAAAAAACAATTGAAAAAAGAATTGAAAAAATATACCAGATTGCCACAAAATAGCTTCATAGATCAGCAGTCTCAAAAACATCCTTTTATTGAATGCTGAAAGGTCATAATTTTATTAGGAAGCTCTTTTACGTATTGCTGCTTCTATTAACTACCCTCAAATACCTTTAATCAGATTGACACGCACTCACTAATCTCTTTGAATTAACGTAAAAAGTCAATTTCAGAGTGAAGAAGTCATTTTTGGGAGTGAGGTAAGTCACTTGTGACCAAAAACTTAATCACGCGAATGGAAAAAACAACTCACTCCGATAACAGGGAACAATGACGTTACACATGCGATTCAGTCGAAATTGCATACACGAATGAACAAGGAGCAGATTTGAATTGGTTGTGACGTCATATTCTTTAAAAAAATTGACGAAATAAAAAACCACGCTATTAAAAACATTTTAATCGAATTGCCGCATGTGAACCAATAACCGGTTAAGAGAGAAGCGAATTGTTGTACAAACGCCGTTGTCGCAGTGAACGTTAAAATTAGATTGAAAAAATTACGACGCAAAATCACTCACTTTTAACTCTGGCGTGACCAAAATCACTACTCAATTTTGACTTCAATATCAGAGAAATGAGATAACAGATTTACGACAACGCTAACAGAAATCAAAATCTTTTAAATGGAAAAACCAAGAGAAGGCCCATAAAAACTTGCCATAGGAGCTATTAAACAGAAAACGATATCAAAATGAGAGCACCCCAAACAATTCAAAATCATTGAAATAAAAAGAGCACAATAAACGCCGCTATTGTATGAGACCGAACTCGACGCAATTATCACGTTCTTTTCCCAATAAAATTCCAGCAGTTAGGCTCGCCAATTTAAAACTTTGAATGAGCAAGTCAATCAGACCACGCAAATCTGAAGAAGTCACGGCCAAAAAAAGGTCACAATAATTTCAGACAAGCAACAATTGTGCATAAAAAACAAACAGAAATTTGCATCCCACAATAAATGCTTGGAACTTCGTTCAGTAGAAACTAATTAATATCTGAAAATTGCAAAAAGGAGAGCACGTAGTTAAAAGCTGTTTTCGTATATAACAAACATTTACAAGAAAAAATCCTCAGAAAACACCTGTATAGGGCAATAGGAGGTAATTACGTTACACTTGGCCTACAAATCCTCAACCAAAAACTGCTTTTAAAAGTAGGACAAACCCCCTTTCACGCTTAAAGTTAGGAAAAAGCCTATCTAACTATGTGGGACACATTGAGAAATGAAGTGTTTTTCCAAAAATTTCAATAGCACTTTTTTGGCAGTTCAAATTTCCCCTTTTTGGTTTACCCTAGAAAAGCATACATTTCAAATATAGCAGTTTCTAAGTTTTCTCTGGCTTTAACTTCTCCACAGTGGTAATAATTGGTCTCTTCAGAATTGTATTTCCGTTAAAACTTGAAAAAAGTTACCAAGATAAGAATTTCTATTTTTAAGCTTTCATTCACCTTTTTTTCGAATCTTAAGAGATAATGAAATATTCGGTAGGCGCAATCAGAGAAAATTCAAAGATAAGTAAAAAGTAGCAATTATAAAGCAAGCAAAATCAAAAGTCGAGGGCAAATGGCGAACCAATGAAATATTGATTATAAAAATACCCAATTTCCATTTTTGAATTTCAGATTGCTACGCCTCTAATTTCAACATTTTCGAAAACCAACAATTCGTAAATTAAGAATCAATATTTATTGGATGGATTAGCCTTTTCTGGAACATCTTCAGGGAGACTAAACTAAAGATCTAGAAACTAAAAACTTTTATTATCCTCCGATGCAAAACAGCGGCTATAAAGAGCGTTTGAAAACAGTTGATTATTATATTTCAATGTTTTGATATAGAATGAAATTGTTTCACCCTTTGATTAGAATGTTCTGTACCAATGAAATACGGTTCGGTTCATCAACGCTTCATGTGGGTTGTTTTCACAATTTTAAAATACTTTGACGTTGAATAAGTGCGCTTTAATAATTTTAACCTGTTGTAATGCCATTACAACAAACAAAACATATTTAAAAAACATAGCTGGCAGATTGCCAGAAAACAGCCGCAATAGCTTCGTAGACCTGCAGTCTCAAGAAGACACTAAAGGAAACAGACCAAAGAAACTTAAACGCTGAGGTGTAAAATTTTAATATGAATATGTTTAGCCTAATTCTGCCTCTATCATCTGCTCTCAATTAACCTTCAACTAGAGTGCCACGCACTCACTTGACCTCATCTCTTTAAATTAAAATAAAGAAAGGTTAATTTAAGAGCGAGGACGAAATAAAATGACGAAGAAAGGTTAATTTAAGAGCGAGGAGGAAATAAAAAGACGAAATAAAAAACAGGGCAGGACCCTGAACTACAATCAAAGAATTGAATTAACTCTGACGTGTTAATTAACATTTGGACTGCAACATCAATTGAAGCCCAAAAAGCTAATGACCATATATACGCAAAAAAAAATCTCTAAGACAGTTGGAAAATTTCTGCTTCCGAGATCTAATGTTTTAAGAATTATTTATAATAACAATTTAAGAAAATCTGCATCCTGAAAATGATTACACAATACAACAAACTTGCGGGAATCATTGACAGACAAAGCAAAAACTAAAGAAACTGGCAAACATCTATTTGGCAAAAAGTAAGAAATTCAGTGGCGTCTAAGTCAGAAAATCACATAACTACATGTCAAAATCCTTGACCACAGCATACCACAACGATACTTGAAAAAGTCAAAAACTTGAACAGTTCTAATGGCTCAAAAAGTGACAGAAAAACAAATGACCACAAGGTTCACAATTCACCAACACAAACAGCCAGCAGATTGCCGGAAAATAGCCGCGACAGACGCTTGTGGCCTTCCATGAATTGAAACATCTAAGAAATAGGACAGACAGATCAACCACCTGTCCTTTAATAGACCACTAGACTTTTTAGGTTAGATTCGGAATGCCAATTTAATGACACAAACGGTCTAAAAGAAAAAAGCCCTAAAAGAGATGTTTCAAAATGCATATTCGAAATCAAACACTCAGGACACTAATACTCAACAATTAGGGCATATACGTTTGGCACTACTTAGATGCACACTACTGATCTTTATTTATAAAATTTTCATAAAATTCTAAGTTCATTAAATGATTTCAGAAGGAATTTTTTTGAGTGAGGTAAGTCACGCAATTGACCAAAAAGCAGAACAAATGACGTCAGGCACGCAAATTTTCTCTGCAAAGCAGTAGAAGTCACTATAATTGAAAACATCAATTTCAAGAAGTCAGGTTGCAAGAATCATCTAAGGAGAAAAATCGAAAAAAAACACGATGTCCCCAATAATAAGCCGCTATCGCTTCGCGGCTATTAATTAGAAAACAAACGATATCTCAGTCATTGAAAAGGTTAGCTATAAGTTGGTCCCTATAAATTCACAAAAATAATGCCGCACTACAAGCCCATTGAGGACTTGTTCTTGAAACTACGCATTAAGACCACATAAAAAAAAACAATCAAAACTAAAAAAACATCAAATTCTATTTTCTGAAAATAGAAGTGTAAAAATCAAAATACTTCTATGAATTCAAGCAACTAATTAGATTCACTCATTCCTCATTCCTATTTAACTGATGAGACCTGTCATTAACAAGATTAAACATGAACCGACCAATGTCGGAAAAATTGCTCTTGAACGACAGGCGAGGCAATTTAATTCGTGGTCTTTAGAATAGATCAATTTTTCTTTATGGGTGCAAAAAACCTCGACCCCTCCGGGATTCGAACCACTGTACTCCCTATCCACGGCCACCCGCCCTAACCACTGCGCTATGAGTCAGTTAATTTTCATATGCTGCAACCGATTTTATATTAGCAACAAGCTTTACTTCGGAGCACTACAGATCACTCTAAAATGAAGAACGAAAGCGTGAAAAAGTCACTTGAGAAGTCAAAGAATGTTCTAGAAGGAAAGCGCAAAATTGTCAAGCGAAAAATTTGCATTCAAAAAGACACACACGTTTACAATAATTGCTATCAACTGCGTTCAAGAGCAATTAAACGAGAAGGACAGCAAATACTCAATAAAAGCTCAGTAGTAGTAGTAGTAGTAGTAGTAGTAGTAGTAGTAGTAGTAGTAGTAGTAGTAGTAGTAGTAGTAGTATAAGACTTCAATTACCTTCTGAGGGTATAAACAAGGATGATGATACAAATGGTATAGCAATAATAAAAATGATATAAATTATGTAACAGCTAGAAAAACATTAATTAAACAGAGAGTCATGCTATACAGAAACTACATCTACACCTAAGGTACCATGTGCAAGATAAGTCAAAATCATATTTATCATTTCTCATTGCCATTAGTAGATTTTGAGTTGGATTTGGATTTGCAAGTATCCTTTGGATTTGCAAGTATCCTTTGGATTTGCAAGAGCGGTTTTGGATTTGCAAGTATCCTTGAAAAAATTGATGCTGACATTAGGTAAATCCACGGCGTCATTTATAATACGTTCAACTCTGAAGAAAAACGATTTTTCTGTACATCTTTTCTTAGCTCGTGTGAGCGCCAGACGTTCACGATCAAGTGTTCGTAGGTTTAAATCCTTTGAGTCCAACTTGAAAAATTTGTCAAAAGATATGCAATTCTCGTTGTTTAAGATTGCCGTAAAACACGTATGTCACGCTCGAGAGAGCTGGATAATTTTAGCAGAGAGGAGTAGTCATTGTAACCAAAGCACCAACGCAGGCCATGGATATTGAGCTGTTCTAACTTCCGTAGATCAGAAATTTCAGGAAACCAAGCAGGGTATCCATATAGAACCGATAAAACACATGCCTTAAATAAATTGAATTTAACTCCAGATGGGAGGTTGAACGGAACACTGTGCTTCAAGTAATTGAACGATCGACGAGCTTTAACTATTTTTGTTTGAATATGAAGACTCCATTTCAACGTTTTGGATACCTCAAATCCCAGATCCGTAATATTATCAAGCGAAGGAATCACGACATCACCAAGAAGTATATTATCCAATGACATTCTACTAATATGTAAATAACCGCTTTTAGCTGAATTAAAAGACAAATAGTTACAATAAGCCCATAACCGCAACGAGCATAGATCATTTTGAGCACTATTCAAGCAGAATTCGCCATGGCAGAGCAATTTCGTGTCGGCAGCGTAGCAGAAAACTTTTGATACTTCGGGTACGTCAATCATATCATCAAGAAAAATTAAAAAGAAAAGCGGTCCCAACACGCTTCCCTGAGGAACACCACTAGTAACTGGGAGGCTCTCTGATAAAACACCATCTAATTTAACACATTGACGTCTAGATGATAAATAAGAATTAATAAGTTTCACAAAATTTTCGTCAAAACCAAATTGAATAATTTTCGAAAGCAGCGTGGAGTGGTCCACAGAGTCAAAAGCTTTGCTGAAATCTAAATAAACAACAACTTGTTCCATGTTTCCGTCAAATTTCAGATATAACTCGTGCAGAAATGTGAGCAATTGCGTAACTGTAGAATGCTTTGCACGAAATCCATGTTGTCTAGAATTCAGCCGATCTTTAATCTTTGGATAAATAAACAGAAATAGAATTTTCTCTAAAACTAAAGATAACCTCGGGAGTATTGAGATCGGCCGATAATTTTCAACGTCCGCTCGAGGTCGTTTTTTGTGAATAGGGGTAACATAGGCACATTTCCAGTTCTCGGGCCAAAATTGTGAATGAATAATATATGTGAAAAAAAGATGGACGAATGGTGCTAATGTATGTGCCGCTTTACTTAAAATAGTCGGCGGTATACCATCAAAAGCAGGAGTCGCGCTACTGGGGACCCTTAAAGATAATTTTGAATTTCGTCAAGGCTGAACTGAACATCAGATAACTTGATCTCATTGCCGCACAAAAGGTCATTCAATCGTATTTCAGTTTTCGGTTGAAAAACTGACTGAAAAAATTTGTTGAAAAGATTTGCTTTCACTGAGCCTTCAAAAGACACCTCGTTTTTGTAGAACATTTGTTTAGGGAAGAAACTTCTACCATTTACACTTCTCAACATAGCAAACGCTTCATTTGTATTAAACCTCTGTACACTGTTCAACAAGACCTGCTTGTCCATGTCAATAAGAATCATTAGCTCCTTTTCGAGGCATTCAACTGTATTTTTCTGATGTTTTCGAGCTGTATTTAGTTTATTTAAACAATTCATTGTCTGCGATGAATAATAGAACGGAGCTTCGAAGCGCTTTCTCCATTTTCTGTTAAGACTTTGATTGAGAGCGCAAAATACTTTACGATAGAACGTTGATAGGAAATCAGGATTCAAGTTGTGGCATTCCTGAGCGAAAGATTGTGAGACTGTTAGATGCGAAGAAAATTTAGCCTCGTTAAAAGAGCTGATCGTATAAGCGTGCCCACTTGCATATTGGTAATCTAGGTCAACATTTGTTAAAAGAATAGGATAATGATCTGAGCACAATCGCTCTACAATATTGAAGTCCCATTTGTCGGGATGGGAGCAAAAAATTAGATCCAAAATACTTCCAAGCTTATGAGTAGGCAAATCAATAATTTGTGTAAGCAATAAATCGTTGCATAAAAATTCTAACAATTTTTGCTCGTCAGAATGAGGCGAAGGGATCGACTCCCAACGTACTTTGGGAAAATTAAAATCACCAAGTAGAATCCACTGGACAGCTTTGCGTTGATCACAGCTTAGGCTTGCCTCCACATCGGCAAAAACACTTCGCAATTTATCTTCTGTGGTGTTTGACATAAAACACCGATCCTCGAGGAGGTAGATATGCAAGTATAATGCAGAGAGTAAGAGTCTGTTTACTTAAGACAAGAACACAAAATTGCTCACACTTTGAATAATAAATTAAGCTAATAGTACCCAAGAAAGCGTTACTCATTGCTACGAGGATTCCACCATGATGGCCGGCCGTTCGATCTGATCGCAGAACGACTGTATAAGGGTGACCTGCGAAAACTCCATTATCAATGACCGAATCATCAAGCCATGTTTCTGTCAGACAGACAACAGTGGGTGAAAATAAGCTTAAGAGCTGGCAAAAGTTTAATCTTCTCTCAATCGAAAGAATGCTCTGAACGTTAAGAAGGAGGATCGAAATTTGAGAGGAGCATTTTGTCTGTAGTCAATTCTGTTGTTGTACACGACCACGACGAATTTTGTATATGTTCGCAGGATTTTTACTTTCAAGTTGACGTTTCTGCAATCGCAAATTGTACTGCTGTACTCTTTCAGCTTTAGTTAAGTCTGGTGGCACATATACACAATCGAAATTCTCACAACCCCTCAATGCTACTGCCTTACGCAGAAACTGATTTCGTTTTATCATTTCTTTAAACTTGAGAAGCAATAACTGATTTCCTGTATCACGCTGTGGTTTTCCAATCCATTTACATTGAACATCAGATGACACGAGAGATATATCAATTTGATTTGCAATTTTTTCAACAATATCGTAGCCAGTACAATTCTCAGATGGCTTTGTCCCTTTTACGACTAAATTTAATCTTTTGCATCTTTACGTGATTGCTCTTGCTGAATTTCAGCAAACAGTGTTGCTCGAGTCTGCTGCTCATTTTTCAAGGAATTCGTAACCGCTTCAGAGTACGATTTTGAATGTTTCAACTGATTAGAAGCACAGCAAAAACCGCAAGTGAAAAGTTGAGAGCAGTCAAAATTAGTGGGCACCAAAACTTTTGTATGTACAGGACAATTCGTAGTCGTGCATGCTATTATTTTTTCAACTAGATCATCGCTAGTGGAACCGATATTGTTACGAGTTCGCGGAGGCATTAAGATTTTATTGAATAAATAGCCTATGGAACCAATACTGGCACCGGCGGCTTAAGTGGATGAAAAGACTGGTAGTGTCTATGGAACCAATACTGGCACCGACGACGCAGAAAAGATACAGCAACAAAAAGTGCCCGTCAAGCTAGGAACGACAGGTCCTTGGAATATAATCCAGGGGAACCAATGCTGGCACCGGCGGATATGTTTTGTTCAAGTCCCTAGCTCAATTTGATCTGAAAATACACAGTTTGTAAATTTGTCCAGACGTCTATTTAATAAGTTTATCACAACAATTAGGTCAATACTCAGAAAATACTCAATACCATTAACGTTAACATTTTTTGAGAAGTAGTGTCAAAGTCATGAAAACTATTAGCTAAAATCTCGAACTATTAATTAGGCTCAGTTCTGCCCCATCAGCAACAAATAATACTTGTCATTGAGGACAATAAGCGATAAGACTACAGAAATAACAAAAAAGGCAGAAATCAAATATTCGCTGATTTTTATGACAACAAATAGTGCCAAGAGTCATAAAAAGCATTATTTGCCCGTTGATGAATACAAGCAAATGCAAATAGGCGCAATAAGAGCACATGTTAGCACTCAAGAGAAGAAACACTGAAAACAAAAGACAAACTGACGCATATGAAAAAAAATTCCTTCTCAAAAACCGAAAATGGTTCAACACCAGTTTCTCACTACACTTGGTATTTGAAAAATCACGCCTCAAAATTACTCGTTTTTTCGCTAAATTTACTACTTCATCGCGACTAAATTCTCCACTGCAATTTAACTTCTGAATGACGTGAAAAACCGAAAAAAGCGAACAGGATCTTCACAAAAAGACAGCTCACCAATACACTCCAAATCCTTGGATTGTAAAAAAAAAGCAAGAGAAGGCCAATAAAAACCCCGGCTATCGCTTTGCGGCTATTAAACACCAACTGATAGTTTATTTAACTACAACAGAAATCGTCATGAGGGCAATGTGAAATTCATTTGTTTGGTAGCAACTCACGCTGTTTGCTCTGGGGAAAGGAGATTGTGTAGTTTGCAGTCCCAGCATATACTCCGGAACGGCTTCACTGCTTCCTTGAGCCCCAGACGGTTTCTGCTCATATTGTTCCACTACATTACTCTCCGGACCTGTCTCATCAGCTGTTCCATTTTGACTAGGCTCACTTTTTACATTCCTTAGCTCCTGTTCTTCAATGAGGTCACTCGGGTCACCCATCCCATCAGAATCTTGCTTCATATTTTTACCAGAAGTGAGGGTTTCGTCAATTGTTCTGTTATTTTCACTACTGGCAACCTTATTTGCCTCTGAGTTGGCATCCTGCGCTGGATTCACCACCATTACAACGGACTTCTGTTTCTTTAGGCGACCTGATGCCGCAAGTGGTTGGTCGGTGATTTCAATCAACTTTGCTCCTCTTTTATTAGCCATTTCTCTTGTTTTATTCTGAGCATGCAGGTTGTTCTCAGACATGGTTACATTCTTGTGCTGCTGCTGTTGCATTGGATTCGAGCTGTTCTTCGGCATTCCATACTTAGGTCGGCTCGGCATTGTTTTGTTTCGCATGGGCGCCTGATGCATGTTCATGAGAGCTGCACTCCTATTTGAGCGGGAATTCATTATTGATTCTGACTGTTGCTGTAGATCTTTGCTTTTCTGAAGCAGCTCCGATCTCTGTGTGAAAGATTTGACATTTTTGGCTTTCACTGAGAAGTGTATCTCCGGAGGTGGCACGTTTATGGGGGACATAGCATGTGAGAGAGCTTTCTGGGAAAGCAATGGACATTCCATGGGAAGCAGGGAGGGGTTGGCCTCAACAGAAGCTAGTAGTGACTTCGTGTCATTCGCCACCTGTAGAAATAACACAAAACAACCATTCAAGATATTTTCTTTCAATAACCAACAATGTTTTTCAACACGATCTTCTCTATGACATCCGAAAGGTGTAATTCACTGCCTATACAATTCAGCACTACCGGTTGAATGTTACAAGGCTGCTCACAAAGCCTTTTGTGTATTTGACCCCTCAGGTTATGACCTCAAATACTTGACCCGAATTCTGACACCGAAGGTTATGTACAAACAAAGAGTACAAAATCTTTCCGGGAGTAAACCTACACAAGGGAAAATGAAAATTTCAGAAATCAATTGCTTTCGCGCATAGCTATAGTGAGTGGAACTTCTACCAAAGGCAAACATATTAGTATTAAACTATCGCTAATAAAGCTAGCAGCTTAAATTATGTATGCGTGCTAGTGAAAGTCACTTGAAAAAAACAAAATGGCGAAGCAAAAATACAGGGCTAGAAAAATTGCTCTAAACTTCGTTCGAGAGAAATAAATGATAGAAACAGAGGTTAAGTATCAAAGCTCGTAAAGCGTAGAATATCACACAAAATGTTGAACAAATTTTTCCCCACCAAAAATCTTTCCCCGCCAAAAAATACTTTTCCAAAAGGAATTCCTAAAAAAAAGGCCAGGAGGGCATTGTCACGGGTAGGCAGGTCCCCCACCCCCTGTTAAAATGCCAGCATTTTCACTACTACTGACGTCGTAAGGTAGTAAAATTGACAACGAAATAAAAACATAGCTGGCAGAGTGCCAGAAAATAGCCGCAATAGCTTCGTAGATCTGCAGTTTCAAAAAAAAAAACAGTAAAAAAGAGACCAAAAAAATTCGTCTTTTCATTAAACGCTGATGTTCTATTTTGATTTAAAATCTGTATAAGTTTTTGCTTCCTCTATTAGCTGCTCTCTAAAAACATTCATTTAGAGTGACACACATCCATTTGACCTTATCTCTTTGAATTAGAGCAAATAAACATAAATTTCAAAGTGAGGAAGTCATTTTTGAGAGTGAGGTAAGTCAAGTGTGACCAAATATATAATCACGCGAATGAACAAAAAAAATCGCTCCACTAAGAGCAAAAAATGACGTCACGCACGCACTTCAAATGAAATTGCATGAACGAATGAACAAACAGTAGATTTGAAGTGGTTGTGACGTCATATGGTCGTAACAAAAATCGCGAAGACCAAAAAAAAAACATAGCAGGACAAGTCCTGACGTACAATTCAAAGAATTTTCATTGACTAAACAGAAAACTAGACGTAGAACGGACTATGAATGGATTGGGAAAACCATTTAGAAAAACATTCTATCCAAAAAATTGAAAAAAAACAGTAAAAATCAAACTGAAATTGCCGCATGTGAACAAAAAACAACTATCGAGAAAGCGAATTTTAGTTCAAACACCGTTTTCTCACTCGACTTTAAACTTAGAGCGTAAAAATTTCACGCCGCAAAACCACTCGCTTTTTCGCTCCACTTCCTGTTTCGGCGTGACCAAAATCACTACTCCAATTTGACTTCAAAAATCATGAAAATGTGTGAAAATATCTTAAAAAAAGACAGCGCCCCAATACAATTCAAATTCTTTGAAATGTAAAAAACCAAGAGAAGGCCAATAATAGCCCCAGTTATCGCTGTGTGGCTATTAAAAACAGCAGGACAGGTCCTGAACTAAAATTCGAAAAATTTTTGGATCTATTCTATTTTACCCCTCATTAAAATTTATATGTTGTTATATAACACAAATGCCCACAAAAGCTGGGGAACGAGGCGAAACAGAATAAATCCAAAATTTCATTGAGTACACAAAAAACAAGATCTAGAGATAACTAGGAGTTGGCAAAGCATTAAGAAAAAACCCGACCGAATACTCGAAAAAAAAGTTAAACATGAAACTAGGAAAAAACAGAAAAACAAAAGTCGAATTGCCTTACGTGAACAAAGAATCAGTGTCTCGAGAGGAAAATTGTGGTTCAAACAATTATTCAGACAGTTTTTTCCGGATTTAAAATTCACAGAAGCCACAAAAAGTAATTACTTCTACACTACACTCGTTATTGTCATAACGAATATCACAACTCCAAATTGATTTAAAAATATGAAAATGTGTGAACGATGTTTGAAAATATCCGGAAGGACGCCAAAAAACAAGAAAGGTCGTCTGACCCAAAAAAAAATCCTTTGGAATAACTAAAATACCCGAGAAATGAACACAATACATCTGAAGGCAAATGACAAAAAAAGTCGAATAACAAACTCAAATAAAGAATTTATTCCCTTATAAAAAATATTCCACATACATACTGCAAACATTTCGTTCAATGGCACCAAAATTACAAGCAAGTCATTATAGGCTAACAAACTTCTCTAACTTGAAAAAATGAAAAAAAAACAGCAGGAATGTGAAAAAACCGGTTATAATTTGAAGTCAAAATTGTCAGTAAACTAATGCATTATACTACGAAACTGTATTCAGTTGCTAATTAACAATGCTTACGCAAGATTGGCATTTAAAGATAAAGTAGCCTAAAATCGGAAAAAATAACCGAAGAAAATTGCTTAAAAGTCGTCAAATTGTAAAATTGCCTTAATTTACCAAAAAAGGTCAAAACTCTAACCCTAAAATTATTAATACAACCTAAACCTTAAATGTTTGCAATTATTTCTTAAAAAAAGAAAAACTACTTGAAAAAGCCGCATGAGAGCAAATGTCGCTCTTAGAAAACTTCTCACGTCAATTTTTCGCTCTATCTCAAAAACAAAGGCATGAATAAAAATTACTCTTTCACTTTTCACTTCAAATGGATCAGCAAAAGTCATGCTTTTCACGCATTCAACTTCTTGTATCAATTTCATTCCAGATAATTAGCGTTTTAAAAAAAACTATTGTATTATCCTCCTCTCCGAGTCGTAAAAAGAGCACCCCAAAATAATTCAAAGCTTTTGAATTCTAAAAAAAAACAAGAAAACGCCAATAATAACCCGCTATCGCGGCCATTTAATAACATAGCTGGCAGATTGCCAGAAAATAGCCGCAATAGATTCGTAGATCGGCAGTCTAAAAAAACAGTAAGACAGACCAAAAAAATTCGTCTTTTCATTGAAGGCTGATCTGTTATATTTTGATTAAAAATCTGTATAAGTTATTGCTGCCTCTATTAGCTGATCTCAAATAACCTTCATTTAGAGTGACACACACCCATTTGACCTTATCTCTGTGAATTAAAGTAAATTAAAGTCAATTTTAAAGTGAGGAAGTCATTTTTGAGAGTGAGGTAAGTCTAAGTGTGACTAAAAATTTTATCACGCGCATGATCAAAAAAACTCGCTCCACTAAGAGCGAAAAATGACGTCACACATGCAATTCAGTTGAAATTGCATGAACGAATGAACAAAAAGTGGCTGTGACGTCATATGGTCGTAACAAAAATCATGACGACGAAATAAAAAAAAACCAAGAGAAGGCCAATAATAGCCCCAGCTATCGCTGTGCGGCTATTAATAAAGTGACTATTGTCGGATGAATTGGTCTCCAACAACAGGCGACCCCGCAAGGGTTGGAATCCCATTTATCTTCTCAGCCACTAGGCTTCACTAGCGTTGATTCTTTATCGCTCATAATTCCTTTTATAGAAAGAGCAATTTAGATCACTATAAAAAGAAAAACCAAAGAGTGAAAAAGTCACTTGAGGTATATCGCGAAGATCAGAACTTTATCCGGGATCAGAGTTTTTTCTTTAGTTGTTTCAAAATAAAACTTCGATATGAACAAAACTTTCTTACATCATGTGGTGAAGTAAATTTAAATGGCTATTAATTTGAACTGAATCGTAGCTTCAATTCGTTCATACCACAATTTCATGGGTGTATCATACCACATACCACGTAAGCCATAACTTTGAGCGATTAAATCAACCTTCCCAGCCTCAGTGATGACCATAAACCAACTCGATGATTCTGCCTGTAGATATCAATGATACGTTCTCAGGTTAGGAGAACAATAAGTTAAGTGCAAAAAACTGCACCAATACTTGCCATATACGGCAAGGGGGAAAAACGTCTTGATACTTAAGTTGTAAAATAACCAAAATCAGTATATCTATATCCAGACAGTTTTGTAAAATTTTCATACTGATAGCAACTATAAATACCTGTGAAATTTTGCACTTTTAGGGGCCATTTTGAATTCAATTATTAAAATAAAAAAATTCTTGTTACTCCTGCTCGAGACCACGACAATGGTGTCCAGACCACTAACCGCCGACAAATTTTAGATCTGCAGAATGCTGAATCTTGCACTGAGTGGATTGTGTTTTTTGTGGGGAAATGTCGCGCAGATGAGAAAGAAGACAAACTCAACAACGATGGTACAATTGTGGACCCACAGGCAACGAAACTCTTTCTTAGTATAGGCGAACAAGACGCACTTCTGAAGCTTTAGAGCCTTATGAGCCCTGATAAACCACTAGACACTCCTTTTAAAGAGATCAGACTAGTAAATCAAAACTATATTTCTCCCAAAGAGAGTTATAACGGCAGAAAGGGATCAAATTCTGTCCGTTGTCCAAGGGGCGGTAGAACCCAACGATGACTTTTTAGCGCGCCTAAGAGAAGCACGCTATTGTGACTTCGACACTAAAAACAGTGGCCAATCCCGAGGAGTTGGTAAAAATAGATTTTATCTCAGGTTTGAGAGACCATGAGGCAAAATTAGGACCATTAGACGGCATCAAAGATAAACCAACGATGACTCTTTCTGAAATGACAGAGAACCTACAGTTCACAACAGTTAATAAAGTGGTTATGGTTAAGGAGGAATTGGGATACAACTTCAAAACGACCTTCAGGAAACCGAGTAAAAAGTTTACTGGTAGTAAAGGCAATGATCACTAGTGTAATAGATGTGGAGATAAGCCACACAGTTGCTAGCCATATCCGGCTTTGAACAAATGTAACACCTGTGAAAAGGTGGGGCACTTTGCGAAAATGTGCAAAAGCAAAACCCAGCCTAGGTTAGGTAAGTCCGACCAGCACAACTTCTGCGAGGAAGAGGGTAAGTTGTCTGGCCGAACATCTTCCGAAATGGAGATGGGAATGTACTATACACAGGAAAACGTCTTTAACATGTCAGCGACATGCAAGTACATTACAATAAAAGAACAGAAAAATGAAAATGCAAATTGATACCGGTGCTGATAGTACCGTGATATCAGCTGCCATCTGGACTGAGCTTGGTAAACCTAAGTTAGATGAAAAAATCAGACGGCTTGAGGCTTATGATGGTCATCAACTGACGCTTCTGGGATCAAAAACATGTAATGTTGACTGGAAGGGAAGTAAATAAATGCAACAACAAGTTTCAGTGTGCAATCCGACAGAGAAATGGACTACTTGAGAGGAAGATATATTACCCCAAAAAGGCATCAACACAGTGTGTGATGAAAAACTCCCTGCAGTAAAAGGATGCAAAGCGCATGTGAAAATCATATCAGGATCACAGCCGATGTTCTGCAAGGCTAGAAAGATACCTTTACCACAAGACAGGGTCAGGAAAAACATGAGACGATGGTGCGACAGGGCATCCTGGAGCCAGTGCAACCAAGTGGGGTCACAAATGCATCCCCCGTAGTTTGAAAGCAAAAAAATGGAGCTCAGACTATGCGTGGACCTGAAAATTAATATTAACGGCAAAGTTATGGACGAGGATTATCCAATCCCAGACACGGAGACCATATTCCATAATCTCCCTGGGGCCTCTTACTTTGGCAAATTGACTTATCAGACGCATAATATCAAATCTAATTAGAGGAGGATGCAAAGGAAATATGTATAATCAACACATTGCAAAGGTTGTTTAAGATGTGCAGGCTTCCTCAGGGCTAGAATTCATCAATCTTCCAGAATTGCATTGAGTCAACTCTCAAAGGAATCAAGGGTTTGGTCATTTTTCAAGATGATGTACCGGTATATGGAACGGCAAAGGAGCAATAAGAGAAACGAATGGTTGTGGTCAAAAATCGACTACGTGAGAAAAATTTCACCATCAAGAAACCCAACCCTAAGCCAGTCTCATGTGTTAGTTTTCTTGGTTACTCAGTTTCAAAGGAAGGAATAGCACCCGATCCCAAACATGTTGAGAAAATAAAAAAGGCAAAACCACCAAAAAATATGAAACAATTGAAGTCTTTTGTCAGCCTAGCGAAATTTTATGGACTTTTAATACCAGATTCTGCTAAAAAATGTTACCTTTGAATGAAATTCATAAAGACGACTTCAGACGGGAAAAAGAAGAACAGTACACTTTCCAAAACATAAAAAATGAGTTATGTGCTAACCCACTGGTTCAGCACATAACAGACCCATCTGAAAAAGCAATAGGCGGGGTCCTCACAGGAAGTGCAATCCTGTGATCTATGTCAAAGAATTTGTCACAAACGGAACAAAATTACTCCAATATTGAGCGAGAGGCACTTGCAATCGTCTTTGTGCTCACAAGACTGAAACAATTCCTGCTCGGAAGGAGGTTCACTCTACAAACTGACCATAAACCTCTCAAATATCTCTTTGCGCCAGACGAGGAAATTCCTAAAACAGCATCAGCAAGAATCACGAGATGGGCTATCGCGCTGATGGGACTCCATTCCGAATTGAAATATACACCAGTAGAGTAGATCCCCACGCTGATGCTGCGAGGGGACTAGATTTTGATGATGACGACGACAATGATCGGGTCAGCTTTGCTCTCGACAATATCTATTTTTTTCAACCCGACCTGGTGACCCAGTCAGACATCAGAACTGAACTGGATCGAATCATCTCTACCAAGATGTCATCAAAAGAATAAAAAGCGGAAACTGGAAACAGTGCTCAGAAGCCGAGAAAGGTTTCGAGCAACAGAAAGAAGACTCAACCATCCACAACGGAATCACCTTTCGAGCAGTTGTGCCTTTCATTCCAGCCAAACTCAGACATGTGGTGATGGCCAAAGCTCATGCCACACCCAGGCAGAAATGCTACTGAAACAGCAGTCCAAATGATAGCATGGTGGCCCGGCATCAGTCAAGATGTTCTTCGCTATGTTAGTAAATGTAGGCAAGGCCAAGAAAAGAGGCCTAGACTGGGGAAAACCGTATCTACCTGGCCAGAAGCCGAAGTTTGGGAAAGACTCCATACGGACTGGGGTTACGTTAAGGACCAAGGTAATGTCTTAGTAAACGCGGGATCAGGCCGGATAGAAGCTTTCCCTGCGGGAAATAGAACCTCAAACAGTGAAGGTGTACTTGAGTCAAATCTTTGCAAGATTTGGGATACCAAATACGTTAGTATCAGACAATGGTCCAGGGTTTGTAAGCTGTGATCGAAAACAAAGGAGTGAATCACTGGGTATGAAAGAGATGGAGTCACCCTTCTATCATCAAAGAGCAAATTGACTGGCCGAGCGAGCGGTCCAAACAGTGAAACGGGCTATTCAAGCCTGGAGTCCAAATCTGAATGTTTCATTTGGCGCCTTCCTACAGCGGGCTCTGATGACACACCGAATTACTTCCAAGACGCGGGGACACCGAATTACATCCAAGACGCGGGGCAAAACTCCTGTGGAACTAATGCTAGGACGGAAAGTGACACTTCCGGCAGTCACTAACTTTGATCTGTGTGAACCAGTCCTCTTTAAACCAACGAGCACATCAACAGTTCTAACTACCTTCATTATACGCAAAGGAAAGTATACTTCATTCATCCAGCCAGAGAATTCAAACAAGACAGTGCTTGTCAGTGACAATCAAATTGCACGGCTGAAACCTGATGACATCAAGACTGAAACTACTGATCAGCAATCTACTGACTCACAATCTGAGAACAGTAGGGACTTTATAGACGTGGCATCACCTAACTCCAATGAGGAAATTTCAGTAACTGAAGGAGAAAAATCTTCGTGGGCCACGAGACCTTCAACCAGAAATAAAAAAAGCCAGAAAGATTTAGAGAAGCTATCCCTACAAACTTGCTTAAAAAAAGGAGGGAGGATGTGATATATCGCGAAGATCAGAACTTAGAGTTTAAGTTGAAACTTCGATATAAACAAAACTTTCTTACCTGATCTTGGTGAGGTAAATTAATTTAATGGCTACTAATTCGAACAGAATGGTTGCTTCAAATTTGTTCATACTACAAGTTAATCGGTGAACATAAAACATAAATTTGAGCGATTAACTCGACCTTCGCACCATCAGTGATGGCCATAAACCAACTCGATGATCCTCCCTGTAGATATCAATGATACGTTCTCAGGTTAGAACAATGTGTTCAGTGCAAAAAAACTGCACTTATACTTGCGATATACGGCAAGGGGAAAAACTTGTTCATATTTAATGTGTAAAATTAACCAATATCAGTTTATCTATATCTAGACGGTTCTGTAGATTTTCATACTGATAGCAACTATAAATACCTGTGAAATTTTGTACATTTAGGCCATTTTAAATTCAATTATTAAAATAATAAAATTCTTGTTACTCGTGTTCGAGACCACGACATCACTCAAGAAGTCGAAGAATGTTCTAGAACAAAAGCGCAAAAACCGTTCAAGCAAAAAGTTTGCATAAAAACGACACACATACGTTTACAATAATTGCTAGGAACTTGGTTCAAGAGCAATTAATAAAAAACACTTGGGAACCTGTTCAAAAGTTGGCACAATAAGAAGTGCGTCAATTGGAACGTGTCCACAAGAGAGGAACTGTTGCATGGCATGTGCGACTGTGGACACCCACGAGTCATCATCACTCAACGCCAGGCTCACGACAGAATCCAAGTGACGTCCCAACTCCACGTTCTCCTGTAAAGCAAGAACATTTTGAAATTGTAAGTGCTGATTTTTCACAGAATCATAATTCACATGCAGTCTTGCCTGTCTTTCCGCCTTACGTACAGACTGATATCTACAGTGACTTCCCCTGAGAAATAATTTGAGAAGTACAATTGTTTGTACATACTGATTCCTGTACATGACAGTTGAGTCAAGGCGTAGCCGAGTTAAATGAAACACGTTACTAACCAATGAGGCACCAAAAGTAGCTTCTGGTGATTTTAGAACAGCTGCCTAAACAACCGAAACAGTGACTTCTCAAGGAGCCAAACAAAATGAAGCTGAACATAATTAAATTAGAAGACCAGACAGCTTTATAAATAAAGAACATAAACCGAATAATGTCGGCAGAATTGCTCTCGAACGACAGGCGGGTAGAAAAACATTTTCGTGCTTTAGAGATGAGAGCAATAGAGATCACTCAAAAATGAAGAACGAAAGCGTGAAAAAGTCACTCGAGAAATCAAACAATGTTCTAGAAGAAAAGCGAAAAATGGTCAAGCAAAAAATTTGCATTAAAAAAGACCAAAACGTTTACAATAATTGCTATGAACCTCGTTCAAGAGCAATTAAACAGCAAGACAAGATCTCTTGTTATACCAGTGAGCAGTTTTGGGGTCTTTCCCATTATAGCCCGCCTCCCATGACATTATAGCCCCCCCCATTATGGCATTATTACCATTATTGGGTGGGGGGGGGGGCTATAGGTTATCTACCACTAAGCTGGGTGGCTATAATGGGAAAGACCCCAGTTTTGTTTCAACGACCAGTGTGGGCAAAAAATACTTTTTGCAACTAATTGTCACAGTAGGACCATAAAATTTATGTGGACTATGGTTGTTGAATCGAAACTTATCTCCACAAATCATGGAACCCAAGGACAGATCAAAGGTTGAAAACATACAACTTGCTGGTAAGAAAACAAAGGGTTCCTTTATACAATTTTCTTATATTGAAATTATCAATTTGTCGAACAGAACAGTACGAATATTCAGTAAAATTTGATTGACCACCTGGACCTTCATAAACGTAAAAATCAGAGACCGTCAACTTGTTTTTCAAAATTCTTCGGGGTGTTTAAAATTTTTTGGCCAAGTTTCGCTCATAATGCAATTCAATTAAAGTCCCTTTACTGTATTTAAATTAGAGAGGTTGATTTTCAGTGACAAAAGCCAAGTAAGATTCAACTATTTAACTACGCAGCCCGAATGAACAACCGGGCTCATGCGTTGAGCAGATGACATCATGCATGCAAATCATTTGTTGATTGGCAGAATTCAGTGAACAGAATTGTTGTTTTGAGCTGGAGACGTGATTGAATTGCGCGCAAGAAATAACGCTGCAAACGGTTGCTCAAAAACGCCAAGAAGTTACCAACAATAGCCATAGAATCAACATTAAAACATACCCGGCAGATTGCCGGAAAGTAGCCGCCGTTGATTCCCATAACTCTATTGGGATTGAAAAGAAAATATCAACAAAAATTGATTTTTGTAAAAAAAATTTTAAGTGCGATTTATTTTGATGTCATTTCGTAATTGAACATACACCTGTCTCTCAGTGAGAGGCTACAGGGTCTAGTATCAATACCAATAAGCATTATAGATAGTAACTAAAACTTATGAGAACAAAGTTCAAGTACCGGGCATATAAAAATGGGCTTTATGGGATTATCCCGTTTCTATTTCTGACTTTGACTTTTTATACTGACTCTCTTCATTTTGAATTGCTTTCCTGAGCAGTTGCTGTTTAAAAGGACTTTGAGCAGAATGAAAGAAGAGTGAAACTAGCCTAGAGAAGTCAAAAAGATTTCGCGCAAAATGTCGAAAAAGCGGCAAAATGGTAAAGCGAAAAAAAGTTCGACGAAGTCAAAAAAATAGGAGCGCTATAATAGCCGGCTGAGAAGATGAGGGCGGCTATTAAAAATCAAAGTGAAATTGCCTCATGTGACCACAGGCGAGAAAGCGAATTTTTGTTCAAACACGCTTTCTCACTCAATTAGAGCAAAAAACTTCACGCCGCAAAACCACTCGCTTTTTCGCCCCATTTCCTGTTTCGGCGTGACCAAAATCACTGCTCCAATTTGACTTCAAAAATCATATGTGTGAACAGATCTTAAAAAAAGACAGCGCCCCATATACAATTCAAATTCATTGAATTGTAAAAAATTAGGAGCGCAAAAATAGCCGCTTGGAATTGCTGGCACGGCTATTAATTAGTAAATGTTCATAGAATTTAAAGTTCCACAAGTGAGTTCAAAAGTCATTTTTTCGAGTGAGGTAAGTCACGCAAATGATCTAAAAGCAGAAATGACGTCACGAACACAAATTTTAACAGCAAAGCAGAACAAGTCACTGAAGTCATTGAAATAGTCAATTCCAAGAAGTCAGGGTAAGGCGAAACCCATGTGGCCCTCCATGGAATTGAAACAACTAAAGATAGATTGATGACGTCCTTTAATAGACCACTAAACTTATAGGGTTAGATTCGGACTGTCATTTTATGAGACACATACGCTCTATAAGGAAAAAGTACTATATAAAAACTTTTTCAAATTTAATATTCTAAATCTCAAGACTCAAGATTCTCAAACTCAAGAAATAGGGCATTTACGTTGGACAATACTTGGATGCACACTATTGATATCTAACTAGTGTTATAAATAATCATAAAAGTTAAATTTCATAAAGTGATTTCAGAAATCATTTTTAGTGAGGTAACTCACACAATTGACCTAAAAGCAGAACAAAGGACGTCACGTTAACGAATTTTAACTGCAAAGCACTAAAGGGCACAAAGTCAATTCCAAGAAGTCAAGTCGTAAGAAGATCATCGATGGAGATGACGAATTAAAAAACATAAGCCGGACAAGTCCTGATATACAATTCAAAGAATTGAATCAAAAACACAGATGTACTCTACCTGACTAGCAGATCCGATGAACAATGCCAGCCATAACACAAGAAAATCATCTCAAAACATTTTTGTTTCTGAAATCGGTCCGATATCATATCTGCGAGACCTGAAAAATATTCATTGGCCCTTGAAGATCAATTAACTCGAAATTGAACAACAAATTTAAAAAAAGAATCAATTGCAAGTTATAAGGAAATGTTGCTGAAAATCGTGATATAAATATCTTCGGAATCATTTCTGTGTCTCTAGAGGCTACCCAGTAACCCAATTCCAAGCTTCAAAAAACTTGGCTCATAGATCGATAGGCAAAAATTTTTGAAAAATTCCAAACTTCAAAAAATAGAAATTCGTTCTATTAAAATGTTGAAAGCCATTCAATTACACCCTAGCAACTTTTTAATAACACACTATCAAACCCTGGATGAGGTTACCGGGCTACTGAGGCAGGAAAAAATAAATAAAATATAAAAGTTTTCAAAAAACTTGAAAAAAATTGCAAATTTTATCAAAAAACCTCTAAAAGTCGAAAGATTAAATTGTTGAAAACAAATCAATTGAAACTAGAAACCATGCAGTAAATTTTTTTATCAGAACGTGGAATATGTCTTCTCGCACTTGAGAATGGACGAATATCAAAAACTGTCAAAACTTTAGGAAGCCTTAAAAAAATTAGATTTCATCAAAAAAAAAAATGCTTAAATTGGAGACATTAAAATGTTAAAAACCAATCCATTGTTACTAGAAACTATGCAGTGCCCTATAAACAGACGTCAAAGAAGATTGCCTGGACCCTGAAGCTGAAAAAACGGAAAAATTGACAAAAATTTTCAAAAACCTGAAAAAGCGAATTTTGTCAAAAAAAATTGCTAAAATTTGTGATATTCAAAAGTTGAAACCTATTCCATGGCAACTAAAAATGTTTCAGTAACCTATTATTCAACCCCTAATGAGGCTTTCTGGACCCTGGGACTCAATCAAATTGAATAATGACAAAAATGTCCAAAAATATGAAAAAAATTGTAAGTTTTGTCAAAAAATGCTAAAAATCATGATGGCAAAAAATGAAAACCATTCCATTACCACAAGAAACTATGCAGTAATCTATCATCAAACAATTTATCAAACACTGGAGGAGGTTTCTTGACACCTAGGGCTAAGAAAACTCAAAAAACATTCTCAAAAAACGTGAAAAAAAATTGCAAAAATTAGTATCATTTTGTGTGTTTGTAGTACCAAAACATATAGCTCATAAAGTGGTCATAACAAGCAATTTTGTCTTGCAAAAGGCCTTCATCAACTTTTAAAAACTTCAATCTAAGACTAATCAAACAAGAAACTCAAACAAATCACAAAAAACATAAAAAATTGCACCATTTTGAGCCCAAAAACTCCTAAAAATGACCTTTTAACCTTAAATTAAGGTCATCCCAGCAGCTTCAACACTATAAGCACTTAAAGGAATACTAAAGCCCACGTTGGGCCTCTAATGAAACTTAACGCCCGCTGGGCTTTACCTGTTTATCCCGCTTTGAAAGATCAAAGTCATTGAAAAACGTGTGAACACATCTTAAAAAAACAGCGCACCAATACGGTCAAATTCTTTGAATTGTAAAAAATAGGAGCGCTAAAATAGCCGGCTGAGAAGATGAGGGCGGCTTTTAATTATCAAGATTAACTCTGTTACTGGTTTTCTGCAGTCCTTCTGCTAGCAAATCCCTCATAGCAACATTTTACGGAGCAGATTTCGCTCAGTATGGAGTTTTGTCTGACAAAAAAATCAAGTTTTGAAGTGAACCTCGATTTTTTTTAGATGTCATGGTCATTAGAGTCCCATTATAGTTGTGTATTGTTTTATTGAAGTACTGATTCAGGTTGTAAACGGGTGGTCTAAAAATTAACGTCCTTTGCCGGTCGAAAAAACATACCCGGCAGATTGCCGGAAAATAGCCGCCGTTGATTCCAATAAGCATGATTGGGATTGAAAGAATAGATATTGAAAAAAAAGATTTTTGTACAAAAACATTTTTTAAGTCCGATTTATTTTGATGGCATTTCGTAGTTGAACATAACGTACTTCTGTTTCTTAGAGAGAGGCTACAGGGGCTACTATCAATACCAATAATCGTTAGAGATGGTAACTAAGAATTATAGGAACGACGTTCAAATGGCGGGCATCTAAAATTGGGCTTTATGGGTTTATCCCGTTTCTACTTCTGACTTCAATTTTTTATACTGACTCTGTTCATTTTGAATTGCTTTGCTGAGCAACTGATGTTCAAAACCACTTTCAGCAGAATGAGAGAAGAGAGAAACTAGCCTAGAGAAGTCAAAAAAGATTTCACGCAAAAAGTTGAAAAAGCGGCAAAATGAAGTAAAGCGAAACATTTTTTTATTCGACGAAGTAAAAAAACATAGCAGGACAAGTCCTGAAATACAATTCAAAGAATTGAATGAAAAACTCAGACGTACTCTACCTGACCAGCAGATCAATCGAACAATGCCAGCCAGAACACAAAAATCATCAAAAAATTGAGAAACAACAAGAATCAAAACCAAACAAAAACATACTCATTGCTAAAACTCTTGAAGCTTTTAACTTAAGGCAAAATTTTCTCGCCTTAAAGACACCTATTTCAAAAATATGTTCAAAAATAAATTTTGTTTCTCAAACTGGTCCAGTATTATATCTGCAAGACCTCAAAAATATTCATTGGCCCTTGAAGATCGATTAACTCCAAGTTGACCAAAAAATTTGAAAAAAATTCAACTGCAAATTATAAGGAAATGTTGCCAACAATCGTGATATAAATATCTTCAGAATCATTTCTGTGTCTTTAGAGGCTATCCAGTAACCCAATTCCAAGCTTTGAAAGCTCATTGGCTCATAGATCGATAGGAATTTTTTTTAAATTTCAAACTTCAAAAAAAAAGCAATTGGATCTATTAAAAGTTGAAAACCATTCAATATCCCCCTAGCAACTATTTAATAACATACTATCAAATCCTGGATGAGGTTACCCAGCTACTGAGGCAAGAAAAAATAAATTAAATAAATGTTTTAAAAAACATGAACAAATTGCAAATTCTATAAAAAAATTCTAAGTCGAAAGGTTAAATTGTTGAAAACAAATCCATCGAAAACTTGAAAGCATGCAGTAACTTTTTATCAGAACGTGGAATAGGTTGTCTGGCACTTGAGAATGGACTAATATCAAAAACTTTAGGAAACCTTAAAAAATTGCAGATTTTATCCAAAAAATTCTATAATTCGAGACATTAAAATGTTAAAAACCATTCCATTGTTACTAGAAACTATGCAGTGTCCTATTAACAAACCTCAAAGGAGATTACCTGGTCGCTGAAGCAGGGAAAACCGAAAAAATGAAGAAAATTTTCAAAAACGAAAAATGCGAATTTTGTCAAAAAAAATTGCTAAAATTTTTGATGTTCAAAAGTTGAAACCTTTTCCATGGCAACTATAAATTTTTCAGTAACTTGTCATCCAACCGCTAATGAGGTTTCCTGGCCCCAGAGACTCAAACAACTTGAATAATGACAATAAATGTCAAAAATATGAAAAAATTGCAAGCTTTGTCAAAAAATGCTAAAATTCATGATGGCAAAAAGTTGAAAACCATTCCATTACCACTAGAAAGTATGCAGTAATCTATCATCAAACACTCTATCAAACTCTAGAGGAGGTTTCTTGGTACCTAGGGCTAAAAAAGGCTCAAAAAATGACAAACATTTTTAAAAAAACCTGAAAAAACTTGCTAAAATTATTATCATTTTGTGTGTTTGAGTTTGTAGTACTAAAACATATAGTTCATAAAATGGTCATAACAAACAATTTTGATTCACAAAAGGCCTTCATCATTTTTAAAAACGTCAACCTAAGACTCATCAAACAAAAAACTCAAAAAAATCACAAAAAACATGAAAAATTGCAACATTTTGAGCCCAAAAACTCCTAAAAATGACCTTTTAACCTTTAATTAAGGCCGCCATCCCAGCAGCTGCACCACTATAAGCACTTGAAGGACTACTAAAGCCCACTTTGGGCCTCTAATGAAACTTAATGCCCGCTGGGCTTTACCTGTTTATCCCGTTTTGAAAGATCAAAGTCATTGAAAAATGTGTGAACACATCTTGAAAAAAAACATAGCCGGAAGAATTCCGGAAGCGACTCGAAGCTTCAAAACTTCACATACAAAAACCTTAAATGCAGCGGAAGCCATTACCTTTTGTATTGAACCTTTAACTCATTACCTCCCCAGGTCTGATCTTTAAATTGGTGAAACTTAAACCACTTTCACCAAGACAAACAAGATGCAGCAAAATTTTATATTATTGAAAACGTTTGGTAACGTCGAAAAAAGTCCGAAATTTTCAAAATGCTCAAATAACTGCTAAACTAAAAAATTAACAAGGCTATCAATTGCCCTCAAAACCTCATGATACTAATCTCAAAAAGATCTCGCAAGCAAACGGCAGATGATAATCAAGAAAATACGTAAATTTTTCAAAGAGAATGCTCAAATTTAAGCACCAGAAAACCATTGCAATTAGATTTCTAATCACTGCATTTAAGACAAAAAACAACACATACTTCTTGCTTGTTATGCATATGCCAGACAACATGATTTCATACTAATTGCAAAAATAAATTGATCATAGAAGACATAAGCAGCAGAATATTCAAAGGCAAAAAATCGTTAGAATTATTACCAAGGCCGGACGAAAGTTGAAGTAAATAGTAAGAAGTGGAAATTTTGGAAAAGCATTGCTAGCAAACTCTCAGTACTGCCTTATGTTGAATGAAAACAAGTGCAAAACAAAGAAATTACGAAAATCTAAGAAAAAGCTGAAATGATTCAATTTTTTTAACAACCGAAAAAATCAATATACGGAAAAAAAGTAGGTGCCAGGACAAACCTAGAATTATACTAACTAGAATGTGAAGAATATGGACACAATGTAAGGAACACTGTAATTAAAAGACATTCCTGATTTTTGAAAGTAGAAAATAAAATTTAAAAAATCAAGAAAAACGAATACATTTCATTGTTCATTATTCGAGACATACAAAAGATAATGATTCATCCGATACAAAGATCTATTCTCCTGAAGAGAACAAAAAATAGGAAAAAGCAGAATTCAAACATACAAAACTGAAACATTTTGCAAAAAAGGTCAAAAAACTTTTAATACTGCATTTAAGAAAAAGTTTTAAGTGTTTTTCAAAAACTTAACGCCAAAAAATGATTGAAATTGTATTGAAACGAAATTAAAGTCCCTCATGTTGCACAAAAAGACTATTTCTAGTGATTAAAACCAAAACAAACAAAAAACGGACAAAAATCGGGAAAAACACTACCAAAATCGGATTAGCATATGTACAATTTTATAAAACAAAATTACATCGAGGTAGAAAGAGGTGTTGAGTATATGAATTGTCAAAAGTAAGTTGCCATATTAACTGATTTTTGACAAAAAGACGGTTAAAAGATCCAAAAATGAAGAAATTAATAGAAAAAAAGCCAAAAACTAACAAAAAAATCGAGAAATATGTTCCAATTTTGAACTTGAAACGCATTTGCGGGCTCTGCAAAATACTGTGGCATCAATTTCTGAGGTTGACATTTCAATATAGCATCGAATAAAATTTATTTCTACAAAAAACCAAATTACAGGCAAAAAAAACTGGGCCACTTAGACGAAAAAAACGGCTAAAAACGGTTATCTATTTGTGCCATTCAGTCAAAAACTACTTTTTAAAGTCAAAAAGTCATTCACTAAACGCGGCGCATGATCAAATAACTTCTCTTAACAAACTATTATCTTAAAACTGTATAGCATTCTTCGTTGAGCATCGATCACATTTTCTAGGACTACTGATTAAGGTGTGTACCTGCCTGCAATTGTCTCTTGGGAATGAAGAGGAAGGACATGAGGAGTCTGTACTTGACTTGGGGTGACAAATTGGCGAATGCCTGGGGAATGTAGGCTAGGTTGTTCACACTCAACTGGCTGGCTAGCTGAGACGAACACCAGTTGGCGTCCGAAGAGCCCAGTTTGTTGTGAAGCCAGAGAGCCACATCTTGAGCAGAAGAGACACCACTGCCACTACCCCCTCCCCCTCCGACAGAAGTCCTCGAACTTCCTTCCAACACACACGAGGAAGCATGGTTATGCGACATTATACTTATTTATTTAACCACCCTCCTCGATCATCTGAGGAACCCAAATTTTACAGAGCCATCTGGGCAACATTCGATGCAACCATATAAAATCTAAAAACAATGCAAAACATTGCATTGGAATGCCTAATAGCTAAGGTTTGAAATGTTTACAAACAATGGGTATAACAACGCAACGCACGTCCTACTCATTTGTTTAAAAAACAATTATAAGTTTATACAATTTGCTGTCTAACTACCATATGGTACTAATTTTGCAAAAAAGGTGCTCATTTTTGCAAATAGTTGAATCAATAACTCGGTTTTCATAATAGAGCAAATGAAACTCTTCGCTCCTGATTTCGGTCAAACCGAACGTTTTCCTTTTTTCGTTCAGTTCAGCAGATCAATTTTTATTTTGGCGATGCTGCCTTCTGCTGTGAGATGCTGGTTTCAACAACGAGTTGTCGCTCGCTAATTCATTTTGTTTTTTGTTCAAAAGGAACTCTGAATCTTTTCCACTACTATCCACAGTACTTAAAAAGGGGTAAAGGGTTCAAGATAATTCGCATTCACGAAGCTGCAGGAGTATTTCAACAGCGGCATTCTATCGGAAGATCGATCGGATTAATGACGCAAACTTTCAACAGTAGATCAAAAAACTTGGACTTTGAATCAAAATTGTTATATACTTCATTTATTATCATAGCAGTAACTAGTTTCATCCATTTAAAACAAACAAGGTCGGCAAAACTGAATTAAAATTGTCGTCATTTTATTACACTCCGAAACATGCTAAATTAATCCTATGGTGATGACAATTGCTTACTCCAAAACGGTCTTCTTGGTATGACCAAAGTGTCTGACAAAGTTTTCAGAGCTACATCTGGCTCGTGATCAACTTTGATCATTGCCAGACCACGCAAGTCTTGAGTGCAGATGAGGTTTCCCATTTTTGAGTTGTTTTCTGGGTGTACTACTGGCAGATTGGAGGGTCCATCAGGACCTGGAATGGGCTTGGACAGTTCAACTGGGAACACTCTTCGTCTAATAACACCTGTATGATGCGTCCTGGCCGTCAGTTCCTGAAAATATAGATCAATTACTTGCTAAGTTTGTGCTTACTCGGACTGCCACCAACCACAAAAACCGGCTGAATTTGGGTAGCCGCTTTGGTTAAAATTTCCCTTTTTAACCATTACAAGCAAAGTCAACTCTGCTGTCTTTTCAAAAATTTTGAAAAATTCAACGATTTTCTCTATGTTACTAACAAACTCTTTCTCTCCCTCTCTCCTATAAACATTTTTTGATTAAAAGATTATGAACTTTTCAATACCAACACAATTTAGTAAACATGTTTTCACTAAATATTCAGCCCAATTTGGAAGCAAAGCTGAAACCTTCCCACAAATTTATTTCAATAAATTTTCCAAGGGCAAGCAGCAAGATCAGCCATTCCAATTCAGCAGACAAGCTAAATTAGCGCGTCTGAGAGCTAGCTGATATTTCTTAATCCCGCTTCAGAAATAACCGATTCCCAACACATTATCCAATAACGAATAGAAAAATGCTTCAATCATATGGCATTAAAAGCGAAAGAGCCGAAACCGAAAAAAAATTCATTAAAACGAAGAGTATAATATGTTCGCAAAACCGACGACCTTGATCAGAGAACACTATAAAAACCTAGTTGTATAGAAAAGGAAGAAAACAAAACGTTGTTTAAGAACTTCAAGTTAGAATCAAACCATAAATAATATATCTCCGCATCAAAATCGCAAACCATGGTCAGCATTCTGAAGACAAAAATGCATCTGAAGTTTTTGAAAAAAGACTGAAAAAGTAAAACGACTGATCTGCAAGGACAACAAATTTTACAAATCTCTGTTGGCCCGAATCTCGTCTCGAGCTTTCAAATAAACAATTTAGCTGGGTCATGTTACCTAAAAACAGCTGTAATTACATTATTGCTTAGTTTTTATGACTGGATGAAGAACTGTCCCGAATAGTTACAAATGTTTTTTGGACTGTGCATGATAAACAAAGAATTGGATTTTGGACTGTTCAGAGTGTTAGTGTTTCCAGAGAGCCTTTTTTTACTATGATTTTTGGTCTGAACAGACTAAAAAGTTACATGATCATAATCTGTTCATAGTAAAAACAGACAGAAATATTACGATTCAGCGCTGATTTACTATGTTACTATGATCCGGGAAATTCTTTGTACACCTGCGGCATCAAAACTGATGAGAGAAAAATCTGCGGGGAGATTTTCTGCGGGAAAGTGGTGTAGCATCTCCAGTTTGCGCTAGCTCTATTGCATTATGCGCCCTAAAAAATTTTTGCACACGCGTCATTTCAATAAATTTAAAGTGAGAAAGGGTTAGGAAGAGCAAAATTACCCCGCACTCTTTACTTTAAAATTTGACCTCTTGATGACCGGTGCCTGCATTAACTTTACAGAATACTTTACGCGAACAAAATCTTCGCACAAACTCGCAAACATACATTAAGTCTATAAAAAGCAAGTACGAGTTCAGATCACTGGACCAAAAATTTCTATTATAACCAAGCTGAAGAACCAATGAGAATCAATTCTGACCAATTTCGAGCAGCTCGTCAAAGCTGTTCAAGCTTTAAGAGAGAGAGGTAAAATTGATCAAAACAATAATAACAGCACAAGTGCAGATAATAAACAAAACATTACACAACATAGCACAGCAGGCCGAACAGATTCTAAACCAAACTAATAAACTTTTATGCGCATTATCAAATCAAAAACTGACAGTTTCATTAAGCGAAACATTAAAAATTGACTGCCTTACTAATGGCTATTGATCTTAATAATTAACTTCATTTCTTCTATAAAAAACAATTTGCTATCTGCCTTTAATGTTTTGGAACCTTTGAAAAAATATTCCAGCATGTAAAGTTAGCACTCTCTTATTCAATTACCCACCGCAACTTTTTTAGTAAATGTTTAGCGTTATAGAAAAGTGAAGAATTATAACAAGAGAACTCGAACATGGCCGCTGCCACTCAGAACTCGGAGGCTTCCCGTATTGAGAAGTTGGAGCATTTCCTGAATCGGGAGCTGCGAGGCAGCACTCTGGCTAACTACACAATCAAGGCAGACATCCGCGCTCACCGGAGAGCAGAGAAAGTGAACAAGATGGACGTGCAGCACACTAGGACCTTCGATCGACAGATCCAGAACGAGTTCAACCTCGCCCGAATGAATATCGAGAATGCTCAAATGAGATACGCCAGAAAACTTCACTCTCTCAAGGTTCAATTTCAATATTTACACCAATAATTAAATTGTCTGCCAGTCGTTTAAACATAACCGACTAATGTCAGGCGAATTGCTCTCAAACAACCGGTGAGAGGTTGGCTTCGTCAGTAGCTAGCCACGGTTTAGAGCGGCTAGATTTAGCTTCATTTAAGAAGCGTGAATTGAGCACAGGGGGGGGGGGGGGGGGTGGGGGTGTGGGATCAACCTCTAAGTTCTGTCCTTCACACCATAAGTATAAGTCTCCAAAACAGTTTCTGTGAATAGCATAATTGGCTACCAGTGAGCTGAAAGGCTCTAAGAGAATTTCATGCCCGCTGGGCGCTACCTGTTTTTTTTTTCGTTTTTGAGGACGAAAAGTCAAATGGGGCAGACGAGAAATAGTTCAAGCGAAAAAAGACCGATACAATAATTGACAGACTAAATAATAATAAAAAAGAGACTAATATAATTGCTACAAACTTCGTTTACGAGCAATTAAAAATTACACAAACTTATTAGTACTTGTTCTATCTTGACGGACTGAACTCTAAGAAAAAGATCTCTCAAGGTTCAAGTGACTTATTGAAGAGTAATTAGAGAATAAACTTTTCGAAAACTCTGAAAATATCCCGAAAAATTCATATTTCACCTAAAACATTAATTTTTTATAAGTTTCAAAACAATCGCTGCTAGATTACCAGCAAATATCTGCGATGGCTTTGCAGACCTGCAGGCTCAAAAAGATTTAAAAAGATGACACCGAAGAGCAATTACAGTTTTTAAACTCATTGCGGAGGCCTTTTACTTTGTGTAACTTATGTTTCTAATAGCTGCCCTATTTAAAGTGACATTACCGAATTGACATTATCTCCTTCATTTAAACTTAGCAAAAATCGATTCTAGAGTTAGACATGTCACGTGTGACCAAAAAAAAACATAGCCGGCAAATTTCCGGAAAATAACCGCCGTTGACGCACATCGCGATTGAAACAGAAAAAGAAAGAAAACGACAAATTTTTCTTCTAAATGTCAAAAGTGTTCTATTGGTAAGCAGTTTCAGTTAGTTTCTAAAACTATACTTAATTCAGCCTCTAAACTGAACGAAATCATCACTTGAATTTGGACTTCAAAAACGGAGAAAAAGTATGAACAGATCTTGATAAAAGACAGCACCTAATACATTGTAGAAAGCAACAGAAGGCCCATAATAGCTCAGCTCAGCTATCGATAACACAGCTATTTATAAAAACTTGCAGTAGCTTACATTTCTTATTATTGGTTTTTGTTTTCCCGATAGTTTTCGGTAATATTAAGAGATTTTTCGAAGATTTTTTGTTTCATGTTGCCTTACCTCATTGCAATATATAAGCCCACCGATTATACGCATTACGTTGCCGAAGTACATTTGTTCAAGAAAAGTTCTCGAATTTGTCAAGGTTGTTCAGGATCGCTCTTGTTTATCAAAAAAACAAAAATAGCCTAATTTGTCAACAATTGTATAAAAGTTCAGCATTTCCAGTTGCTAGAAGACAAATCGCACACTAGCTTCTGTCAATGAGATGGCTCTTCAGGAAATTTAATCTGAATCATTTCAAGTAATTATAGAAACATAACCAACTAACGTCGGTCCAAATGCTCTCAAATGAACGGCGAGCGGTTGGCTTCGCCAGTAGCTCGACACGGTTTAGTGAGGCTAGCTTTAGCTTGATTTGGTTTTGCAACTTTTAGTTTTCTAGACTTGTTAGTAAATAAATCAAATAGAAAACTGATATTTTAAAGATTTGCAAAATATTGCAAAACTTGAAAGAACAATTTCCAGATTTCGCAGTGAAAAAAATGTCCAAAGCAATTTTGTGTCTCTGGAGTTCTGTCAAGTAACCCATTTGAAAGATTTAAAAAGTTTCGTTGGCCAGTAATGATCGTTAAACTCAAAGGGACGAAAATATTCAAAAATTCAAACAACTGCAAATTTTAACAAATACTTGCTAATATTCGTGATATTAATATCTTCAGAACCCCTGAATGGTCTCAAAAGATTATTCAGTATCCCTATTTCAAGCTTTCAATAGTTTCACTGGCTCGTAGAGATCCATAAACTTGTGAATGATAAAAAAGTTCCAAAAAACTGAAATTTCAACTTTATCAAAAAATTGCTATAACACGATCATTTAAATATTGGTAACCATTCGAATAAATCTAAAATTGTGCAACAGCTTATTATCAAAGTATGGAGGAGGTCCCAGTGCACCTGGTGCCGAACAAAAAAATCTAAAAAATTCAAAAAACTTGAATAAAAAGATAATTTAAAAAAATTGCACAAACTCGAAGTATTAAAAACTTGAAAAACTTTCAATTACACATGGAAACTATGCAGTCACCAATTATCAAACCCTAGAGGTGGTTCCTTGGCTCTTGAGGCTGGAGAAACCTAAAAAATGACAAAAACTTAAAATTGGAAGTTTTATCAAAAAATGCTAAAACTCGATCATAAGAAATTGGTAACCATTCTAACAAAGTTAAAACTATGCAGCAGCTTATTATCAAACCATGGATGAGGTCCCTGGGACCCTCGTGCAACGAAATAAAAAAAACTAAGAAAAAAAGATTTTTAAAAAACTTAAAACTGCAATTTTTTGAAAATAGCTTAAATTCTTGATATTAAAATCTTGAAAAGCAGTAACCTATTATCAGTAACCTATTACATCTAAACAAATGCAGTAACCTATTATCAAACCCTACAGGAGGTTGTGTGACTCTTGAGGCTGAAGAAACTTAATGACCAAAAAATTTTAAACTTGCAGGTTTTAATTAAAAAATTTCAAAAATTTATAATAAATTAAAAACTTATCCAAGGCCAGTTATTATCAAATCCTAGCGCAGGTTTTCTGACACCTGAGGCTACAAAACTGAATGCTAATAAGTGATCAGAAATTAAATTGAAAGCTTTGTAAAAAAAATGCTAAAATTCGTGATGTTTAAACGTTGAAAAACATTCCATTACTTCCAGAAACTATACAGTAACCTATCGTCAAACGCTGGAGGGGTTTTCTTGGCTCATGAGGCTGGAGAAAGCTACAAAATGACCAAAAATTTTTATGAAACTTGAAAATTCAAGTTATCAAAAAATTGCTAAAATTTGTGATATTAAAAAGTTGAACTATTCCATGTCAAATAAGTTTTCAGTAGCTTATTATCAAAGCCTCAAGGAGGTTTTCTGGCCCCTGCTTCATGAAAGCCGTAAAAATTGAATAATGAATGGAAAAAAAATTGAAAAACTGCAATTATTGTAAAAAAAAAGCTACAATTCGAGATGCTAAAATGTTGAAACCAATCCACTACCACTAAAAACTATGCAGTAACCTATTATAAAACCCTAGAGGAGGTTCCTGGGGCAAATATTTTTTAAAAATTGCTGATATTAACATCTTGAAAACATTTCAATACATCTAGAAGCTATGCAATAACCAATATTCAAACCCTACAGGAGATTATGTGGCTCTTGAGGCTGGAGAAACCTAAGAACCGATAAAAATTTACAAAAAAAAACCTGAAAAAAATGCAAGTTTTAAAAAACGCTGAAATTTGTCAGATTAAAAAAATGAAAGCTATTCCATGGCGAATAAAATTTTTCCAGTAAATTATTATCAAACCCTTAAGGACGTTTTCTGGCCACTGCGTCTGGAAAGACGTTAATAATAGAAAATGTCAAAAGAATGAAAAACCGATGAAAATTAAAAAAAAAACTTGAAAAAAATGCAAGTTTCTTTTTAAAAAAAAAACGCTGAAATTTGTCAGATTGAAAAATTGAAAGCTAATCCATGGCGAATAAAATTTTTCCAGTAAATTATTATCAAACCCATAAGGACGTCTTCTGGCCCCTGTTGCACGTTTTGTCAAAATAAAGCTAAAATTCCTGATGTTAAAAATTTGAAACCACTCCACTACCACAAAAACTATACAGTGACCTATTAAAAAACCCTAGAGGAGGTTGCTCAAACAATTTTAAAAGCTTGAAAAAAACTGAAAATTAGAATAAAAATGGGTGTTTTTAGCGATCGGTTGTTCGAACGTAGCCAGGGGGGCTGCACCGGGGACTGCTGGGAAGGGAGGAGGGGTAAGCAACAGTGGGGTTGGGCCAACAGCGCGGTGTGGGGGAGGGAATTTCAAGCTTCAAATAGTCACTGGCTCATAAAGATCCATAAACTTGTAACATGATAAAAAATTTTCCGAAGACTTGAAAAAAAATTTATCAAAAAATTGCCAAAGTTGCAGTCATTACAATATTGATAACCATTCCTTTAGCTCCAGAAATAATGATGCAGTTTATTAAACTTCGGAGGAAGTCTCTAGGACCCTGGTTTCGGAAAAATAAAAAAATTCAAAAAGATTCAAAAACACTTGAAAAAAGAACGACAGAAAATTCAAAATTCAAAAATTGCAAATTGCATAAAAAACTGCTAATATTTGTGATAATGAAAATTGAAAACTAATCCATGCCAAAAAACATTTTCCAAAAACTTATTATCAAACCCTAAAGGAGATTTTCTTTTACACTGAGAAACAAGAAAAATGACAAAAAATGTGGTGTTGAAATCTTGACAGTAAGCTATTATCAAACCGTAGAGGAGGTTCCTGAGGCAAATATTTTTAAAACTTGCTGATATTAACATCTTCAAAACATTTTAATACATCGAGAAGCTATATAGTAACCAATAATCAAACCCTACAGGAGGTTATGTGGCTCTTGAGGCTGGACAAAACCTAAAAACCGATAAAAATTTACAAAAAACTTGAAAAAATGCAATTGTTAAAAAACGCTGAAATTTATCAGATTAAAAAAAATGAGAGCTATTCCATGGTGAATAAAATTTTTCCAGTAAACTATTATCAAACCCTTAAGGACGTCTTCTGGCCGCTGTTGCACGTTTTGTCAAAATAAAGCTAAAATTCCTGATGTTAAAAATTTGAAACCACTCCACTACCACAAAAACTATACAGTGACCTATTAAAAAACCCTAGAGGAGGTTGCTCAAACAATTTTAAAAGCTTGAAAAAAACTGAAAATTAGAATAAAAATGGGTGTTTTTAGCGATCGGTTGTTCGAACGTAGCCAGGGGGGCTGCACCGGGGACTGCTGGGAAGGGAGGAGGGGTAAGCAACAGTGGGGTTGGGCCAACAGCGCGGTGTGGGGGAGGTGGTGGGGGCAATAGTGTGTGTGTGTGTGTGGGGGGGGGTCAGCAGTGGGGGTGTCATCGACCTCTAAGAATCGCCCTTCACGCCATAAGTATAAGTCTGCCAAACAGTTTGCGCTAAAACAGAGCTGAAAGGCTCTAAGAGCACTTAATGCCCGTTGGGCGCTATTTAATCATCCCGTTTTTGAGGAGGAAAAGTCAAATGGGTTAGACGAAAATTAGGTCAAACAAAAAATCGAATAAAATGGTTTCGTCAGTAGCTAGCCACGGATTAGTGAGGCTAGCTTCAGCTTGTTTCGACAATGCAGCTTTTGCTTTTCTGGACTTGTTAGTATATAATGCAAATAAAAAACCTTTATTTCAAAAAATTTGCAAAATATTGCAAAATTTAGAAAATCTTCCCGATTTCTCAGTGAAACAGTTCACAACTATTTTTCGTCTCTGGAGTTATGTCTAGAAATCATCTGAAAGACTTCAAAAATTTCGTTGGCCAGTAATGATTGTTTAACTCAGAAAAGCACAAAAATATTCACAAATTTTGAAAACAATCGCAAATATTAACAAAATCTCCAAAAGCATTGCATTGTCTCAAGAGACTATCCAGTATCCCCATTTCAAGCTTCAAAAAGTTTCACTGGCTCATAAAGATCCATAAACTTGTAACATGATAAAACTTTTCAGAAAACTTGAAAAAAAATTTTATCAAAAAATTGCCAAAGCTGCAGTCATTATAATATTGATAACCATTCCATGAACTCCAGAAAATATGATGCAGTTTATTAAACTTCAGACGAAGTCCCTAGGACCCTGGTTTCGGAAAAATAAAGAAATTCAAAAAGATTCAAAAACACTTGAAAAATTCAAAAATTGCAAATTGCATAAAAAACTGCTAATAATTGTGATAATGAAAATTGAAAACTAATCCATGCCAAAAAACATTTTCCAAAAACTTATTATCAAGCCCTAAAGGATATTTTCTCCTACACTGAGAAACCTGAAAAATGACAAAAAATGTGGTGTTGAAATCTTGAAAAACATTCCATGACATTTAGAAACTATACAGTAACCTACTATCAAACCGTAGGTTCCTGAAGCAAATATTTTTAAAACTTGCTGATATTAACATCCTCAAAACATTTCAATACGTCTAGAAGCTATGCAGTAACCAATAATCAAACCCTACAGGAGGTTATGTGGCTCTTGAGGCTGGAGAAACCAAAAAACCGATAAAAATTTACAAAAAACTTGAAAAAATGCAAGTTTTAAAAAACGCTGAAATTTGTCAGATTAAAAAAATGAAAGCCATTCCATGGCAAATAAAATTTTTCCAGTAATTAATTATCAAACCCTTAAGGACGTTTTCTGGCCCCTGCGTCTGGAAAAACGTGAATAATAGAAAATGTCAAAAAAAAAATGGGGCTGAAAGAACTCAAAAATGACATAAAATTTTGAAAAGCTTGAAAAAAACTGAAAATTAGTATAAAATTGGGTGTTTTTAGCGATCGGTTTTTCGAACGAAGCCAGTGGGGCTGCAACGGGGACTGATGGGGAGGGAGGAGGAGTAGGCAAGTGGGGTTGGGCTAACAGCGCGGTGTGGGGGAGGGGGTGGGGGCAATAGTGTGGGAGGGGGGTCAACAGTGGGGGTCTTCGACCTCTAAGAATCGCCCTTCAAGCCATAAGTATAAGTCTGCCGAAGAGTTTGCGCTAAAACAGACCTGAAAGGCTCTAAGAGCACTTAATGCCCGTTGGGCGCTATTTGTTCATCCCGTTTTTGAGGACGAAAAGTCAAATGGCTTAGACGAAAATTAGGTCAAGCAAAAAATCGCATAAAAAAATTGGTTTCGTCAGTAGCTAGCCACGGATTTTTGAGGCTAGCTTCAGCTTGTTTCGACGCTGCAACTTTTTGTATTCTGGACTTGTTAGCAAATAAATTAAATAAAAAAACCGATATTTTGAATAAATTGAAAAAAATTGCAAAATTTAGAAAAGCCTCCAAATTTCTCAGTGAAACATTTCACAACTATTTTTTGTCTCTGCAATTATGTCTAGAAATCATCTGAAAGACTCGAAAAACTTCGTTGGCCAGTAATGATCGTTTAACTCAGAAAAGGACAAAAATATTCACAAATTTTGAAAACAATCGCAAATATTAACAAAATCTCCAAAAGCATTGCATTGTCTCAAGAGACTATCCAGTATCCCCATTTCAAGCTTCAAAAAGTTTCACTGGCTCATAAAGATCCATAAACTTGTAACATGATAAAAATTTTCAGAAAACTTGAAAAAAAATTTTATCAAAAAATTGCCAAAGCTGCAGTCATTATAATATTGATAACCATTCCATTAACTCCAGAAAATATGATGCAGTTTATTAAACTTCGGACGAAGTCCCTAGGACCCTGGTTTCGGAAAAATAAAGAAATTCAAAAATATTCAAAAACACTTGAAAAATTCAAAAATTGCAAATTGCATAAAAAACTGCTAATAATTGTGATAATGAAAATTGAAAACTAATCCATGCCAAAAAACATTTTCCAAAAACTTATTATCAAACCCTAAAGGAGATTTTCTTTTACACTGAAAAACCTGAAAAATGACAAAAAATGTGGTGTTGAAATCTTGAGAGAGTAAGCTATTATCAAACCGTAGAGGAGGTTCCTGAGGCAAATATTTTTAAAACTTGCTCATATTAACGTCTTCAAAACATTTCAATACATCTAGAAGCTATGCAGCAACCAATAATCAAACCCTACAGGAGATTATGTGGCTCTTGAGGCTGGAGAAACCAATAAAAATTTACAAAAAACTTGAAAAAAATGCAAGTTTTAAATTAAAAAACGCTGAAATTTGTCAGATTAAAAAAATGAAAGCTATTCCATGGCAAATAAAATTTTTCCAGTAAATTATTATCAAACCCTTAAGGATGTTTTCTGGCCCCTGCGTCTGGAAAGACGTGAATAATAGAAAATGTCAAAAAAAATGAAAAAATTTTCACGTTTTGTCAAAATAAAGCAAAAATATGATGTTAAAAAGTTGAAACCATTCCACTGCCAGAAAAACTATGCAGTAACCTATTATAAAACCCTAGAGGAGTCGCCTTGACACCTGCGGCTGAAAGAACTCAAAAATGAAATAAAATTTTGAAAAGCTTGAAAAAAAAGCTTGAAAAATTGGGTGTTTTTAGCGATCGGTTGTTCGAACGAAGCCAGTGGGGCTGCAACGGGGACTGATGGGGAGGGAGGAGGAGTAGGCAAGTGGGGTTGGGCTAACAGCGCGGTGTGGGGGAGGGGGTGGGGGCAATAGTGTGGGAGGGGGGTCAACAGTGGGGGTCTTCGACCTCTAAGAATCGCCCTTCAAGCCATAAGTATAAGTCTGCCGAAGAGTTTGCGCTAAAACAGAGCTGAAAGGCTCTAAGAGCACTTAATGCCCGTTGGGCGCTATTTGTTCATCCCGTTTTTGAGGACGAAAAGTCAAAAGCGTCAGACGAAAAAGCGAAAAATCGCATTAAAAAAGACCGACAGGACTAATAGAATTGTTACAAACTTCGTTTGAGAGCAATTAACAAGAAAAAGGGGCAGCTGCCAACAGGGCATTAAGAATTAATGCACTACTGCTACGATTACTCAGAACTATCGTTATTATTATAAAATTCGAGAATCGACATATCCGAGCCTTAAAGTGTACGATTTTCGCAAGATGTACGTACCTTTTTCAACGCAATGCAGTCGGACTTTCACCTCTTTTTCGAAAAGTTACGCTTTAACATGCTTTTTCCAACTGATTTTGACAACATAGTCACCCATCCTGTTTCTTAATTCGTCGAATAGGCGCAAACCAGTTTTTTCAAAAAAATCTCTGTTTTTAGTAATTGAAAATGAACATATTGAAGACATGCTCACTTTTAGCTGCTTTTTCAATTAACGCGATGTAAAAAAAAAAAATGCATGCACATCAAGCATATTTCGTTTTCCCAAGATGCAGCAGATAATTTTTAATATAGCAATTATCTTAAGGTATATCAATTAATTGCCGTCCTCTAGAGAGGTATAAAGTTCTAAACTTTGTAGATAGGGGAACAAATCGGCAAGTACTTGCGAAAAAAATCGGAGTGAAAGGCTAGTCAAAAATTTTTGACTAATTCTCTGTGTTAGCTAGCCCAGATGAAATTTCACCAAGAGACAGAAAGCAGAGTGAACACGGCCCCGGGTCTGCCCAGATCGAGGCGCACATGGACAGCCGTTAGCTCTAAGAGGAACATTGGCAATGCCGAACTTAGAAGCATTATCAGAGCCAGTACCAGTCATCACAGCGCCGCTCAGCCGGACAATGAAAAGGAAACAAAAGAACGTGCAAAGACCGCAGGCGCAGCGGATGATGATGAGTGAGTTCCCAAACAAAAAATAGTTGCACCAACAAAAGTGTAGTTTACAATTGGGGATCAAATCGTAATATGAAATTGGGAACGGCACACATCTGAACGTGCTACACGAGCATAACTTTGAAAAATGGCATAACCTGACAAGCCACTTAAAACATAACAGACGGAATTTCATGGTCTATTCTCAGTCTTTAAACAATGAGAAAGTTAAGATGAAATGGATCAACGATTAAAAACAAGTTAAGCGTACATTTACATACTGACACGCAAGTGTATTTCTGATGTTCGTAAAGCTACAGTTTTTACTCTAGAAGAAGTTTATGCTCTTTGTTTTTAGAAACACAGAAGGGAAACAGTACAATGCACAAGACATGTTTATCGCCAGACTCTCCTCTCTTCTGAGGCCTGCTGAGAAGCAGATGGAGTGGAGGGGAATGCGGAGGAGAGAGAACGCAAGCGGAGATGGCGTCAAATCAGCTCCGCCCAAGAGCCGATCCAGATCTACAATTAGGCTGCCCAAAATTTCACTCGACGGTGGAAAGGTAGAGTTCGTGTTTAACATAATAACAATCCACGGTAACAACTTGTGAAAAGTTACTTAACATTTAACTTGACTTTTCTAATTGTTTCACAATCTAAATGATCTTTTTTAACCAACAAATGTAGTTTATTTTAAGTGGCAAGGTACCAATAATATGCTAAGGTTGTACCAATCTGCACTGGAAATTTTTAAAGGATATTTTCTGGTTGTTTTAAAGCTGCAATATTGTTTGAAAAATTCATCTTTTTCAGCTTTCCCAATTGATTATTTTTGTTCGACAAAAGTTCTAAGTCAAGTAATTTTTTTCCAGTGGAAATGTATCTGAAAATGGTTTTTGCTGGTGAGCTTACTATCGAACCATAGCTGAGTATTTTTTAGGCTTTTCGTGTCCCCTTTGCACCCTCTTAAAGATTGCACCAACTTTATTAATAACTGCCATCGAAACTGTCGCTCGTTGACAAATGATATTGATTTGTTTTTAACCCTGGTTCTGCACAGCAAAATACAATTTAACAGTCAATTGGGTCCGTTCGAATCTTCTTGTACTTGTTCGAGAGCAATCAAATGCTAAATTTTGACAATTTCTTTGCGCTTTTGGTTTCGATTTTGAACTTAGATTTCAAAAATCGTTTTTTTTCACCATCCCTAGTCTTCCCGAATCGGTTTTCAACATCCTTTGCTTGATAATACATATTGTTTGCATTGGTACACATCGATTTTATTCAATACAAACAATATTAAGATTCTGAAAAACAGGAAAAAATACAAAAAAAATGTTTAAAGGCAGCCCGTGAGTTCCAGAGGTATCCGGACGCTCCAGAGGAGATGCTGTCAATGCGGGACCACCTTCTGCTCAATTCAGAGAAAGAGGACACAATGTACACTTGGCTCGGATTCGAGAACCAAGACCAACTCGACCGTAGAAGAGGACTTGCGAAATTCAAAATGGTCGCCAAGAAAGTCACACTTAGAGACATTTCTGAAACTTAGCCAACCAATCGCCGATTTGTCGATTGACCTTTCACTATAAACCTGTAAACATTTCATCAAACAAATTAAACTTGAAACGTATAGATGAGCCTCATTCCTCTTAAAGTCATACGCGTAAAAGTGCTCCTTCATTTAAAAGCAAACATTTAGCCGCCATTGTTAAACTTTACTTATTCAATTTAGACGGTGAACGTGACCCGAAGTAAGTAAGCTGTCATAAAAGAAAGCCAAAAGTTATGCAATAATAGTTATAGCAGAAAATGTAACGCCTGCTCTATCACTTGTGGTAAGGAAAGCTTTAAACCAACCCAGTTCATTCCAACGGTTCAAAATCTGCTCTGATATTACCTTTTTGTAGTTCTCTTTTGTAGCTGTATAAGTGCTATATTTCTTATGTTCCATAGCAATTCAAAATAATCCAAAATTGAGGAAATCCTTTCCCATAGTTTGCAGCCTCTTTGCCTGGGAGATGAAAACTTCAGTTCTCTCGCAGTTTTCCAAATTAGGGCTGAGAAATTAGTTCAGTTTGCGATAACCCGATAAACCTTTCACAACAACATGGTTTGTCAGCTGGCTTCACCGAGGTCAATAAAGCAACTCTTATACAATATCAAACTAGACTCAGGTCACTACAGACCAAGCAATGCGAGATCTCGGTATTTGGACCAGTTCTCGGTATTTGGATAGTGAAAAAAGCGAAGGGAAAAATATATGTCTAAGACCTGTTTTTTTCCAATAAAACTTTAAGTTAGTGTGTTTTCTTACTATTCGCGATAATAGTAACCAACTGAAGTGAGACACAGTAGTAATCGAACGAAATGAGTAAATAAGTGCAAGATGAAATTAGATACAAGTCAGTATATCAAGTTATTTACCACTCAAGGTCATTTTTTTACGCAGAAGTTTTTTCTGAGCTAGAAAAGAAGTCGTTTCCTTTAGAGGTGGTTCTTGACTGCGTTCGCAATTTTATTCCTTTTTAACACTTGACTTCCTTCGGTTCGAAACGTCGACAGAATGAGGATTAGTTGACAAGCAGCTGCTGTGGCAATAAAGTGGAAATTTTTTCCAGTCATTCTTAAAGACATCTCGTGGGTGCTAGCCTCAGCGATTCTTAACCAATAAAGACCAATTCCGTCAATTAAGCGTTCAACCAAGCACAACTCTGATATATTTTACCGGATAATTTGTGTCCTCTAATCTGTATGTCAGCTAGAACTTCGGCAAACTCAGTCTTAAAACAAATGCATTCTGAATATTGTTCCGAACTAGACAAAGTTGATTGCAGAGCAAGAAATGCAAGATCTCAGTATTTATACTAAATCAACTATTGAAAAAATGAAGGTAAAGATATATGTCTAAGACCTGTTCTTTTCAATAAGCCAGAAAATAAATTTAGTGTTTACGCACTATTCGCAACACTAAAGACCAACTGAAGTTAGACAGAGTAGTAATCGAACACAGCGATTAAATTAGTGAAAGATAAAATTAAATAAAAGGCACTATACTAAGTTAAATACTACTCAAGGTCAATTTTTTAAGCAACAGCTTCTACTCAACTATAAAACAAAGTTTTTGCCCGTGGTGGTTGTTGACTGCTTTCATAACTCTATTCTCTTCGATCATTTGACATTTCTTCAGTTATAAACTGGAATCAGTTCACTGTAGAGCAAACAATGCAAGATTTTGGTATTCATACTAGTTCAACAATCGAAAAGGAAGGTAAAGATATATGTCTAAGACATGTTTTTTCTCAATAAACCGTAATTTAAAACTATTGTTTTTGTACTATTCGCTATACTAGGCACGAACTGAAGTTAGAAACAGTAGTAATCAAACGTAACGAGTAAATAGGTGCAAGATAAAAATTACGTACAAGATAGTATATCAAGTTAATTACCACTCAAGGCCATTTTCATTACAAAACGTTCTCTGAGGTTGAAAATTCCTTGCCTGTGGAGGCTGTTGTTGACTGCGTTAACAATTTTATTCCCTTTTAGCACTTGACTTTTCTTCACTTAGAAACGTCGACAATGAGGAAAGGTTGCAAACAGCTGCTGTGGCAACAAAGCGGAAATGTATTTCAGTCAACTTGAAAGACAACTCGTGGTCGCTAGACTCCGCGGTTCGCTTTCAAAAAAACTCAATTCTGTCAGTTAAGCGTTCAACCAAGCTCAACTGTTAAATTTTATCGGGCAATGTGTGTCCTCTAACTTGTATGTCAGCTAACACTTCAGCAAACTCAGTCTTAAAACAACTGCATTTGGAATACTGGGCCCAACTGGATTCAGTTCACTGTAGAACAATGCCAGATCTCGGTATTTATACTAGTTCAACTAGTGAAAAAACTAAGGTAAAGATATGTCTAAGACCTTTTTTCCAATAAGCCTTAATTTAAAGTTAATGTTTTTGCAGTATTCGCGAAACTAGTCACCAACTGACGTTAGACACAGTACTAATCAAACACAACGCGTAAATTAGTGCAAGATAAAATTAGGTCCAAGGCAGTTTATCAAGTTATTTACCACTCAAGGCCAACTTTATTACGAAAAGCTTCCTGAGCATGAAAATTCCTTGCCTGTGGAGGCTGTTGTTGACTGCGTTAACAATTTTATTCCCTTTTAGCACTTGACGTTTCTTCACATAGAAACGTCGACAATGAGGAAAGGTTGACAAACAGCTGCTGTGGCAACAAAGCGGAAATGTATTCCAGTCATTTTGAAAGCCAACTCGTAGTTGCTAGACTCCGCGATCCGCATTCAAAAAAACTCAATTCTGTCAATTAAGCGTTCAACCAAGCTCAACTTTTAAAATTTACCGGACAATTTGTGTCTTCTAATTTGTATGTCAGCTAACACTTCAGCAAACTCAGTCTTAAAACAACTGCATTCGGAATATTGTGCCCAACTGGATTCAGTTCACTGTAGAGCAAACAATGCGACATCTCGGTATTTATACTAGTTCAACTAGTGAAAAAACGAAGGTGAGAATATATGTCTAAGACCTTTTTTCCAATAAGCCTTAACTTAATGTTGGTGTTTTTGCACTATTCCCAAACCTAGTCACCAACTGACGTTAGACACAGTACTAATCAAACACAACGCGTAAATTAGTACAAGATAAAACTAGGTACAAGGCAGTATATCAAGTAATTTACCACTCAAGGCCATTTTTATTACAAAACGCACTCTGAGCTTAAAAATTCCTTGCCTGTGGAGGCTGTTGTTGACTGCGTTAACAATTTTATTCCCTTTTAGCACTTGACTTTTCTTCACTTAGAAACGTCGACAATGAGGAAAGAATGCAAACAGCTGCTGTGGCAACAAAGCGGAAATGTATTTCAGTCAACTTGAAAGACAACTCGTGGTCGCTAGACTCCGCAGTTCGCTTTCAAAAAAACTCAATTCTGTCAGTTAAGCGTTCAACCAAGCTCAACTGTTAAATTTTATCGGGCAATGTGTGTCTTCTAACTTGTATGTCAGCTAACACTTCAGCAAACTCAGTCTTAAAACAACTGCATTTGGAATACTGGGCCCAACTGGATTCAGTTCACTGTAGAACAAACAATGCCAGATCTCGGTATTTATACTAGTTCAACTAGTGAAAAAACAAAGGTAAAGATATATGTCTAAGACCTTTCTTCCAATAAACCTTAATTTAAAGTTAACGTTTTTGCAGTATTCGCAAAACTAGTCACCAACTGACGTTAGACACAGTACTAATCAAACCCAACGCGTAAATTAGTGCAAGATAAAATTAGGTACAAGGCAGTTTATCAAGTTATTTACCACTCAAGGCCATTTTTATTACAAAAAGCATTCTGAGCTGGACAATTCCTTGCCTGTGGAGGATGTTGTTGACTGCGTTAACAATTTTATTCCCTTTTAGCACTTGACTATTCTTCACTTAGAAACGTCGACAATGAGGAAAGGTTGCAAACAGCTGCTGTGGCAACAAAGCGGAGATGTATTCCAGTCAACTTGAAAGACAACTCGTGGTCGCTAGACTCCGCGATTCGCATTCAAAAAAACTCAATTCTGTCAGTTAAGCGTTCAACCAAGCTCAACTGTTAAAATTTACCGGACAATTTGTGTCTTCTAATTTGATGTCAGCTAACACTTCAGCAAACTCAGTCTTAAAACAACTGCATTCGGAATATTGTGCCCAACTGGATTCAGTTCACTGTAGAACAATCAATGCCAGATCTCGGTATTTATACTAGTTCAAATAGTGCAAAAACTAAGGTAAAGATATGTCTAAGACCTTTTTTCCAATAAGCCTTAATTTAAAGTTAATGTTTTTGCAGTATTCGCGAAACTAGTCAACAACTGACGTTAGACACAATACTAATCAAACACAACGCGTAAATTAGTGCAAGATAAAATTAGGTACAAGGCAGTTTATCAAGTTATTTACCACTCAAGGCCAACTTTATTACAAAAAGCTTTCTGAGCTTGAAAATTCCTTGCCTGTGGAGGCTGTTGTTGACTGCGTTAACAATTTTATTCCCTTTTAGCACTTGACGTTTCTTCACATAGAAACGTCGACAATGAGGAAAGGTTGACAAACAGCTGCTGTGGCAACAAAGCGGAAATGTATTCCAGTCATTTTGAAAGCCAACTCGTAGTTGCTAGACTCCGCGATCCGCATTCAAAAAAAACTCAATTCTGTCAATTAAGCGTTGAACCAAGCTCAACTGTTAAAATTTACCGGACAATTCGTGTCTTCTAATTTGTATGTCAGCTAACACTTCAGCAAACTCAGTCTTAAAACAACTGCATTCGGAATATTGTGCCCAACTGGATTCAGTTCACTGTAGAGCAAACAATGCGAGATCTCGGTATTTATACTAGTTCAACTAGTGAAAAAACGAAGGTAAAGATATATGTCTAAGCTCTTTCTTCCAATAAACCTTAATTTAAAGTTAATGTTTTTGCAGTATTCGCGAAACTAGTCACCAACTGACGTTAGACACAGTACTAATCAAACACAACGCGTAAATTAGTGCAAGACAAAATTAGGTACAAGGCAGTTTATCAAGTTATTTACCACTCAAGGCCATTTTTATTACAAAAAGCATTCTGAGCTGGAAAATTCCTTGCCTGTGGAGGCTGTTGTTGACTGCGTTAACAATTTTATTCCCTTTTAGCACTTGACTATTCTTCACTTAGAAACGTCGACAATGAGGAAAGGTTGCAAACAGCTGCTGTGGCAACAAAGCTGAGATGTATTCCAGTCAACTTGAAAGACAAATCGTGGTCGCTAGACTCCGCGATTCGCATTCAAAAAAACTCAATTCTGTCAGTTAAGCGTTCAACCAAGCTCAACTGTTAAAATTTACCGGACAATTTGTGTCTTCTAATTTGTATGTCAGCTAACACTTCAGCAAACTCAGTCTTAAAACAACTGCATTCGGAATATTGTGCCCAACTGGATTCAGTTCACTGTAGAACAAACAATGCCAGATCTCGGTATTTATACTAGTTCAACTAGTGAAAAAACTAAGGTAAAGATATGTCTAAGACCTTTTTTCCAATAAGCCTTAATTTAAAGTTAATGTTTTTGCAGTATTCGCGAAACTAGTCAACAACTGACGTTAGACACAGTACTAATCAAACACAACGCGTAAATTAGTGCAAGATAAAACTAGGTACAAGGCAGTTTATCAAGTTATTTACCACTCAAGGCCAACTTTATTACAAAAAGCTTTCTGAGCTTGAAAATTCCTTGCCTGTGGAGGCTGTTGTTGACTGCGTTAACAATTTTATTCCCTTTTAGCACTTGACGTTTCTTCACATAGAAACGTCGACAATGAGGAAAGGTTGACAAACAGCTGCTGTGGCAACAAAGCGGAAAGGTATTCCAGTCATTTTGAAAGCCAACTCGTAGTTGCTAGACTCCGCGATTCGCATTCAAAAAAACTCAGTTCTGTCAGTTAAGCGTTCAACCAAGCTCAACTGTTAAAATTTACCGGACAATTTGTGTCTTCTAATTTGTATGTCAGCTAACACTTCAGCAAACTCAGTCTTAAAACAACTGCATTCGGAATATTGTGCCCAACTGGATTCAGTTCACTGTAGAGCAAACAATGCGAGATCTCGGTATTTATACTAGTTCAACTAGTGAAAAAACGAAGGTAAAGATATATGTCTAAGACCTTTCTTCCTATAAACCTTAATTTAAAGTTTACGTTTTTGCAGTATTCGCAAAACTAGTCACCAACTGACGATAGACACAGTACTAATCAAACACAACTCGTAAAATAGTGCAAGATAAAATTGTACAAGGCAGTATATCAAGTTATTTACCACTCAAAGCCATTTTTATTACAAAAAGCGTTCTGAGCTGGACAATTCCTTGCCTGTGGAGGCTGTTGTTGACTGCGTTAACAATTTTATTCCCTTTTAGCACTTGACTTTTCTTCACTTAGAAACGTCGACAATGAGGAAAGGTTGACAAACAGCTGCTGTGACAACAAAGCGGAAATGTATTCCAGTCAATTTCAAAGACAACACCTGGTTGCTAGACTCAGCGATTCGCCTTCAGAAAAGCTCAATTCTGTCAGTTAAGCGTTCAACAAGCTCAACTGTTATATTTTACCGGACAATTTGTCTTCTAATCTGTACGTCAAATAACACTTAGCAAACTCAGTCTTAAAACAACTTCATTCGGAATATTGTGCCCAACTGGATTCAGTTCACTGTAGAGCAAACAATGCGAGATCTCGGTATTTATACTAGTTCAACTAGTGAAAAAACGAAGGTAAAGATATATGTCTAAGACCTTTCTTCCAATAAACCTTAATTTAAAGTTAACGTTTTTGCAGTATTCGCAAAGCTAGTCACCAACTGACGTTAGACACAGTACTAATCAAACACAACTCGTAAAATAGTGCAAGATAAAATTGTACAAGGCAGTATATCAAGTTATTTACCACTCAAGGCCATTTTTATTACAAAAAGCATTCTGAGCTGGACAATTCCTTGCCTGTGGAGGCTGTTGTTGACTGCGTTAACAATTTTATTCCCTTTTAGCACTTGACTTTTCTTCACTTAGAAACGTCGACAATGAGGAGAGGTTGACAAACAGCTGCTGTGACAACAAAGCGGAAATGTATTCCAGTCAATTTAAAAGACAACACCTGGTTGCTAGACTCAGCGATTAGCCTTCAGAAAAGCTCAATTCTGTCAGTTAAGCGTTCAACAAGCTCAACTGTTATATTTTACCGGACAATTTGTCTTCTAATCTGTACGCCAAATAACACTTAGCAAACTCAGTCTTAAAACACCTTCATTCGGAATATTGTGCCCAACTGGATTCAGTTCACTGTACAGCAAACAATGCGAGATCTCGGTATTTATACTAGTTCAACTAGTGAAAAAACAAAGGTAAAGATATATGTCTAAGACCTTTCTTCCAATAAACCTTAATTTAAAGTTAACGTTTTTGCAGTATTCGCAAAACTAGTCACCAACTGACGTTAGACACAGTACTAATCAAACACAACTCGTAAAATAGTGCAAGATAAAATTGTACAAGGCAGTATATCAAGTTATTTACCACTCAAGGCCATTTTTATTACATAAAGCATTCTGAGCTGGACAATTCCTTGCCTGTGGAGGATGTTGTTGACTGCGTTAACAATTTTATTCCCTTTTAGCACTTGACTATTCTTCACTTAGAAACGTCGACAATGAGGAAAGGTTGCAAACAGCTGCTGTGGCAACAAAGCGGAAATGTATTTCAGTCAACTTGAAAGACAACTCGTGGTCGCTAGACTCCGCGGTTCGCTTTCAAAAAAACTCAATTCTGTCAGTTAAGCGTTCAACCAAGCTCAACTGTTAAATTTTATCGGGCAATGTGTGTCTTCTAACTTGTATGTCAGCTAACACTTCAGCAAACTCAGTCTTAAAACAACTTCATTCGGAATATTGTGCGAACTGGATTCAGTTCACTGTAGAGCAAACAATGCGACATCTCGGTATTTATACTAGTTCAACTAGTGAAAAAACGAAGGTGAGAATATATGTCTAAGACCTTTTTTCCAATAAGCCTTAACTTAATGTTGGTGTTTGTGCACTATTCCCAAAACTAGTCACCAACTGACGTTAGACACAGTACTAATCAAACACAACTTGTAAAATAGTGCAAGATAAAATTGTACAAGGCAGTATATCAAGTTATTTACCACTCAAGGCCATTTTTATTACATAAAGCATTCTGAGCTGGACAATTCCTTGCCTGTGGAGGATGTTGTTGACTGCGTTAACAATTTTATTCCCTTTTAGCACTTGACTTTTCTTCACTTAGAAACGTCGACAATGAGGAAAGGTTGCAAACAGCTGCTGTGGCAACAAAGCGGAAATGTATTCCAGTCATTTTGAAAGACAACTCGTGGTCGCTAGACTCCGCGGTTCGCTTTCAAAAAAACTCAATTCTGTCAGTTAAGCGTTCAACAAGCTCAACTGTTATATTTTACCGGACAATTTGTTTCTTCTAATCTGTACGTCAAATAACACTTAGCAAACTCAGTCTTAAAACAACTGCATTTGGAATATTGGGCCCAACTGCATTCAGTTCACTGTAGAACAAACAATGCGAGATCACGGTATTTATACTAGTTCAACTAGTGAAAAAACTAAGTTAAAGATATGTCTAAGACCTTTCTTCCAATAAACCTTAATTTAAAGTTAACGTTTTTGCAGTATTCGCAAAACTAGTCACCAACTGACGTTAGACACAGTACTAATCAAACACAACGCGTAAATTAGTGCAAGATAAAATAAGGTACAAGGCAAATTATCAAGTTATTTACCACTCAAGGCCAACTTTATTACAAAAAGCTTCCTGAGCTTGAAAATTCCTTGCCTGTGGAGGCTGTTGTTGACTGCATTAACAATTTTATTCCCTTTTAGCACTTGACTTTTCTTTACTCAGAAACGTCGACAATGAAGAAAGGTTGCAAACAGCTGCTGTGGCAACAAAGCGGAAATGTATTTCAGTCAACTTGAAGGACAACTCGTGGTCGCTAGACTCCGCGGTTCGCTTTCAAAAAAACTCAATTCTGTCAGTTAAGCGTTCAACCAAGCTCAACTGTTAAATTTTATCGGGCAATGTGTGTCTTCTAACTTGTATGTCAGCTAACACTTCAGCAAACTCAGTCTTAAAACAACTGCATTTGGAATATTGGGCCCAACTGCATTCAGTTCACTGTAGAACAAACAATGCGAGATCACGGTATTTATACTAGTTCAACTAGTGAAAAAACTAAGTTAAAGATATGTCTAAGACCTTTTTTCCAATAAGCCTTAATTTAAAGTTAATGTTTTTGCAGTATTCGCGAAACTAGTCACCAACTGAAGTTAGACACAGTACTAATCAAACACAACGCGTAAATTAGTGCAAGATAAAATTAGGTACAAGACAGTTTATCAAGTTATTTACCACTCAAGGCCAACTTTATTACAAAAAGCTTCCTGAGCTTGAAAATTCCTTGCCTGTGGAGGCTGTTGTTGACTGCGTTAACAATTTTATTGCCTTTTAGCACTTGACTTCTCTTCACATAGAAACGTCGACAATGAGGAAAGGTTGACAAACAGCTGCTGTGGCAAAAAAGCGGAAATGTATTCCAGTCAATTTGAATGACAACTCATGGTTGCTAGACTCCACGGTTCGCTTTCAGACAAGCTCAATTCTGTCAGTTAAACGTTCAACCAAGCTCAACTGTTAAATTTTACCGGACAATTTGTCTTCTAACTTGTATGTCAGCTAACACTTCAGCAAACTCAGTCTTAAAACAACTGCATTCGGAATATTCTGCCGAAATGGATTTAGTTCACCGTAGAACAAACAATGCGAGATCTCGGTAATTATACTGGTTCAACTAGTGAAAAAACGAAGGTGAAGATATATGTCTAAGACCTTTTTTTCAAATAAGCCTTAATTTAAAGTTAGGGTTTTTGCACTATTCGCAAAACTAGTCACCAACTGACAATAGACACAGCAGTAATCAAACAGAACTCGTAAAATAGTGCAAGATAAAATTGTACAAGGCAGTATATCAAGTTATTTGCCACTCAAGGCCAACTTTATTACAAAAATCTTTTTCTGAGCTTGAAAATTCCTTGCCTGTGGAGGCTGTTGTTGACTGCGTTAACAATTTTATTGCCTTTTAGCACTTGACTTCTCTTCACATAGAAACGTCGACAATGAGGAAAGGTTGACAAACAGCTGCTGTGGCAAAAAAGCGGAAATGTATTCCAGTCAATTTGAATGACAACTCATGGTTGCTAGACTCCACGGTTCGCTTTCAAACAAGCTCAATTCTGTCAGTTAAGCGTTCAACCAAGCTCAACTGTTAAATTTTACCGGACAATTTGTCTTCTAACTTGTATGTCAGCTAACACTTCAGCAAACTCAGTCTTAAAACAACTGCATTCGAAATATTCTGCCGAACTGGATTTAGTTCACCGTAGAACAAACAATGCGAGATCTCGGTAATTATACTGGTTCAACTAGTGAAAAAACGAAGGTGAAGATATATGTCTAAGACCTTTTTTCAAATAAGCCTTAATTTAAAGTTAGGGTTTTTGCACTATTCGCGAAACTAGTCACCAACTGACAATAGACACAGCAGTAATCAAACAGAACTCGTAAAATAGTGCAAGATAAAATTGTACAAGGCAGTATATCAAGTTATTTGCCACTCAAGGCCAACTTTATTACAAAAATCTTTTTCTGAGCTAGAAAATTCCTTGCCTGTGGAGGTTGTTGTTGACTGCGTTCATAATTTTATTCCCATTTAGCACTTGACTTTTCTTCAGTTAGAAACGTCGACAATGAGGGAAGGTTGACAAACAGCTGCTGTGACAACAAAGCCGAAATGTATTCCAGTCAATTTCAAAGACAACACCTGGTTGCTAGACTCAGAAATTCGCCTTCAGAAAAACTCAATTCTGTCAGTTAAGCGTTCAACAAGCTCAACTGTTATATTTTACCGGACAATTTGTTTCTTCTAATCTGTACGTCAAATAACACTTAGCAAACTCAGTCTTAAAACAACTTCATTCGGAATATTGTGCCCAACTGGATTCAGTTCACTGTAGAGCGAACAATGCGAGATCTCGGTATTTATACTAGTTCAACTAGTGAAAAAACGAAGGTGAGAATATAGGTCTAAGACCTTTTTTCCAATAAGCCTTAATTTAAAGTTAATCTTTTTGCAGTATTCGCGAAACTAGTCACCAACTGACGTTAGACACAGTACTAATCAAACACAACGCGTAAATTAGTGCAAGATAAAATAAGGTACAAGGCAAATTATCAAGTTATTTACCACTCAAGGCCAACTTTATTACAAAAAGCTTCCTGAGCTTGAAAATTCCTTGCCTGTGGAGGCTGTTGTTGACTGCGTTAACAATTTTATTCCCTTTTAGCACTTGACTTTTCTTCACTTAGAAACGTCGACAATGAGGAAAGGTTGCAAACAGCTGCTGTGGCAACAAAGCGGAAATGTATTCCAGTCATTTTGAAAGCCAACTCGTAGTTGCTAGACTCCGCGATTCGCATTCAAAAAACTCAATTCTGTCAGTTAAGCGTTCAACCAAGCTCAACTGTTAAAATTTACCGGACAATTTGTGTCTTCTAATTTGTATGTCAGCTAACACTTCAGCAAACTCAGTCTTAAAACAACTTCATTCGGAATATTGTGCGAACTGGATTCAATTCACTGTAGAGAAAACAAGGCCAGAACTTAGTATTCACACTGTTTCAACTAGTTTCAACTGGTGGAAAAACGGAAGGTAGAAAGTAAGACCCGTTTTTTCATCAATAAGTCAGTGTTTTTGCACTATTCGCGATACACCGGCAGCGAAATATCCAATTAAAGTTAGACAAAGTAGTATTCATACACAAACAAATCAGCGCAAGATAAATTTAAGGTCAAATTTCGTTTTTTCAATTAATGCTGATACGTAATATTTTGAAGATTGTGTTTAGATAATGCTGCCTGTTAGCTGCTCCGTAAATAACCGTCAATCAGATTGGCACACTCACTTGGCCTAATTTCCTTGACATAATCATTTTTCAGAATGAGAAGGTCGCGTATGACCAAATAATTGATCGCACGAACAAAAAAACTTATTCTACGAGTGAAAAATGACCTCACACACGCAATTGAGCTGAAATTGCATAAAAGAATGAACAAAATCAAAGTTGAAATGAGTTTGACGTGATTCGGTCTTGACAAGAATCTTGGGGACGAAATGAAAAAAACAAGAGGCCAATAGTAGCCTCATCTATCGCTAAAGGCGTGTCATAGTGTTCTGAACTCCTATTGGTTTGAATTTTGTCTGTTCGCTTTAATAAAAATTTGATTTAGTTTTTTAAGTTCATTACAAAAATTTCAGCTTCTTTTGAAGGTGGACTTGCTTTTGTGGTGGGACGTCTACTTAAGTAGTCTAAAAAACCCATACTTTTTCCAACTATATGTTCCACTGAAATTGAACGGTAGTAGACGATCTACCCAACGAGTTAATCTACTTTGATACGTTTTGTTTCTTCTTTTGTCTTTTAATGCTGACAATAAGGCTTGATGCTCCGTCTAGAGCCTGAATCGTGAGCCATATAAGTAGTATTTCACGTGTTCAGGTGACCATACTAAAGAAAGTAGTTCTAGCTCAATTATACTGTATTTTGATTTGTTTATATTTAGGAATCTGCTTGCGTATACAATGGGGCAACCGTTTTTATTGTATTTCTGTTCTAGGCATGCGCCTAGGCCAGCTTATCTTGCGTCGCATCGTACGCGTGTCTGTCTGTTTGTGTCGAAATAATTATTTTCTATTATTTGTTTAATTGCAAGTTTTATTCTATGGAAAGCTCTTGTGTGGTCAGCGTTCCAATCTAATATTTTGTTTTTTAATTTTGTGTTTCTTTGAAAGGAGTGGGCGTAGGGGAGCGGAGAGTTGCGATAGCTCCGGGATGAATTTGAGAAGGCGATGTATGCTTCCCATCATTGATCGGAGTTGTTTTAGTGTTTTTGGTGATTCACTTTCATTATCAAATCCGTTTTACGAATTGTAGGTATGATTACTTCTGGATTTATTTTGTATCATAACCAAATAATTTCTATAGATGTGAATTTGCATTTGTTTAAGCTGATAGCGGAACTTTCTTCATCTAATCGTTTTAATACTTTTAGTTCTGTTTCGTGGTCCTAGAGTGATCCTTTTGTTATTATGATATCATCTAGGAATGCGTGTGCTGAGTGTATCTTTCTTAGTGTGAAGTCCATTGCTTCTTGATATGTTGCCGGCATGTCTGTTAGTCCATAGAACCCATTCCAGTTCCGTTTCCCCCGAGTATGTTAAAATTGAAGTGTTTTTGTGAGTCTTTATGTAGTGGTTTCTGACTATATGCATATTTCAAGTCAATTTTTGAGAAGTAAATTGTTCCTTCTTTTTGTTTTAGTTCGCTTACTTTACAGACTATTGTTTCCGTGAAATAATCGATACTCTGCATCTGGTATTTATTTTTATGTAAAATGTCATTTAGTTCTTCGAGTCGCGTGCTATTTTGATTGATTTGTCGTGTTTGACTGTATTAACTATTGGGCTGATGGAATATTCATCCAAACATTTGTCTAATTTTTTTAGTTGTTTTTCATCTATTAGTTTTTTAAATTCTTTTTTGACTTTGTCAATTAGATGTAGTGGAATTCTAATTCCTTTGTGCTGTGTAGGTTGGAATAATTGTTTAAATGTTGACAATGCTATGTGTTTTTTATATTTTACTAATCTTGTGCAGAGGTGGTGGTAATTCCGGAATACCGACTTTGCTATATTGTTCTGTAGTGAATGTATGTTTTGGATTCTCTAACCTTGGTTTATAACTGCCAGATGAATGCCCCGTCTTTGTAGAATGCCTCTTTCTAGCAAGTTGAGGGTGTTGTGGGGGCACTACGAGGATTTGACATTTATTTGCTAATGTGTTGCTAAGTCGAGTTCGATCGTGTAGTTGATGTGAATTTTGTTATTGTTGAAACATCTGAATTCTCTAATGTTTGTTTCTTGAATGTTATGATTCTTGAACCCAGTTTAATGATTAGGTTTTGTGCTGTTTGTTGGGACATGAATGGCCTTGGGCTGCCTGTGTCTGGTAGCCAATTGATTTCTTCGTTATTGCATATTGTTTCTAACCAGAACTCTCACTGTTCGTTTCCATTAACTGAAGTTATCTTTGTTGTACTAAAGTTCAAGGAATTGATGAAGTTAATTGCTTTCCAGTCTTCCATCATTTCTCTTACGTAGCAGGCGCTTTCGGGGTCAATTGTTTTGTTTCATTCTCTTCCTCTATGTACATTGATTAATTTTCTGGTTGTGCTGCTTGTATATTGCGTACTCTTATCGCGTTTATTTGTTGTTTTTGTGCATTTTGTTAATGTGTGTTCTAGCAATAATTTGCGTTGCCTCTTGGCGTGGTTTGCGTTTGTATTTCCCACCTTTGGGGTGGCATTTCGCATCTGTAGACTATAGCATAGGGTCCTAATTTTTTTTACAAATGTTGAAGATTCTATTTTTGGCTGGGCAATTTTCTAGGTGTCCTTTAATTTTGTATCCACATTTCCAACAATCTGGGATTTCATTATTTGCTGGTGTGGGTAAAATGCCTAGTCTTTGTGATTGTTGTCTTGTGCGTTGAATGAGATTGATTTTCGCTCCTTGAGGAATGTGTGCGTGGGTGTTGCTAATTCTTTGTTGGTTCTCTTGACCACGTTCTTTAGTAATAGCGAAATTTAATGTTGCTATTGGATCTCTATCTTCGGATAGAAGGTCCATTTGGATCAGTGGGTTGGCCATCCCCTGTATAAAAATGCTTTTCAATAAACTGTCTCCATGGTCCTCCCAGTAAGACAGTGCTGCTTTCTGTTTAATACGTAAGTGAAATTGTTCAAGAGATTCTCCTGGGTTCTGTGTACATCTAAAAATTGAAATATGTCAAATGTTTCATTTCTGACCTCTTTAAATGTTTCTTGCAATTGTATAATTAGTGCGTCAGTGGTACATTTTCCTAGGTCCTTGTGTGGGTTGCATTGATGGAATATATTTGTTGCATCTGTTCCAAGTGATAGAAAGATCTAATTTTTGACTTTGTCTGTATCGTCCCATTTTAATTTTTCTAGCATAGGTCTTATCTTCTACTGTTTGCCATGTGTTTTCCCAATCTACTTTTCTTTTTATATTCCTTTGCTCTCTTTGGTGTTTTTCCGCTGTAGTTTCGTCAGGTAGTGCTGGCTCATAAATTGGCTCTTAAGGATAGTACTCTTGAGCTGCTGATTGTCTTGGACGAAGTAATCCTTCTACCTAGATGTTTTCTTTAGCGGATATCACTAATTTTGTTGCGGTCAACCACTTTTCCCATTTTGTAGGTTGGATTCCATTTTCCCAAAATAGGGCCACGCCTATGGGGGAATTTGATAATGCTTACCGCACCATGTGATGAGTAATCGTTTAGAACAAAAAGAAGTCTGACAATACTGAATTAGCGACTGTAATCTCTGTCGAATTTCGGCAAAAAGCACTTTTCTAACTCTTGCGCGGTTAACACCTTTAACGTGGCAGACAGTACCTTTCCGTTATTTTGCAACTGAATAACAAAAATTTAACATAAAACACTAAGCATTTCAGAAGGGAAGTTTACTCCCGAATTGTCCAATAGGACTACACTTTTACAAAGTACATTCCATGTGGAATGATAATACTACTTAATAATGTTTAACAGTGTTTATAACAAAATCTGTAATCTTGGTTGCGCTATTCCTCTACCACAAGGATATTTTTGAATTTAAAAATGCATTTTTCCCAAGATGTGTAAAAAAACTTTCTTTTTAAATTTTAACGGCCCATCGGAGTATTTTTAAGCTGGTTTTTTGTTCGTGGGTAGACCGTGTTTTCATAAATTCCGTTCTGAGGGCCTTGGCTTATGAACTTAGAATACTTTTTGATTTTGGCTAAATTATAGAAATTATACAAATCTGTATGTATCTCAGATGTGAAAAAACATTTCTGCTGCTTTGTAAAAGTTATTCTGCATATTTTATCAAGGATGATATAATTGTGATAGCAAGTATGAAAAATTTAGACACATTTACATAATTGTATATTTTTCAAGCTTCTGCAATTGTGTCAATTTCAATGTCTCTGAACTCAAGTAGTCAAACATTCATCGAGGTCCCTGCTTCCCACACGCTAAAACTGATGGAATTGCAACTTTGGTATTGAGGACAGTGATATCGGGAAGATAAACCAAATCATTTTTTTCTGTTTTACCTGCTTTTGCCTATAAATGCATGCTTGTATATCCATCAAGTTCAGTTTTTTATTCCCAGTTTCCTTTTTATTTGCCTTGTGACAGTTTTGAATCCAAACATGATATTCAACACGATTCGATTGAAAGTGTATATATTTTGGATGCCGTTATCGTATTTCTTTAAATTTATGAAAATAGGTCTGTCTTTTTGATTCGTAATGGTCATTTGGTCTGTTGTCATCAGATAGTGGGTTTTTAGTTCTTAATTCAATTCTTTGGATTGTATTTCAGGACCTGTACTGCTGTTTTTCTTTATTTCCGATGCAAATCTCCATATCTTAAGATATATAACGCCAACAAAATCACTTGTCAATTAGGGCACAAGAAACAAAAAAAGCCAGAAGTTTCATGATATATTTTGAACTAATAATTAACATTACAATTAAATATTCATTTAATAAATTGATGAACCTCTGCTACTTTCGACAATTTAATTATTTTTTACAGCTACCTCTTCGAACAAGGAGGCTCCGTGATGTGCGTTTGCACATATGTTCCGACTCCACTTAACCACGTCTTTGAATTAAATGTCCACCGAATGATTAAGTGATCGAATAATTTAAAAAATAATTCATTGTTCAAAAACAATTCTATCCATTTAAAAAATTGCTTTAGCTCTAACCACTAAGCAAGCAAAACAAAAACTTACTAGAGGACCGAAGATAACTGCCATTTAAGACAACTGACATTTAAAATGCCATTTATAGTCTTTATTAAGAATAAACAACCAGATGAGAAAATACAAAAAGGGGCAAAGATTGAAAAGACGTTTACATTTTTTGAAAACAATTAAGTTCAAAGTCAGGACAACAACCATCTGTTATTCGAAGTCAGTCAATGGCGTCATTTATACCTTCGAACAAATCCATTGAGAAATGTAAGTATATAGAATCTCAAATGAATACAAAAAGAACAAAAACGAAAATCAAAATATCATTTCAACTTTGCGAGAGACGATGACGACACTTATAAGATCATTATTTATTGACAAAAAAATTAAATGTAATCAACTGCGCCTTAATTCGGTTAATTAAAATGATGTGTGACTCTGCAATGATCTACCTTGAGTATGAGGAAAGGAAAGATACAGCGAAAAAAATTTTTAAATAAAAGATGTAAAGAAAAATAAAAAAACTTATGAACAACCGTAGTAGCAACGCCAGAAAAAAAATTCACTATTTAATTGATAAAACAGCAGTTAACACTACGCTTTCAGTCAGTTGCCATTGATTGAGTTTTTCTCTCTCTCTCTCTCTCTCTCTCTTTAATGAGCCTGCGCTAAAAAGTTGCGGAAAAAACATTTAATGTGGCAAATCTGAAAAAAACATTAACACTGAAAACGGAAAGAATTCAAAACTCATGCAAACGGCGTTTAAGCCGAAAAAAAACAGTTGCTTTTCGCGGGAATTGTTTTGTATATTTACTCATCAAGGTTTGATTTGAAACCATTCTTGTCAGTAACTAAAAAAAAAGAGAAAGGCAAAAGTACTTAAACACAGCACCCTATTACAATCCGAATAATTTTTGCAATAAAAAATTCTAGAACTGAGCCAAAACTGATCTTACTCTCTGCTTATCCTTTGAAATCAGAACTGTACCAACTGTTACCGAAAAGCTGCTAATTTGACCAAAATATTATATCAAAATGATGAATTTTTGATACTTACCGACTTATAATAAAAAAGCATTAGATATCAACTGAAGGCCTTAGATATTTGCTTAATAACTCCCTAGATACCGACTTAGATAATTGAATAATTGATTGAGTCAAAAGACTACAAAAAGAACATCAAATTCTGGCAAATATCAAGAATTCAGAAAAAAAAATAACGAAAACAATTTGTTGGAGACATGAAAACCAAGAGCTTTACTCATAAAACAATATTGTTTCATGGGACTTTATTGGAGCATAAAGGGGTCTCCTATAAATTGAACCTCCAAACGAAAAAAAGCTTGTAATTGGGATGAAAGAATTGCACAAAATGTTTCAAAAAGACGCCCAAAATACAACCCGTATCCGTTTTCACTGCAAAACACAACGATGAGATCCAAACTGGCATTGCAATCGCCACCAGTGTGATAAAAACGCAATTTTCCAGAAAAACTTCATAATAGGTCTTTTAGCAAACGAAAACCTTAATATATTTTAAACTACGCGTTTTTTATAAATATCGGTTTACATTAGCAAGAGACCGCACAAATGTTATTTTCGGAAAATGTCATCAGGAACCGGCGGTACAATTAGTCAAAATCTAAATGAATGATTATTTTGTCAGCAGTTTTTATGTCTGCGCCATCGGTCAAACTAGACAAAGTGGGCCAAATAGGTATATTTGATGCTGTTTTTTAATGAAAAAAAGCTGAATTATCGGAAATTTAGCTGACCAATTTCCAAAAGCAAAAACTGCAAACAATTCACCAACTCTCTTCTATCTTCAAACGTAAAAACAAAAAGACTATTGTTAACAATTGATAAAATTTTAGCAAAAAAGATCCAAATTGAAAATAACGAAAAATGTGAAAAAAAATGTGAAATATAATTGGCAGGTTGCCAGAAAATAGCCGCAATAGCTTCATTGATTTGTAGTCTCGAAAAAAGTACAAAAAAAAGACTGACCAAAAAATTAGACTTTTCAATGAAGGCAGAGATGTTATTTTTGATTAACAATCTGTATGAGTTATTGCTGCCTCTATCAGCTGCCCCTAAATAACCTTCATTTAGATCGGCACATTCACTTGACCTTATCTCTTTGAATTGAAGTAAATAAAAATCAATTTCAAAGTGAGGAAGTCATTTTTGAGAGTGAGGTAAGTCACGAGTGACCAAAAATTTAATCACGCAAAGGAGCAAAAAAACTTGTCCCACGAAGAGCGAAAAATGAAGTCACGCACGCGTTTTAGTTAAAATTGCATGAACGAAAGAACAAAAAGTGGTTGTGACGTCATATGGTCGTAACAAAAGTCTTGACGACGAAATAAAAAAACATAACAGGAAAAGTCCTGACGTACAATTCAAAGAATTTTCATTGACTTAACAAAAAACGAGACCTAGAACGGACTATGCGTGAATTGAGAAAACCATTACTAAAAAAATCAGATCAAACAAAAAAATTGCAAAAATGCCGTATGTGAACAAAAAACCATTAGCGAGAAATGCAAATTTGATTCAGACAAAAAACTAGGTTCAGAACGAACTATGAAGGGATTGGTAAAGCCAATTACAAAAAATTCCGATCCAAAAAATTAAAAAGACAGTAAAAAATCAAAGTGAAATTGCCGCATGTGAACATAAAAACCATTAGCGAGAAAGCGAACTTTTGTTCCAACACAGTTTTCTCACTCTACTTTAAAATTTGAGCGAAAAAATTCACGCCCCAAAAACCACTCGCTTTTTCGCTCCATTTCCTGTTTCGGCGTGACCAAAATCACTACTCCAATTTGACTTCAAAAATCATGAAAATGTGTAAACAGATCTTAAAAAGAGACAACGCCCCAATACAATTCAAATTTTTTGAATTGTAAAAAAATCAAGAGAAGGCCAGCTATCGATGTGCGGCTGTTAAAAAAAAATCTTTTCGATTTGAAATTCTACGCTTGACAAGCTTTCTTATGATACCACTCACAATCCTCTACGATGAATATATCGATAGTCGAAAACTGACTGAACAAAATAACCCATTTGACTATATAGTTCCTCCCCCCCCCCCTCCCCCATAGAACGGGGTCGGAACAATTACTCTCGACAATTGTACGAAACTGAAAATGTCAAGCGTGATAACGGGGGGAACGTATCTTCACTAAAAGAAGACCGCTGAAATTTCTAAAACTGAAATGATAATTAGTGCAATCCACAAAATAATTTTTTACCTTTTTATTTCAATCAGTAAAGACTTCAATCAGTCAAATCGCGCTGCTCGAATATTTTTAGTTGAGCTGTGTTTTTGCGTACTGTAATGTTTCTACTTAATTGTGCATATATAGTCTGATGAGCAAATAAGAAACAAAAATGACAGTTAAAAACCACTTAAATTGTCAGCACACAACTCCCCCTGTCATTTATGAGACAAAACGGGACAAATGATGACATGAGAGACTAAGTGCATCTTAGAGGATTTTTTGTACACGAAGCTTACTCATTCAATACAACAAACATTCTATTTACGAAAATTTTAACTGAGATCGGATTATCTATATATCTATATACTGCCACTCAGCAGCACCGAAGTTCGCGATTCTCAAAATCATAAAGATCTTATTAAATTGATTGATATCCCATATTTTTGTAATAGAAATTTTATGACAATGTGAGTTAATCTTTGTAAACTCAGGATAAATGCATGGAAGTTTACAAAAGAATCTTATAAGAATAAGGCATAAGATAGTTTGCACTGTTCTATGACTACAGACTTCATCGAATTTTGCCCCATGCACAACGGACTGAAAACAAACGCGAGCTCTAAATCCGGAGCGTAAAGAAAGCGCTCTCATTTAACCATTCTAATAATTTCAAATTCAAGAGTTTGCGCATATCAGTATTCAATAGAGATTTTCATGATTTGTAAATTAATCTATGTTACCACTATAATTAACAACCCTGTGATGATCTACCATATCCAGTAGGGAAAATTTTTCTGTGGTGCAAAAAATTAGCTGAAAGAGTCTGCAGTGTATAACTACAAGCTAAATCAGCAAGAATCTTATAAAATTTATTTAAGAAAAACCATCGACTACCGCACTCGTTCCTTTAGATTTGATCACCCATGCAATTCGAGCAAAATTGTCAGTGGTTGCGGGAAACCTTACTGAGATTGAATATAAAGCACTGTTACCTGTCCGAGGTAGCAGCCTTTGGAGAAGGAAACACCATTCATCAAGTCAACATTGTAATTTAATGGCAAAGCTTTGTTCCGCACAATTTCCGAAGGACCTTCTGGTATTCCAAGTTGATATCTCGCGTCTGTGTAGTGAACCACATTTTCCATTTCATCGCTCAGTGCTCTCGGATTCTTCGGTCCGAATAAGACAAGCCGACTCAAAGATTCACAGGGTGCTCTTGGATCGCAGGTCAGCATAAACGGCGCCTCAATACCGAATTCTTTGCTTATATCCACTGAACTCGAAGAATCAAAGGCTCCCAAAAGAGCAAACACTGCTGCATCTTTGATCGTTTCTACAGATGCCTAACAGTCTCGACACTACATTCTCTCGCTTCAATAGATTCTACCAATGCGGCAAATACCAATAATGTATTTGTACAAAAAATCCACTCCTCAAAATTTATCACAAATTTTCAGTAGAATTTACATAAATTTTAAACCCCCTTTTTAAAAAATCTATCCATCCCTTACATTCTCACGTATGCATTTGAATAAAATCTTCCCCTATTGCAAGAGAATGCCAATATATTTTAGGTACCGCGACCCTTATTCCAACTGTTTTCCTTTTAAAAATCAGGAGTACAGATATTAAAATTTATAGGCACACTGTCAAATTAGCTAGTCCGCCCGTTAAAATTTTATTGTGGCAAGTCTAATTGAAGTTCAGGAAAGGAACAGCCTATACAGAAGAGCATTATGTCAAAAAGTATTTTATAAAAGACAGTGCGATCAAGAATCCCCCATTTATCGGTTAATGGCTCGCTAGTTATCCAGAAAGGGAAGGAAAGTTTCGTATTATGGCCCAAAAACACAAGTGGAAGGTGTGAAGTTAACACTAAAAGCTCAAAGAATACAAGCACTAACAAAATAAAGCCTCAAAAGATCAACTAACTTATCTGCAATAAAACCTACAACTTAAATAACTTTAACAGTTTGAAGATAGCTAAAATTACTCCACTCTATAAAGAAGGTTGTATGCAGAATACTTCATCATATCGTCCCATTTCTTTACTCTCTTCGCTCAGCAAAGTTTTTGAAAAAGTCTCATATAGTCATTTAAGTTATTTTTTTGAAAAAAAATAATTTGTTTTCTCCCAGCCAATACGGTTTTAGGAGACCTATGAATGCTATACAGGCTGTCATGAAGCTTACCGAACTTGTCAGAGAAAGCCTTAGCAAAAAAGAAAAGGTTGCAAGCCTTTTCTTAGATCTTTCAAAAGCATTTGACACGGTAGATCACAACATACTTCTAGACAAGTTGAATGGTTACGGAATCCGGTGTTGCAAATGCTCTGATAAGTTCTTATCTGAGTAACCGAACTCCGCTTGTGGCAATTGATATAAATCGATCAACTTCAAAGGAAGTCAAGATTGGTATACCACAGAGTTCAATACTGGGACCCCTTTTGTTTTTAATTTATATCAATGTCTTGGAACAAGTAGCAGTAAACAACAATATCGATTTGACCCTGTTTGCTGACGACAGCACTTTCACTGCATATAATAAATTCGATGCTTTGAACGTACTCAGAAACGAAATAACAGAGATAAAGAAATGGTGTGAGACAAATCGGCTTCAATTGAATTCAAACAAATCAAAAACTCTTATTTTCTCAAGTGCAAAAAATTGTTTCATGTCCTTGAATAGTGAATTTCCTTATAATTTTTGTGAGAGTACACAATTTTTAGGAGTGATTGTGGATATTAGGTTGAACTTCAAAGACCATGTTTGTCGAAAACTGTCTAAATTGTGTGGTTTCTTGATATACACTAAAAAGCGTCTTAAACATAAGCATAGAATAATGTTTAATAATTACTATATTAAACCAATTATTCAATATGGCCAGATTATTTATGGGTCCACTTAAAAAAGTACCTTAGAATTAATATTCATGTTACAAAAAAAATTACGAATTCTTTTCAATAAATCAAAATCACAGAGAATAAAAACTCTTTTCCAAAACATTAAGATTATGACGGTTTTTGAGCTTTACGTAAGTGATTGTTAAAGTAAAAGAAAAGATATTCGAGGGATTTTGAAGGAAGAACTTTGCGGAGAACCAAATAATTTTACTCCAGGCTAAAGCAGATATCTACGTGAATCAACCGAAGCACGATGTTTACGACTTCTAAATAAGTTATGCGAACTCGAGATTTTAACTGAAATAAAAACCAGACTTAACGATAACGAAATGAAAAAAATTGTTAAGAACATTTCGTCAAACTTTTTCATGGGTAACGATCAAGCATGGGACCATTTCTCGTAAATTTCGCTGAGCTCGTTATAATTTGTTTCCTCTCTTCTATTATAAGGTACATTTCATCATTTTGCGCATTTCTGAAGCCATGATAATTCCTGATGAATAAAGAACAGTAGCAGTTTTTGCTAGACTGTATGTTATTGACCATAGACAACCTCACTTGGGAATATTCATTTGTCCGGCAATTTTTGTAAATGGTTCTTCAATAAATGTTCTTTCTTTCTAAAATTTTAACTAAAATTTGCTTCGTACACAAATTTATCATGAAAAATATATATTTTTAGAAAAAAGAAATTGAACCGGCGTATCTTGAATATTTAACCAACGTGTTGAAGCGCACTGACAGCGAGCCTAAACAATTATCAGTGTACTATTACATCGTCGATTTCTCCTGAAAAAACATCATACCGAAAATCTCCGCTAATAGAAAGCCCCAATAAAATGAACAAACTTAGGTGTAACTATGGATATATGTATATGAAACCTATGAACTCTCAAGAATTAACTAGATACCTCATCTATGTCTAAGCGAAATTGAACAATGAAAAACAAATACTGAAGAATCAAAGATTAATTCGGCCAGATGAAAACGTTAAATACAACAAAAGTTAAATTGAACAATATAGCCGACAGATTGCCGGAAAATAGCCACGATAGACGCTTGTGGCCTTCGTGGAATTGACACAACTAAAGAAATAAGATGGACAGATTGACCACGTCCTTTAATAGACCACAAAACTTTTTGGGTTAGATTTGGACTGTCATTTTTATGACACACAAACGCTCTATAAGGGAAAAGTCCTAAAAAAGCTTTTTCAAATTTAATATTCTAAATATCAAGACTCAAGATTCTAATACTCAAGAAATAGGGCATTTACGTTTGGCACTACTTAGATTCACACTATTGATCTTTAAGAAGTAAATGTTCATAAAATTTAAAGTTCATTAAGTGATTTCAGAAGTAATTTTTTTAGTGAGGTACGCCGCAGAACGAATGACGGCACGTACACAAAGTCAGTAAAAGTCAATTCCAAGAAGTCAGGTTGGAAGAATCATCGATGGAGATGACGAATTTAAAAAAACACGATGTCCCCAATAGTAGTCGCTAACGCTTCGCGTCTATTCTAAATGAAAAAAAAATCTGGAAAGGATGGAAAACAGGACAGTGCTGTCCGCCAGCTCCTACCCTGTCTGCAGTAATATTGAAATTATAATTTAAAAATTAAACATTTTTTTCATTTTTTTTACCTAAATCGTTAAAGTAGAGACTTGCCAATGCTACACTAGCTAATAACTATTAAATTTTCCTTAGTTGCACTGCTCATGATCAATGCAAATTGTTTTTGTTTTTTAAAACAAACTGAACTGTTTTTAAAAAATTTTAAAATCATAAAAATGGCAACATCTTGAAGACGAAGAGAGCTAGAGGGTCAACATTTTAGCCCAAAACCAGGAGACAAAAGTAGATATCTTGCAGCATGCAACTAAGGGTGCAACCTTATGTGTACCCTAAATTCGAATAAATGTTTAACAAGGGTATGATTTTGCAAAATATAGACTTTTTACATCATGAAAAATTTACATCATGAAATTTGTAATATATTTAGGTTGTGAACATCATTTGGTAGTATTGAGCTGATTTTGAGAGTTCTGCACAGTTTGGTAGACCGATATTTGATGGAGTAGCGTTCGATGTTTCCTTTTAATGAAGGTTCATCCAGACACAAACTTTGAGAGCCTAGTTTGTCTTGATTTCTTAAAGGTAAATATGTTATAAGGATCGTCTTGAAAAAGGGCACCTGTTAGGGAGTTTAGAACAAACTTCAACAGTTCGGAGAGATTTAGTTCCTACACTGTTAATCTTTTGTTATCAAAGAATATATTACATGAATCGCGGAATTTTCTGAAATAAATTCGAGCATAAATTTGAAAAACAATAAATCATAAAATGTTCTCAACATCATTGATGAACTTTTTCAGGAGCTTTTAAATGAAACCACTTTTGTAGCTACACGCACGCGCACAACGCATACACACAAACAAACGGACCAGCTAACGTCGGCTGAACTGCTCTCGAACGACAAGCGCGACAAGCGTTGACATTTTTCTTGGCACAAAAAACCTCCCAAAAGCATTCCGAACATGCGACACCCGGGTGGTGGTCGGAACACTTAGCCGCTGAGTTAGTCTGGGTTTGCTTCTTCATCACTTACAATCGCCTTTTGGTAGCAACAGACTATTCGGAATTCGTTCAATTCAGATCAATAAAAAAAAATCAAAAGTCAGCCATGAAAAGTCACTTCAGAACGAAGAATGTTCAACAACAAAAACGCAAAGCGATCAAGCAAAAAATTTGCAGAAAAAGACGCACACGTGTACAAAAATTGCTTCAACCTTCGTTTCAGACTATTGATCTCTAACTAGTAAACGTTCATCAAATTTAAAGTTCATTAAGTGATTTCAGAAGTCATTTTTAGGGAGGTAAGTCACACAATTGACCTAAAAGCAGAATAAACAACGTCACGTTCACAAATTTTAATTGCAAAGCACTAGAAGGCACTAAAAGTCAATTCCAAGAAGTCAGGTCGTAAGAATCATCGATGGAGATGACGAATTAAAAAACATAGCAGGACAAGTCCTGAAATACAATTCAAAGAATTGAAAGAGAAACTCAGATGTACTCTAGAGATCATTTTTGTGTCTCTAGATGCTATCCAGTAACCCAATTCCAAGCTTTAAAAAACTCATTGGCTCATAGATCGATAGGCAATAAACTTTATAAAAAGTTTCAAACCGCAAAAAACAGAAATTCGTTCCATTAAAATGTTGAAAGCCATTCAATTTCCCCCAAGCAACTTCTTAATAACATACTATCAAACCCTGGATGATGTTATCAGGCTAGTGAGGCAAGAAAAAAAATAAAATACAATTGTTTTGAAAAAACTTGAAATTGCAAATTTTATCAAAAAACTGCAAAAAGTTGAGAGGTTAAATTGTTGAAAACAAGTCCATTGAAACTAAAAACCATGCAGTAAATTTTTTATCAGAACGTGGAATATGTTTTCTCGCACTTGATAATGGACGAATATCAAAAACTGACAAACTTTAGGAAGCCTTTAGGAAGCCTTTAGGAAGCAAAAAATTGCTAAAATTCGAGACATTAAAATTTTAAAAATCATTCTATTGTTACTAGAAACTATGCAGTGCCCTATAAACAAACCTCGAAGGAGATTGCCTGGACCCTGAAGCTGGAAAAATGAAAAAAATGACAAAAATTTTCCAAAACCTGAAAAAAATGCAAATTTTGTCAAAAAAATTGCTAAAATTTTTGATATTCAAAAGTTGAAACCTATTCCATGGCAACTGAAAATTTTGAAGTAACTTATTATCAAACCCCTGATGAGGTTTTCTGGCCCCTGGGAATCAAACAACTTGAATAATGACAATAAATGTCAAAAAATATGAAAAAAATTGCAAAATTAGTATCATTTTGCGTGTTTGTGTTTGTAGTACCAAAACATATAGCTCACAAAATGGTCATAACAAGCAACTTTGCCTCGCAAAAGGCCTTGGTCAACTTTTAAAAACTTCAACCTAAGACTAATCAAAACAAAAAAATAACAAAAACATGAAAAATTGCACCATTTTGAGCCCAAAAACTCCTAAAACTGAGCTTTTAACCTTAAATTAAAGCCATCCCAGCAGCTGCACTTGAAGGACTACTAAAGCCCACTTTGGACCTCTAATAAAACTTAATGCCCGCTGGGCTTTACCTGTTTATCCCGTTTTGAAAGATCAAAGGCATTGAAAAATATGTGAACAGATCCTAAAAACACAGCGCACTAATACAATTCAAATTCTTTGAATTGTAAAAAGATAGCAGGACAAGTCCTGATGTATTATTCAAAAAATAAAGCAGACTATAAACAGACTATGAGTCGATTGGAAAAACCATTTCGGAAAATAATCAATGTTTTAAACGGTTTTTAAAGTCTTTTGAATTTCAAAGAGCGAGGAAATGTATGTGCGTTCTTTCTTCCGCATTCGATACTTTAGTAAATGAGCTTTTAGGGAGTCCGTTTCATCAATATGACTCTCGATCCAAATTTCAGAGTCAGAAGGACTTTCTGCTGACTCTTTTCTGTACAGAATTGTGTCGAACATAACGCGACCGCTCAGCGATAAAAAGAAACCGTACATTGAATTATTCATCGAATTGAGTAAGCTAACGTCATTTGTAAGAAGACTTTGAACAAGTGCAGCTGAATCTTTACCTTTAACGCGAATTAGATTCACTGGTACCCTACACAACTTTTTGAACGGCATGATGACTTTGGCCGTATCATGTAATCTGAAAAGTTATAGCATTCAACATGGATTTTGTCCAGGTTGACAACACATGTTGACTTCAATTGAAAGGACTGCTTCAAAATCTGAGTCTGCCGAGGAAACGTAAAAGCTTAATTGCGAAAATTGTGCGAAAATAGCTTTAACGTAGAACCGCTTACAATGAAACTTATTGGTAAGTTTTCCTCTTCCTGTAAGAGCAGATCAATTCTTAGAACCTACTGAATCTCAACGCCGTATTGCTCAACGCCAGTTGCTCAGTGAGGATTGCGATTACGTCGAACTAGAGCCCTTACTTCAAATGTTGCAAGTTGCAACCCTTCCAAATAATGAAACTAATTTGTCAAATTAAAATTAATTCTGATATTTAAAACAAACGTTTTCGAACTTTAAGTTCATCGTCAGGTTAAAACTGTTTCACAAATTGTTAAAGGATCTAAATAATATGTATTTACATTTGTCTGAGACCAAAATTAACACAATTCTAGGAACTATCTCAAAAAATTAAATCGAAAATTTTTCATATATACAATATTGAGCCTATTTACAACTCATATTTACATGTGTTATCAATTTCATTAAAAATATTCCAATTCCGGATTTTTTTCGATTTTGGCCATATATTGTATTCATAGGGTAATTCCACATTCATCCGAACCCTAAGTATCCCTCTTGTGGGGGTTTTGCAATTTTCGATTTGTCATGCACAAAAAATTTTTTGGCCTATTTATCTTTTCCTAAGTCAAAGTTATGATCTAAACTAATACTTCAGCGTGAGTTTCCGCCCCCTATACTCATAGCATGTGGTTAGCCCTGGCTTCAACATGCTGATGTATATGTCTTCCATGGTCATGAGTTTCTCTTCTGCGCGATAGGCATCCAGAACTTTCCATTCAATGACATTCGTGGAACTTGTAAATTCTTTTCATGTACTGATATCCTAGATATCCCAGTGCTAACATGCCGGCTTGTCTGCCAACATAGATGGATTCGCATTCATGACATTTTATCTCATATACCACCTGGGATTTCAGGTTTCTATCGGAACATAATTATAGGGTGGGTAGGCATGATCTTAAATTTCGCGTTATGAATACCACTTGCAAGTCACATAAATTCTTCAATTTGCTTGCAAAGTTTTGTGTAGGGTTGCCTCTGTATTGTAGATAAATTTTTGGTTCATCATGAGATCTCGTTTTACTTTTTTATGCTTTTTGTTTGTTTTCCATTGATCTTTACAGCCAATTATTATCTTTTCTAAGGTTTCAGCTGGATACTGAGAGAGAGAGTTTAGGCTTCTGTGGGCCTTTCCACATGGCTTTGCACCCTTCATATAACGACTGAGCTGAGCTTCTGCACCGGGTTACAATGTCCACAGCTGCAGTTGAAAGCCCAGGAACATAAGTTGACTTCCGAATAACTTCTGAAGAAGTAGTTCCAGTATATTTTTGTTAAATATTTATTATCAATTTGATCGAGATCGACGTTCCCTACTTTTTGTATTATATTTAGTAAATAACTGGTTCTTTTCCAGAAGTTTTCATCAGCCTTCCTTGTTCTTGTTTTATTACTTGTTATTAGCTCGTTTTGACGTGTGCTTAACAACCCTTCATTATTGTTTGTTTTAATGGGTATTTTTATATTGTAAGATCCTTTAAGCAGTGAGATGAGCATTAATAGATCATGCAATTCAAAGTAATATGACAATGGCAGCAACTTCAGTGTGGTCAGTCTTTGCTTGTAACTAATTTCCCAGTTACTGATTATCCACGACGTTGCTTTTCTTTGAATGCGCTCGATGTCTTTGCTTTCGATCTTATTCGCGAACTATGCTTGTGAGGCATAACTTATGACTGGTATAACGTAGCCGACATATGCATTGAGTTTTGTTGTTTGCGATGCAAGGTTTGATATGTTTCGTTTTAGGAAATAAAACGCTTTCCAGGCTTTGCTACAACGTTTCTTTATATTCGCTTTCCATGATAACTTAGTAGCCATAATTATACCTAGATCTTTTTGCTCGCTTTTATTTGAGAGAGTTTTAGAGTTAAGTATAAAGGAGTGCCAGTTTTTTTCGTTTACTTTAATCGGCAGGATGTGACATTTGCTTTCATTGAGTTGCATATTGTTATTATGGCACCATTTTTCGATTTTTTCCAGGTCACTTTGTATATTTGCTGGATTTGTTGATACAAGCTTGAAATCATCTGCGTATCCAAACGCAGAGCATTTTGATGTTCGTTGTGGAAGATCGTTTATATATATTATGAAAAGTAGTGGACCTAGGAGAGATCCTTGGGGGACACCACTGGTTACTGGTACAGTTTCAGATTCCGAGTCATTTACTTTCACGTATTGTTTTCTATTTGATAGGTAACTGGCTACAACCTTAGAAGTTTCCCCCTACACCCAGGTTCTCCACTTTGTTAATCAGAAGATCGTGAGGAACTGTATCGAACGCTTTTTTGAAGTCAAGGTAAAGTACAAAAATTTCGTTGTCTTTTTCGTCGAATTCATTATACAACAGGTCTAGGAAAAGCAACATCTGGGTTACTACTGATCTATGCATTCTAAATCCGTGTTGTGATTCTTCTAGCTTTGTCTTGACAATTTCATATAGTTCGTCGAAAATTAGTTTTTCTAATACTTTTGAGACGCTACATAAGAGACTAATAGGGCGGTATTGTTCAATCAGTGCCCGGTTCTCATCCTTAAATATTGGTACAACTTCACTGATTTTCCAGTAGGATGGAAGAAAGCCTTTGTTCAAGGCACTTTTGAAAATCAGAAAAAGGGATTTAGACAAGGCTGGCAGATTTTTTAGTACCGTGTTTCCTATCCTGTCTGGGCCGCAGGCTTTGTTTGTTTGAAATTTTGACAGGATTTCTTTGATCTTACTCTCGTCTATTTCAATTTTATTGTGCTGATGTTTATCGAAGGAGTTTTTCTTGATTTGATTGGTTTTAAGGAAAACTTTAGAAAAGAATTCACTGAAAAACGCACACTTTTTCTTATCTTCATTAGTTTGTGCATCCTTGTACTTCATTGTTTCCGGGTATCTACTACTTTTATGACTTGACTTGAGATATTTTTGAAGATCCGAAAAACGTCTACCTTGAAAGACTTTACTTTCAAATTCTGCTTGGTCCTCATTCAAGGAATTTCTTAATCGTTTTTCCATTTTCTTCAGTTTGATTAATCTCGCCAAGGTGGATTTCTTTGATGTTTTTCGTTTTAAGGTTGATATTATTTTAATAAGGTGGGACGAATCTTTGCTTACCCAAGGAGCTAAGTTTGATCTGTGGGTTGTTGTTTTTGGGACATTTTCGCTAAGAACTTTGTCCAGCCATTTGTACCATTGAATTACTAATTGATCTACGCTGCTGTAGCAGTAGGGATTAAATGGGTTTTTCTCTATGTATGAGTTCAGGTCTTTCCAGTCAACTTTGTTAAATGCGTATTTTTTATGTTTCGTGTCAATCGTTGTCGTTTTCTCAATTTGTAGGGTAGTTATAAAAGCGTCGTGGTCAGATTTAAAACTCTTATTGAGTTCATTGTTCCTGGTCTTCGTGTTCCAAATCTGGGGTTCCAATATACTAATATTTGGTCCAGCATGTCTTATTCTTTTCAAGCACCTGACCGAAGGCTAATCAATAACTTGGCCACTACTGATAACAACTTTTGGCTTAAAATCAAACCTAATGGTTTCTTCCTATCAAGTTTCAGCATATTATTTTTCTTGTGTATATACAAAATGCTAAGTTTTCCCCAAGAAGCTTTCTCAAGTACAAGCCAGGAAAATTGAAAGTCAACAGACAACCTTCCTTCCGTTCTTCTTTTCTACACGAGGAGCCAGTCGCCTGCATCAAAAACAGTGTTTGGCTACCATGATAAGCGAGCAATACAAAAGATTTGTTTTTGGATGTGATCGCTTACATCAAAACAGAAGTAAAATTTCAGTTTCATACACTACCACAGTGGTGCATTCTAAATGCTCCGCCACCCTTCAATAGAAGCGTCAGACGGAAATATTGTTGACGAAGGGCGGCTCTGCTCCTAAAGCTTTCTGCAATTTATGTCAATTATTGCTTCAAAATCAATATATTTTACATATTGGTTGGAGTTTTTCATATACATTTTAATTATTCTGCTTTCTGTCTCTCTCCTTTTCGCTTTATTAATTCGACAACCACCGAGAAATTTTTGGTCTTTTCCATTATAGACCCCTTATGGTATAATTAGCATGATTAGGGGCTATAGGTTTTCTGACCACTAAATCTGGGGTGGGCTATAATGGGAAAAACCCAAATTATTACATAAAAAGCAGGAGTAGTTCAGCAATTGCATTTTTGTGTTATTAAAAGCAAATTTTTTTATATAGTTTTTATTAGTATTTTTTCAAAAGACTACTGAGAAATTTGCACTTCCAGAACTTTGCAAATTATAGAGAACCGATATACCGATCACTTAAAAGGCAATTTTAGTTTCAAAACCATGACAAAATCATGACTGAAACAAGTTTCAAGGAAATTCGTGTGTAACAATTGGTGATTTAAGAAGGGCGATTTTGTCAATTGGTCAACTCACGGTGATGACTCTTATTTTAAGTTCCTTTCAAAATATTTTAAGACTTCCGAAAAGTATTCTTGAAGGATTTTTCCGTCGGACTTATGGCCAATTATTAACTGCAAGGATTTTGCCCCAAAAAATTTAACGAAAACAAAACGAATTTACGTTTCACTTTCTTGTTCGCTTTAGCAAAAAATTAGGTTGCAGAAATTATAGACGAAAAAACCGCAGGTGACGATCAAATAACTTCGATCGCATTTCAAGGATATCCTCCTCTCGTTATAAACTTCTATGTCATCGTAGCTCTTAAGAATCAGATTCTCAAAGATTACAAAATAACTTTTGACAATAATTTTGAATGGGAAAGTACATTCTTTTAGAAGGCATTTGAGTATCCGCACAATTTGCGTTTTGTTCCATTTGCACATACAGGAATTGCGTATAAATAGCTGCAGTTAATCCAATTTCTGGCGCAGCCTCACTGTACATTTCGCTCAAGGACACGAAGAAATTGAAATTTCATATAAGATTTCCAAGGAAGAAAGACCTTTACGCAAAAAGGAAGTGCCTGGAGGCCTTTCTTTTTTCTCTTTTGCGTTTCCCAAGAGCTGTTAATAATGGTTTTTCTCCCTCAGTCTCTATCACGGAAATAATCATCCCATTCATCGCAAAGGTTACACTTAGTTCATTACACAAGAACTTTAACATGTCAAAAAACCGTAAAATCTATAACTGAACAGATCATTAAAACAATCTAAAAATTTGTAGATGGTGTACGGAGCAGTCAGATTGACTTGCGACAAGGTAGAGAAAGGATATGCTGAACTGGTATTCAAGAGCAAAAAAAGCTGCCAGTGCCTCAAGTCGAATTGTGAGTGATGATGCATTGACTAACAGTCACAGCATTTGCAAGAATTTCAAAATTTAGCGATCACAGAAGATAGTGAGAATTCAGTCCCAACAAAGAAAAAAGTGCAAGAATTTTTGAACGAGTTTGGTGAAAACACAGTTCCCGGAGCTGAAAAGGCTTGCGAAGTTAAGAGGAGAAAAGCAAGAATGGTACTGTTCTTGCTTTCAATTTATGATGTTCGCTTTTTTTTCAGCAAAAGCAAGGAAAGAACATCTTAACTTAGCAAAGGAGGCTTAGCAAAGGAGGCATTTATCAACTTGCAGAATTTTCAAAGGGAGGCTCAATAAAAAAAAATATGCTCCTGAAGAAGGATATCCTTCAAGATAACGAAAGAAGCCCGAGATAAAAAAAAAACTTAGAATTCTTCAAGGACGGAATGAAGGCCTGGCTGTCTATGTGAAAATACTTCAGCTGAATTTATGAAGCCTGGTGAATTTTGAAAGCAAAGGAAAAATGCAATTTCAGTGAAGATGAAAAATTACAAATGTAAATTGTCTATGAGTAGCGTGGCTGGGCAACCAGATTGACTCGAGTGATTAAAACATTTGGAGAAGACATGTAGGACACCAAAAGGCGCAATTAATTCGGAAGAAGTAAATTGCTGACAGTCCTGACAGCGCGTTGATATGGAAATTTAAGTCAACGAGAAAATTTTTTGTTTGTGTTTACAACCTACACAATTGAAGTCGGTGCAGATACAAAGCCATTGATTTTGCGAAAACCTTGGACAATCTGAAAACCAAAAATTGTGTTATTTTTTTGTGTCGACAAAAATCTTCCTACTGCATATTGGGGGACATTTATGACAGCAACGATGAACGAAAACTGAATTGTGTAAAGCTCTTTGATAGTAATCTTTGTCAGCAAGCTATTGAGTTCGCAAATTGTGAACGAAATCAATATCTCGTACCGATTATGAAACAGATTCTCAAAGATAAAGCGAATCGAAAAAGTGATAGACAGTAATTTTGAATTGCAAACTTTATTTTTCAAATTCTTTTTCAGTATCAACAGGATTTGCGTTTGTTTTTAAATGTTCTTTCTGCTTATAACGGATCTAAATTTCCATACTTTAATTTAAATGAAATTCTGGGGCAGCAGCTGCGGCCCCCAAGACTAATGTGGGTAATTACTGTGACCTCTCTAAACAATTGACTGAAGGACAGGAAGCACTTGAATAACAGAATGAGACTTCCAAGTAAGAACGAGCTTTACGCAGAGGGAGGTAAGAACCTTCACCCGAACGAAAAGATCCAAGAAGAAACTGTCCAAAAAGTTCTGAAAAGATTACCAGAAATAACCAGCCTGTGTTTTTTTGGAAAGACGTGATACACAGATCGATCTCCTCCTCCCCAAAATCCCTCACACCAGACCAACTTATTGAAGATATCTTCAAACTTCCCAACCTCCGCAATCATATATTGCCAACCCATATATTTCAAAGGAGGGTCATTAAATAAAAATGCTTCTGAAGAAAAGATGGTAGTTCCTGACTCAATGGTCTCCACCAAGGACACAAATCCCACCATTAAACATTACAGTAGCCTCAGCAGGACGGCTAGTTTACCAAAAGTCTTGACTTCAAAGGATTAGAGCTTCAAAGGATTAGCCTAATTGTTGTGATAAACATATTAAATAGTGTAAAAGAAACCAATTTGTCAAATTAAAATTACTTCCAATACTTAAAACAAACGTTTTCGAACTTTACGTTCATCGTCAGGTTAAAACTGTTTTACAAATTGTTAAAAGATAAAATGAATATGTATTTACATTTGTCTGAGATGACAATTAAAACAATTCTAGGAAACATTCTAAGAAATTCAATCAAAAATTTTTCCTTATATACAATATTTAGCCTATTTACAACACATATTTACATCTGTTATCAATTTACTTAAAAACATTCCTATTCCGGATTTTTCGATTTTGTCCATGTTCTTGTATTTTTAGGGTTATTCCGAATTTGCCCTAACCATAAGTATCCCTCTTGTGGAGGTTTTGCAAATTTCGTTTTGTCATGCACAAAATGTTTTTTGCCCTATGCATTCACATTTAGTCAAAATTATGATTTGAACTAATATTTTAGCGTGAGTTCCCTCCCCCTATATTCGTCGCGTGTGTTTAGTGCCGGCTTCAGCTTGCTGATATATATAGCTTCGATGATCATTAGTTTTTCTACTGACCGACAGGCGTCCAGAATTCTCCATTCAATGTCATTCGTGGCGCCACGACATTCAACTAGATGTTGACCCACCTGTGAATCCTTCTTTTGATGTTCTGTTATCCTTGTGGTAACATGCCGGCTTGTTTGCCCAACATAGATGGATCCGCATCCATTACATTTAATTTCATATACCACGTGGGATTTCAGATCTCTATCAAAGGATGATTTCAGGGTGGGGAGGCACGATCTTAATTTTCGCGTTGTAAAAACTACTTGCAATTCGCATAGTTTCTTCAATTTGCTTGCGAAGTTTTGAGTGAGGTTGCCTCTGTATTGTAGAAAAATAGTTGGCTTATCATTAGATTTAGTCTTGCTTTTTTGATGCTCTTTTGGTGTTGTTCTTAATTGGTCTTTACCGCCACTTATTATTTTTTCTAGAGTCTGATTCACAATTTTTGAAGACCATTCCTCTGGATATTGATTTTTGGTCCAGCAAGATTTGTTCTTTTCAAGAGCCTGATCGAGGGCCAACCAATTAGAGGTTGCATTAAAAACCCTGTGAACCGTCCCTTGAATCACATTTTTCTTATGTTGAAGCGGTGCACAGCTGCGAAAATTCAGTATTATTCCAGTGTCAGTTGGTTTTTGATACCAATGACAGGTGATATTATTTTTGCTGCTCACATTTACGTTAATGTCAAGAAAAGCCAAACCCCCATCCATGTTCACTTTTTCTAAGGTAAATTGCAGGTTGTTGTGTAATGAATTTGCAAATTTTAAATACTCATCCGGGTCACAACGAACCGTGCAGATAATATCATCCACATACCTTTTAAACAATTTCATCTCCTTATCGTGTCCCACTGTCTGTTGGTTGCTGCAATAAGTACAAATCCAAACCACATCCTGCATGTTGGCGTATTCCTCCTTTTCCTCGGTATTACTCCTTTTCCTCGGTAGGTCACTCTCCGGTTACAGTATATCATTGTTTAGGCCGGTATATACAATATTTAGCCTATTTACAACACATTGAAAACTGTGCACCGCTTGTTCAGAAAAAATTTCATTTTTAGGAGCGCGAAACCTCAAAAAATCCGGAATTAAATAGTTTCATATTAAAGAATGCTATGACCAGGACAAGTTACCCGAATGTCCTATCTGCAAGAAGAGTGAAAATTGATGAGATGACGGCAAATTGTTGCAAAAAGTGTGGCAACTGGTATCACGGAGTGGGTGTCACTGAAAATCGATGAAGTAAAATAGCTTGGTGCATCCAGAAATTGTGTTTGGCTTCGCTATAAGCATAAGTAGCAATTTTTTCACCACTGATGCTAAAGCTCTTTGATAGTAATCTTTGTCAGCAAGCTATTGAGTTCGCAAATTGTGAACGAAATCAATATCTCGTACCGATTATGAAACAGATTCTCAAAGATAAAGCGAATCGAAAAAGTGATAGACAGTAATTTTGAATTGCAAACTTTATTTTTCAAATTCTTTTTCAGTATCAACAGGATTTGCGTTTGTTTTTAAATGTTCTTTCTGCTTATAACGGATCTAAATTTCCATACTTTAATTTAAATGAAATTCTGGGGCAGCAGCTGCGGCCCCCAAGACTAATGTGGGTAATTACTGTGACCTCTCTAAACAATTGACTGAAGGACAGGAAGCACTTGAATAACAGAATGAGACTTCCAAGTAAGAACGAGCTTTACGCAGAGGGAGGTAAGAACCTTCACCCGAACGAAAAGATCCAAGAAGAAACTGTCCAAAAAGTTCTGAAAAGATTACCAGAAATAACCAGCCTGTGTTTTTTTGGAAAGACGTGATACACAGATCGATCTCCTCCTCCCCAAAATCCCTCACACCAGACCAACTTATTGAAGATATCTTCAAACTTCCCAACCTCCGCAATCATATATTGCCAACCCATATATTTCAAAGGAGGGTCATTAAATAAAAATGCTTCTGAAGAAAAGATGGTAGTTCCTGACTCAATGGTCTCCACCAAGGACACAAATCCCACCATTAAACATTACAGTAGCCTCAGCAGGACGGCTAGTTTACCAAAAGTCTTGACTTCAAAGGATTAGAGCTTCAAAGGATTAGCCTAATTGTTGTGATAAACATATTAAATAGTGTAAAAGAAACCAATTTGTCAAATTAAAATTACTTCCAATACTTAAAACAAACGTTTTCGAACTTTACGTTCATCGTCAGGTTAAAACTGTTTTACAAATTGTTAAAAGATAAAATGAATATGTATTTACATTTGTCTGAGATGACAATTAAAACAATTCTAGGAAACATTCTAAAAAATTCAATCAAAAATTTTTCCTTATATACAATATTTAGCCTATTTACAACACATATTTACATCTGTTATCAATTTACTTAAAAACATTCCTATTCCGGATTTTTCGATTTTGTCCATGTTCTTGTATTTTTAGGGTTATTCCGAATTTGCCCTAACCATAAGTATCCCTCTTGTGGAGGTTTTGCAAATTTCGTTTTGTCATGCACAAAATGTTTTTTGCCCTATGCATTCACATTTAGTCAAAATTATGATTTGAACTAATATTTTAGCGTGAGTTCCCTCCCCCTATATTCGTCGCGTGTGTTTAGTGCCGGCTTCAGCTTGCTGATATATATAGCTTCGATGATCATTAGTTTTTCTACTGACCGACAGGCGTCCAGAATTCTCCATTCAATGTCATTCGTGGCGCCACGACATTCAACTAGATGTTGACCCACCTGTGAATCCTTCTTTTGATGTTCTGTTATCCTTGTGGTAACATGCCGGCTTGTTTGCCCAACATAGATGGATCCGCATCCATTACATTTAATTTCATATACCACGTGGGATTTCAGATCTCTATCAAAGGATGATTTCAGGGTGGGGAGGCACGATCTTAATTTTCGCGTTGTAAAAACTACTTGCAATTCGCATAGTTTCTTCAATTTGCTTGCGAAGTTTTGAGTGAGGTTGCCTCTGTATTGTAGAAAAATAGTTGGCTTATCATTAGATTTAGTCTTGCTTTTTTGATGCTCTTTTGGTGTTGTTCTTAATTGGTCTTTACCGCCACTTATTATTTTTTCTAGAGTCTGATTCACAATTTTTGAAGACCATTCCTCTGGATATTGATTTTTGGTCCAGCAAGATTTGTTCTTTTCAAGAGCCTGATCGAGGGCCAACCAATTAGAGGTTGCATTAAAAACCCTGTGAACCGTCCCTTGAATCACATTTTTCTTATGTTGAAGCGGTGCACAGCTGCGAAAATTCAGTATTATTCCAGTGTCAGTTGGTTTTTGATACCAATGACAGGTGATATTATTTTTGCTGCTCACATTTACGTTAATGTCAAGAAAAGCCAAACCCCCATCCATGTTCACTTTTTCTAAGGTAAATTGCAGGTTGTTGTGTAATGAATTTGCAAATTTTAAATACTCATCCGGGTCACAACGAACCGTGCAGATAATATCATCCACATACCTTTTAAACAATTTCATCTCCTTATCGTGTCCCACTGTCTGTTGGTTGCTGCAATAAGTACAAATCCAAACCACATCCTGCATGTTGGCGTATTCCTCCTTTTCCTCGGTATTACTCCTTTTCCTCGGTAGGTCACTCTCCGGTTACAGTATATCATTGTTTAGGCCGGTATATACAATATTTAGCCTATTTACAACACATTGAAAACTGTGCACCGCTTGTTCAGAAAAAATTTCATTTTTAGGAGCGCGAAACCTCAAAAAATCCGGAATTAAATAGTTTCATATTAAAGAATGCTATGACCAGGACAAGTTACCCGAATGTCCTATCTGCAAGAAGAGTGAAAATTGATGAGATGACGGCAAATTGTTGCAAAAAGTGTGGCAACTGGTATCACGGAGTGGGTGTCACTGAAAATCGATGAAGTAAAATAGCTTGGTGCATCCAGAAATTGTGTTTGGCTTCGCTATAAGCATAAGTAGCAATTTTTTCACCACTGATGCTAAATTGACCTCTGTTCATGAATCATTCGAAAACAAAATTTCAACTGTACTCGAAAATGCAATACCCAAGGCCATTGAAAAAGTTGCTAAAATGGAACCTAGTTCTGTAGCTGCACATCGGTCTCCGCTAAATGTCAACCAAAGCAATGGCAACATTCATCGATATAGAGTCAATAGTATGAAACTTATCGTTACTGGTGTACCCAAAAGTGGAGATTCAACTAACGGTCCGATTGCCAATGACTTCAGAGAAATGGATGGTATTTTGAATAAGATAAGATTGTGAATTAAACGTCGGTGTATCAAAATCTGATAAATATAATGGAATTCATACATGTACATTTAACTAAAAGCTCAATGAATCGAAACCGGCAAATATCCCTAATTCTCAATTTTAATCGAGTTCATATAGTCTGATTAAACGTCTAATTGGATGTTCCGCATAGTCAAACCATCTGCAGTGTAAAACATGTTCGCTTGACGATATTTGCTCTTCTTGGCAGAGGGCGCAACGGCATACCTCGGTTGACTTCAGTGCGTAACAGCTATCAGTTTCGCAGATCTTGAGGTGGAAACAATTACTATAATAAATTGCAAAGAACTTCCGCGTGCCTGGCTTCACTCTGCGTAAACCCCATTCGTCATTGCCATAGAGAAAAGGACAAGAACGATAATTTTCACGCCTAAGATACTTCCGCCGTTTTCTACTTTAAACTTAAAATAACTTTAGCCGTTTTCTAGTAAATAGCAAGGAGAGAACATCGCAAAACACTTGGCAATGATGGAATTTGTTTTCTTCCACCCTTTCAAAGGAGGGTCATTATATAAAAATGCTTCTGAAGAAAAGATGGTAGTTCCTGACTCAATGGTCTCCACCAAGGACACAAATCCCACCATTAAACATTACAGTAGCCTCAGCAGGACGGCTAGTTTACCAAAAGTCTTGACTTCAAAGGATTAGAGCTTCAAAGGATTAGCCTAATTGTTGTGATAAACATATTAAATAGTTTCATATTAAAGAATGCTATGACCAGGACAAGTTACCCGAATGTCCTATCTGCAAGAAGAGTGAAAATTGATGAGATGACGGCAAATTGTTGCAAAAAGTGTGGCAACTGGTATCACGGAGTGGGTGTCACTGAAAATCGATGAAGTAAAATAGCTTGGTGCATCCAGAAATTGTGTTTGGCTTCGCTATAAGCATAAGTAGCAATTTTTTCACCACTGATGCTAAATTGACCTCTGTTCATGAATCATTCGAAAACAAAATTTCAATTGTGCTCGAAAATGCAATATCCAGGGCTATTGAAAAAGTTGCTAAAATGGAACCTAATTCTGTAGTTCCATATTGGTCTCCGATAAAGGTCAAACAAAGCAATGACAACATTCATCGATATAGAGTCAATAGTTTGAAGCTTATCGTTACTATTGTACCCAAAAGTGGAGATTCAACTAACGGTCCGATTGCCAATGACTTCAGAGAAATGGATGGTATTTTGAATGAGATAAGATTGTGAATTAAACGTCAGTGTATCAAAATCTGATAAATGTAATGGTATTAATTCATTTACATATAACTAAAAAGTCAATGCATCAAAATCGGCAATGATCTCTACATCTCAATTTTTATCGAGTTCATATAGTCTGATAAAACGTCAAATTGGATGTTCCGCATAGTCAAACCATCTGCAGTGTAAAATGTGTTCGTTTGACGATATTTGCTCTTCTTGGCAGAGGGCGCAACGGCATACCTCGGTTGACTTCAGTGCGTAACAGCGATCAGTTTCTCAGATCTTGTAATGGAAACCATTACTATTATAAATTGAAAGGATTTTCCTCGTGCCTGGCTTCACTCTGCGTAAACCCCATTCGTCATTGCCGTAGAGATTGTTCAGCAAATTGAAATTTGGAGGCGCCATGCCACTTCATCCAAAATGCATCGTAAATACAAACCAAATTCAAATTGTACGTGTTCACATCGATGTTGTTCGCTTAAATTTTAAGGCCATGGGTCCCAGCTGGGTAAGTAATCGATTAAACTAACCGAGTGGCCGACTCAAATTTAAATTTCTGTAGATCTAACTTTGTGTTGATTGTGGCCACCGCTTCCTTGTACAGATTTTCCAGGTGTGGTTTGGCCGATACTTGTGTGGATAGGGCCACTCCAAGGTAACAAAATTAATTTGCTGTTTCAATTTCCTTGCCTAGGTAATGGAAATGATTACATTTCGCAAGTCTCCCACCAATTCAAAATTTCATTATCTTTGTTCTAACGATATTGACCTTCAACCCATTATTATTGCTATGTTGGGCTAGATCATTCAGTGCTTTCTGCAGGGCGTCTGGGCTTGTTGTATCTATAGTCATATCATCTGCATAAAAAATGACGTCGCAGTCAATTTCTTGTAAATAATACTTCATATCGGCAATAAATAGTGAGAATAACAAAGGTGACAGTTTGTCTCCTTGTGCGACCCCCGTTTTCTGTTCACCGCCATTGGACAAATGAGTACCGTCAAAACTGAATGGAGTTTGTTTGTCAAAACCGATCTTAATGCACAAACTATTTAACCGTGTAGTCCAAAACGGATCATTTTCTGTTGTAACAGGGTACGGTCCACTTTGTCGAATGCCTTCTCAAAGTCTGTCAAACAGACAAAGTAAAATTTTTTGTTATGAATTTGATTCGTTATGGTTGATTTGAGGTAGTTTACAGCTTGTATCATCTAGTGTCGTTTCCGGAAGCCGTACTGTGTTGGTGGCAAAATATGCGAACTCTCTACCCAGATCCGAATACGACTGTAAATATTTTATGTGTATACTTAATATACACTCGAAAGAAGACTGATCCCCTTATATCTATCAGGGGCTGCTTTGCTCCCTTGGCCATAAATAAGGGTTTGACTTAATAATTCTTCCACGTTTGAGGTAATGTCCTGTTGTTAAACAAAAGGTAAAAATTGCCAAAATGTGTGAGAATATGATACCAAATCCTTGTTTTTATGACTCGTAGGTGTTTCGGTCCGGTACCGCCACTTTGCCGTGTGGTGTGCAGTGAATTTCACTAATAATTTCGTGAAGTTTAATATCCTCATTCAGCTCTTCCGGGCAATTCCTGTTAGAAAAAGCGTAATCATGGTTTCCCGCGTCTGTGTTTACGGATACTTCGATTAAATTGGTGTCCGCAGTGCTGTATATTTTATCGAAACGGTTTTCTCATTCGGCTAGGGTAATTTGGGACGTTTGTAGAGGAGTAGATTTTGATTTCAGAATATTTCAGAATTTCTTTCTGCCAGATTCTGCTGTACAAATTATTGTTTTTGTTTCCTCGTTTCTTCAACGCCTATTTGGCTCAACACAAGGGTAAGGGTGTGAACTGTTTCTTGAGTGTGATATATGTTTGTAAATCTGTGTTGGAGTTACTGTATGCTAGTTTCGAATCCCGGTTCTTCTGATATAGTGTTTTATTGAACCAGATTGTTGATTTTTGAGCATTTGGTGAAAATCGAGCTTCTTGAAAGGCTTCTGCAAACCTGTTATAATATCCGTCTATGTCTATGTCCAGCTTACCAACATAGCATTGCCTAAAATACTGCTGCAAATCATTAGTTTTGACCCTACGGTCAGTATTGCGAATACTGTCAGGACACTTTGAGTTTAGTTCGAAATCAGCAGTGATGGCGCGGTGTTTTTGTGATATGTGTTGGTCTCACTCGAATTGTGGGTGTGGAGATGAGATAAATTGAGTAGAAAACAAGATCAACTGTGCTGCCACAATTATATGCTTAGTATGTAGGTTGCTCAGGATCGTGGGCACATTCTAAATTGTATGACTCCAGTAATTTACACAGATCCTGACCGCGCTCCCCTCCCTTGTCCGTTCTGCAATTGAAAGCTCCGCCCAATTTAATTGTGTAATTGCTGTTACAGTGTCTCAAATTATCCAGTAGGCTTCCCACTATGTATTAAAGCTCTTTTCCAGGTTAAAAATATACTGAAATTATTTTTGTAGAGGTAGTCGGCAATTTTTTTGTGAGCAAAATGAAGTTAAATTCTGAGAGATCGAATAAAGTGATGTCGAGCGTTGTTTGGGCACCTTCTATGGCAGCAACCTTTGATGTTATTAGGGGTTTTATTTGCCAATAAATTTAACAATTTTGTTGTAGCGTATATAGTACTTAATGCTTTGGACGGTTTCTTCAGCACGTTTTCCCCTGAGTCCTGGAAGGAGTTTTTTGAAGGATTCTTGTTCGGATTTTGTTCGGTCGGGATTGATGTACAGTTTTTCATGTTTGGATATGCCTTTCAGGTTCTTTGCTTTCTTTAGGACCGTTTCGCGATTCGTTTTGTTCCCGAAAGAAACAATAAGCAGTTGTTTACCTTCGAGATTTTTCTTGCCCACTCTTTTCCTCGGTGTATGTTGAACTCCGACAGCATTTATGTCTATTAATATGTTTCTGACAAGGTTCTCTTCGTGATCATCTGGTTTTGTTCCACTGATTACCACATTTAGAATTTTCCGCTTGATCTTTGTTTTTAAAGTTTTGAATAGTCTCCGCATAGCAGAAGTCGTTTTGCTTAGGTACTGTTTGCGTTATGTTGATCAACATGGTTACTAATTCTGCAATCTTCTTGTTAGCACAGAAGCCACATGTGAATATGTCGTCCAGTAATGTTCTTGGTATACGTTTTGGTACCAAAATCTCTGTCGAAACACCCCAATTGCACTCCATGTCGTGATAAAATCCTTGATTGGTTTGACAAACTATTGCCAGCGTCGTTAAGTTTAGCTTTATCGGTCTTTGTTCGGTTCATGACATTAAAAAGTTTTATTCAAATTTTTGAGGTCAGTAGTTTTGAATTTAAGATGTTGAAAATTGCGGAATTCTCAAATTCAAATTTCCGTGTTGAAAATCGCGGAATTCGTAATTCGAAACTTCCGTTTTGAAAATCGCGAATATCTTGAGATTTCCATTTTGAAAATTCCGGAATTCTTAAAACAAATTGTAATAAACAGATTGTTATTGCCGTCAAAACGTAACAACATCTAATAAAAATTGGGTAAGAATTGGATAGAAGTTTGATAAAAGTTGGATGAAGAGTTGGATAAAAGTTCGATGAAAGTTGAATGAAAGTTTGATAAAAGTTGCATAAAAGTTGGATGGAAGAGTTAGAGTTATGTACTTTATGTAGATGAGTTGGAATCGCATTGGACTTAAAGTCGACGGTGATGTGTCTTTTAGATGGCTGGGCAAACCAATGTCACAGAGTTTTGAACGTGGTAAATGTAGACAACTCTTAATTACTTGTGAAATTCCCCTTTTCTTATGTAGATGTTTACACGAAATTTCAAATTGCACGACTACAAACATCCGGTTTATCTCAAGAAGGTTTTTTCTTCGTCCAAAAGTGAAATCGAAAAGAAAACTCTTTAAAAACGGTAGAACATGATTCATTGGGAAGGTAAAACAAATCTGATTTCAGAATCGGAAGGCTTAAATTGTACTATAAGGGCGATATTGCTCCTGTAATGGAGATAACTTCAGGACTGGAATACCTAAATTGTTTGCGTCTTAATTGCCAGTCAGCTAGAAACCTTGAGAGACGTCACGATATTTTGAAATTAGTTTTGACCTCAGATGCAAATTTTGTCTTCCTCTCTGAAACCTGGCATTCGGGAGAAGTAAATAATTCTGAAACTTTTCTGGATTTCTGTTATCAAATATTATCACGTAGTGATCGGAAAGTTAGAGGAGTTCTGATTGCGTCAAGTTCTAACTGAGATTTAGAAGCCTGAGACTTCACTGTGAAGGAATTATCTTTTTTGTTAATGTCTACATACATTCAGCGTCGTCGCAGTAACTATTAAAATATCAACCATTGCAAATTGTTTTAGCCAATACATCAACATTTTTTCTTTTTTTGCGTTTTCCAGATGTATAGCAAACTATTTCTACTATTTTTTTGGTGACTTCAATTTTCCGGGGACTGATTGGACAACCTTAACTGCTAAAGGCACAGTTGAACGACAATTTTTTGATGTTGTCAATGACTGTGGTCTAAACCGGTTCATTAACTTGCCAACACACAGACGCCGCAACATTTTAGATCTTGTTTTTTCCACATTTGATAATCGCTGCTATGCGGTTCGCGGTTCTTGAAGACTCTTTTACTGACCACAGAGTAGTTTGCTTTCAAAAGGTGTTACATAGTCGCAGCACCTCTGCAATGGTTCATGCTAAACCGTCTTTCAATGCACTTCATTTCAACATAGAATTGAAAACTTTTTTGTTTTTGTCTTCTGATCCGTCCGTTCACCTTGACTACTGTCAATCTTAGTACAATTACTTTTATTCGGCTCTGCCAAAATCTTTGAGAGTTAAACCAAAAAACATCTCGACGTGCCATTTTCTTTTCTTCTCATACAAAGCATCTATTGAACAAACGTTATTAACCAGAAAAATATTAAAAGCGTTCTCTACCAAATTAGATTTTCAGAGACTAAGACTGAATGAGGACATTGACACTTCTATTAGAAATGTTCTCCTTGATAGAACAGCTCAGGTTGAAAAATACGGAGCATTGATATCAATTGCTGCGGTCATTGAAATCAAATTCAATATATCCTTCCTCAATGTTTTTCGGCAGCATCAAAGCTGGTAGCAGCTTTGAGAAAGCTCAATTTTTTAATATGTTTTTCAGTTTGGTTTTCAAAGCCAGTTCAATCATTTTACCAGAAACTATTGTAGCATCTACTTGGCCGATCACTATTTCACAATTGACGACGTATACAATTTGCTAAGCAGGTTTCTCGACAATTCCTCAATGAGCATGGACTCAGTTCCGTCTTTTGTACTCAAAGAATGTGCTCAACAATTATCGCCCTTGATTTTCGAGCTTATCTTGCGAATTACTAAAACTTGGCAGTGGCCTTCACAGTGAAAAACGTCAATCGTTACTCCACTTCACAAAACTGAGCGAAAATCTGATGTGTCAAATTACAGATCTATCAGCATCCCACCTAAAGTGTCAATTGTTTCTGCGCGTATAATAATCAACCTTTTTTTACTCCCGAGTGTGTTCCAAAATAAATCGTTAACAAACACGGGTTCTTGAAACAACGTAGCACGGTCACTCAACTCATTTTGTACTCGGACAAAGTTTATGCTGCTAAGGATTCAACTCACGATTGCTTGACTATGTATTTTGATGTGAAAAAAGCTTCTGACTCAGTTTCGCTAGCAGTGGTTACTATTACATAAATTATCCTCATTTGGTTCTGACAACAGTTTCCTAATGCTCTTCCCATCATTTCTCATCGATCAAAAGCAATTGTCAAAGTTGACAGATGTTTTTCAAGCGAAGTTAAGGTGACGTCAGGAGTTCCTCAAGGTAGCTTGGTGGGTCCACTTCTCTTCATCATTTTTATTAACGATGTTACAGAATGAGAACAATATTCGGAATTTTGTTTTTATTGCGATGACCTTAAATTCTTAAACTGTTTTCTGTTTCCTCAATTGACAAAATTCAAAATGATATAGACAGCTTATCCTCCTGGTCATTTTTAAACGAGTTGGACTCTCATCCGGACAAGTGTAAAATTTTGGTTTTAGTCAGCACAACAACAAAGCTGACTTCTCTTTAAATGGGTCCCGCATGAAACAACTTGATTCAATTGTAGATTTGGGCATCACTATAAACGGTTCATTGTGTTGGGATAAACATGATGACCTCAGCATTGCGAAGACTACAAAAGTTTTAATTTTTTTGAAGCGTAGTTGTCCACTCGGAGTTTATGTGTCTACAAGAAAACTTTTAAATAAATTGTGGGTGTCCTCTATGTGGATCACGGTTCGCTTGCGTGGTATCCTTCATTTTCAGTATTGCGAAAGTTGGAAAAGTTTAATCACTGCTGTCTCAAATGAATTTTGAAATGTAAAAAATCTTACCTTGAAAGTTTGAAAGTCTCGGACAACTTGCCGGTTTCTTTTCAGCTAATACGAACAGACCTACTCCTTCCATGGAAAGTAGTCAATAATTTTATTGATTCCAATCTCAACCAACTTTTGTCTTCTCGACATCAAGAACCTATCAGTTTGGACATTTTAAAATTTCAAAAAACAAGAAATTTAAGACGGATGAACACTTTTTGAATCATTCTCAACGGGCCGCAAATTATCTGATGCGAAAGAAAATTATCAACTTTGACGTGTCTAAACGTTAGATTACGTATGCAATGGCCCAGATTTTACGCACTCGAAATGAATACTTTGACCTGGAAAAATCATGTTCTTTTTATGTGAAATGAAAAAAAGGATAGGGCCCTGTGAGTTACCCCGGTGCTTTTCCGAAAAACAGCTGCTACAAATGGTAAAGGGCTTCAAATAGTGATAGAAACATAAAATTGATACACCAGATCCACAGGTCCTGGATGGTTGCTGGTGTCAACCCAATTTCTTAACAAAGATTACAAGCAAATCGTGTCAATCTACAGCTTGCTCCCAGTTCTTAATATCCAAAGCAAGGTGCTGGTGACTACTATGAATGGGGTCAAAGAGCTCTGGACTGCGATGCAATGCTGCTTTCTAGGCTGAGCGCAGTGAACAATGAAAGAGACACTTTTATCAGATACACACCATTGATAATAGACAGCGTGCAAATGGAGCACGTTTGGATACAACCTAGAACTGAGGAGATGGAAAAAACAATCTGGAAATTTGTAGACAGTAGTCGGACCATTCATATTGACTCGCGACAATGTAGGGAAAAGATATGTTGACCTGCAGGAGCTTCAAAAAACGAGGAATCACAGAAGAGAGTGAGAAATCAAAAAGTGAGAATTTGGTCCAAACAAGGAAAAAGTGGAAGAATTTTTAAACATCTTTTTGGAGAAATCCTCGAACTAACTCAAAACTCCGGAACCATTTGTTGCCAAAAATAAGGAGCAGTTAACATCTTAGAAAAAGACTTCCAGTCCTAAATGTGCCAAACATCTTATCTCTAAGAGAAAGCAGAAGGACGCAAAAATTCTGAAGGTGTATCGAAAACTTCGCTAAAAAAGCTTTCTTGATGTCAAGATCCTCCTAACTTTGACAAGACGTGATTATCATTGGTGGAAGAAGAGGTTCAAACAAAGCAGCATGAGATAGAACAGATAAAACCGATGCAAAAGATAGGAAAAAATTGCAAATTGTAGACAACGAAGACGCAGCAATGAGAGTGACTAACGACAAGGTGGAAAAGGATATGATGAAGTGGCAGCGACGAGCAAAGAAAAAGCTGCCAATGCCTCAAATCCTGGTGATGATGCTTTGACTAGCAATCACAGCATTTGCAAAATTTTCAGAATACAACGAATCACAGACTGCAAGGAATCAAACATTCTTGAGAAACCAAACGGAGCGAACATTATCCCAACAACAAAAAATCTGCACAAAAAAAATGAAAAAATGCTTATATTGGCGACCTCTGTTTATTTTATTGAGTATCTGACTATAATTACAATCTATTTCAGGTCTTCCGATGTGGGTCTAGCAGTTTTCCCAAAACAATAATAGCCCTAACAATCAATTCTCTTCTTCATTCCTTCTAAATCTTTTCCTTAAACTATTCAAAATTGTTCGTTTACTTCAGTTCTACAAATCCAATCCTTCTAATGGCAAGTTATCTGCAACTAATTCATTCAATAATTCAAACAATTTTTTCAGCTAATAAGATTTAACTAAATCTAAATATAAATGGCTTACCATAAAATCCAAGCAAAGTTTAGACACTACTCTGCGCTTCTTTAATATTAAAGTTTACACTACTTAGCATTAATGCATGGAGCATTGATTCTTTGAAGGATTTAAAAATCAAATCAACAGAACGGCTTTTGGTGTTATGGTTGGCATACTGAAGTTTTGCTTGCAATGAGTATCCAGTTTAAAGATATAAATTTAGTGAAATGGGGTGTTTTTATTTCGCGCAATTTGTTTGCAAACAAGTTGCATGTTGTCTATATGTAATGGAGCACTCTTGATTCGACACGTTGAAGTTTTGTATCAACTGTTGCTTACTCAAAACAATATTGTTGTTTGCAGGTTTACTGATAGGATGTAATTGTAGATACTGATAATCTGTTGCGGACATAACCAACATTGGTTCTGATTTTGACTCTCTTTTCACCAGCCACTGATGTGATAACTCTAGTATATTGTTGACGACAACCTTGTAGAACATATGTTTTTTCAAAACTCAAAGAAAAAGAAAATACAAAAAGAACAAAATTCAATCGTCACTGACAATATCCAAGTTCCCACTTCTCGAAATTTGTTTTGAATGCTTGGTCGAAAGATTTTCATGTTGAGAATATTAGATTCTGAAATCTCGTCTAATTTATCGATTGATTTTCTTTGAAATTCAGGCAATAAAAAAATTTTTAATTTTACTTGTTCGATAATTTGTTTGAGAGCTTCAGACATTGATGAAATGTGTGGGAGTTCCACTAAAGCTGGTAGCTTACTGAAAAATTGCTGTAATGGATCAGCTAGTTTGATGTCAATCTTTACTGCGCTGTCATTTTTGCAAGAAAACTTATCCGTTCTCACTTCCATTGAGCTAGTCTCTGTTTCTGTTCCACATTTTAATTCTAACGCACATACTTGACAACCAGCAAGTTTTGTTCGTTTCAGATGGTTCGTACTTTTCAAATCACTGAGGAAAAGATCAAAATTTTAACAGTGGAGGATGTTATCAGCCATTAACCGTTACCGAATCTTTTCGCTTTTTCTTTAATTGGGAGTTCGACCGTCAAGATATAACAATTCTATAATGCTGCGAACTGATAGGCAATTAGTAGTGTACCAAAACAAGTATTTTCTGCGTTTTCCAATAAGAATCTATTCATGCATACAAAAGGGCTACTGGAGACCACACAAATGTTAATTTGTGGTTCTGAGAATAATGCTATGCGGTTTGTAGTTTCAGATATTGCGATATAAGTTGATTTCAATTCATATTGAGAGGCGTAACCATCTTCAACTCCGTTTGGCATTGGTACTGGAGTTGCTCTATATAAGTTGTGAGCTGTCGATCAAGATGCAAAGGGCACTGTCAAGGTGAAAATCATTTCTCAAGTGACTACAATTACAACTGTCAAGCTCTTTTTCTCGTAAAATGTAAGAATTTGGTTGGTTGTAATAGCAAGTGTTACTCTAACTGTCCAGTGAAATTGAGTTAAAGCTATTCTATGAAGTATTTCAAATAGCATTGATTGCGATGGTAGAGACATCGGTATAACCATTTACATGACAGAAATCAGTAAATTGATTTTGTAGGCGTAAACAGCCACACTTTAGGCCTTAATCTCTTTGTTAATTGCGAGCAGTGAAGTTGCAAAATTTAATTTTGTATGCACTTGTAGCAGCTCATCCCGTCCGTATAAATACTGATTACATGCAGTTAAGCGTCTCGTATTTTCATTTAGCAATTTAATAGCATGGCTTAAAATTATGCTGTGGTTGCTTTTCTGCGTTTCAATGAGAAGTAATTGCGTTTTTGTATGTCTTTCATTTGCGATGTAACTATAGAAAATTTTTGGTTTAATTTGGAGTTGACTTTGTTTGTGCGAAATGTATTTTCTTCCAGTTCTCGAAAAGCATAGTCATTTTCCGTTTGACTGTGATTTGGTCCTCCGCTATTTCCAAATTTTGACCTTAACGTACATGCAATGCCGGGCCCTGCTGATAAAGCAGTTAATGCTCCAAACGCTATCAAGCCAGCTCCTTCTTTTTTTTCTAAAATATTAGTTATTACTAACTGATGTTGTTGATCCCATTCTTTCAATAAGTTCTCCTTGAAGTTCTTTTATTTCAATTTTGTCTGCTTGTAGTTGTTTTTCAAAGTGTTCTGAAATCAATTCAAAGTTCAGCGATGATTAATGCGTTGAAATTTTGGACAAGTCGTATTTGCTCCAAGCTGTTGATAAGGCAGTGGTCAAATGTTTGGTTTGCTCGTCAATTGTTTCATTAAATTTGCGAACCGAACCAAAAGTTGGACTTTAGTATATTTTTCAGAAAACAAAATTTCGGTTGATAAACAAAGTCTATGCCGTTGTTTTGATAATCTCCATAACTCGATGAAAAAGTTGATGTAACCAATAGACTCAGATATCTTAGCAAAACCATTTTACGAATTTGACAGATTTTTGGTATGAGTTGATTTTTATCCTTAGGAAGCCAAGTTAAGAATAATTTGTACCTATCGAGTTTTCATCTAGTAATTGTAATTCAAAAGAATAACTTCAAGCAGTCAGAATCGCAAGAAAAGATCTGCGGGCTTTGCCAATAACATTTTTAGGTAACTTGATTCTTCACCAAAAATTTCCTCAGTAAAATTTTTGTTTTTAAAAAATATTCTAGGATTGATTTGTTGCATTCCTCATGCCGATAGCCGTCTTGTTGAACTGTAGCGTGTAATTTTGCTGCTTCGACATAAATGTTTAACAGCTGAAAATTACTAAAGTTTATTGCCAATTTCTAAAAATAGTGGTGGTCTAATTTAGACCTCACCTTTCAACAAAAAATATTTATATATTTTTTGCATATTTTTAGCAATGTTTTGGTAAAGAAGAGAATTTTTTGTTACGAGTAAAATCTGTTGTATCGTAAAGTATGAAATAAATTTAAATTATCAGTAATGGTAAGTACGTTTTCAGATGAAACAGGTTCGGCTTCTTTGTGTTTCTCTTTATGTTGGCTTCGGCTTGTAATGAGATCAATGTAGATATTGAAACAAATTTTTTTGTTGCTAAGATGCAACCATATTCTTTGAGTCTGGGGTGGTTGTCTTAACCTCGGATAGTGTTGAGTATCCCTACGTTTCAGAGGATATGTAGTATTCTTTTATAGAGTGTTGGTGGTTGTTCTCTCTGGCCTGTGTATCTTGTGTATGCTGCTGGCCATGTTTAATTGATGCTCTTTTGTTTTACTTTCGCTCACTACCTCCGCAGTTTAATTTTTTCAGTGTTGCTCAATTTTTGAAGATTTAAAGGTAAACAAGTGAAACATTCCTTCTTCGTAATGTATTGATAGATTAGTATTTTTTAAAGATAAAACATGTCAAATATACGAATATACGAAATTTTTCATTATCATTACACTAAGAAATTGAATTTTTCAAGAACACCTTCTATAATGGTTTGACTTTAAAATCTTTTGGCTGGACACCTGTGCCAATTACCAATCTTCAAAGCGCTTCAAATAGAGCTGATTGTATGAGGGCGTTCAACAATCAAGGTTTTAATTATTTATTAAACAACAGCTGGATGAAGTTACCCGTTGCAATAACAAACCATAATTTGGTCAAAATTGACAATAGATTTTTAGGCGATGTTGAAAATATTAGTAATTATAATCAAACTCGTAAAATTGTTTATAATTACTATACCCTGCTTTTATCTGTAATAAACATTTGTCAAGAATCATCAACTTACTAGACTCACTACTGTCCTGATTCTGATTTAAACGATCTTTTTTTTCGCAAGACATTCTTTGTTTTTTTTATGTACGTTTTCTATTCCTGAGTTGTTTTTTTTACTATTTTTTATGCATTATTTCCATCTAATCCGTATTATAAAGATGGACACGTTGAAACTGGTGGGAAAAATTCTAATTCATATACTTCTGTTGGTGAAAAGTTGTTCATAAATTGTAACTGTGGCAAGCAAAATGTTTTATAGGAAATATAACTTAGAAGTGTTAGGAATTTCCTTCAATTTGTTAGGAATGGCCCGGGTAAATACAAAAATGCAGTGGACTATTACATTCCAAACAACTCTTATTTCCTCTGCCAGCTTTTTTTATGCGCGTATGCAATTTTAACCTTCACAGCTGGCCCTTCACTTGTCTTGGGTTGGGGAGACGAATAACAGTTGATGTTAGTGTCGCTCAAGAAACACTCAGCAATTATGGCAATGGTCTACAAAATAATGCGTTCAAAAGTCTGGTTAACATTCATGGCAAAAACGGAGCTGCTGAATGGAGTAGTTTTTGTGCAAAACAACTTGGAATAGTCAGTGGAACAAAGGAGCATTTAAAATTTTATGATTCTTCTGGTCAAAATATTGTTAATACTAATAGTGCAAGTAAACACGGTTGCCCTGCTGGTTCAAGTAAAAGTAGTAAGCGGAGTTTTTTTTGCGTGGTCAGAAAGGAAAATATGAAGAAAACCAAAATATGGATATAGATATAATACAATTTCGAAAAATAAATTAGTGAATATAGGAAAATAGTTATAAGAAATTGTTTGTATTATTTAAAAAGCCTCCAGTTAAGATTGGCTGTGGTGTTGACAGAGAATGTACAGCAGTGAACGAACTGCATTCAAAAAGTCTCTACAACATAACATGTCTTTGGAATGCATATCAGAAATGTCGGGCTGGAGTTAAAATTCAACGGCGTTCAAATAAATAAAATGCCCAATAAAAAATTTTTTCATAAAATATTGTAATTTACGCTTCTAGCAAACAAACAAAAAATTGATAATGAGTATGGGTTCAGTCGATGCTCAAGAGCCTAAGCTACAACCATATGCAGATGTTGTTACCTGAATTTTTTGTTGTTACCTGAAATAATTGCAATTTTGTGTGTTTTTCTAATGATAACTTTGTTAAAAACTTGAATAATCTGGGATAAAGATTTTCATTTGTTCCCATTTAATGAGCTATGTGCAATGTACTCTTTCTGAGTTAATTTGTGCAATGTACAGTTTTACCAGAGGCAACTTTGGAGTGGTTGCTGCTCATTCAGTGTGTAATACAGTTAAGTTAGGAAAATAATCTATAGGAACATAAACACACCCTAATATCAACGGTAGAATTAATGTTAGTAAATAAAGTAGAATATTTATATGGCAAAAGATCAATAACTAGATTGAAAGTGCTGACTCTACTTCCTGATTCGACTATAGCGTGAAACCGTGTTGGAAACTTGCCGAAATTGTTGTTTAGCTTGCACTGTTTTAGTTTGTTGAACTGGTTTTTGATCCGTTGAAAGTGAAGTTGAATCATTATTACTTGATTGTGGCGCTCCTCCAGTCTTTTGATCTGCTATTGTTTTTCTAAATTTGATACCGGTGCTTTTTGTTCAGGTGGTTGGGCTGTTTTTCTGGTACTGACGGGTTCTGGACTTAGAATGTCTGAAATTGATGTTGAACGTACTGGATCATTTCTAATTGATTCCGACAATTTAAAGATCGAATTTGATGAGTCAAAACTTGATTGTGTTTGCCAATTAGAGAAGCTTGAATCAGCCGTTATTTTTCTGGAGCATTTTCTATTGGTTGATCTTTCGGTTTTGATTTTGCTTTTTTTGTTTCTACTTTGATTACTCTGTTTAAATCCCATGGATTCAAAAACATCTCTTCCAAAACTACTGTCTGAAATTTCGGGTTCTCGTAAAGCTTCAGGCACTAAAAGATCTAGAGTAAATTGTTTACTGTCAATAATAGCAAGGTCTCAAATTTCTTATTGTTTCATGATAGGTTTTAATTGAACTCCGTGGACTATTTGCGTCTGGTTTGTTTGAACTTTTCCGACTGAGTAATTGCTTCTGGAAATAATTTTCTCAATTTGACATAGTCCATTTCATTTAGATTGTAGATTGTTAATTTTACCGTGCTCGTTAGACAGTTTTAAGCTCAGCATGACACAATCTTCATTTAATTTCAGTGGCGCGGCTGCTGTTCTTCTATCATAGTATTCCTTATATTTGTTGAAAAATTTCACGAGTAATTCTTTGGTGTGCCCGAAACTGTTGTCAATTTGCTCTATAAATCAGATTTGTAGTCATACCTGCTACTCTGATGATACAATGTTCTGTTATTAAATCTTATATCTATGGGGTTCATTGGAATTCGATCATGAAAAGGTAGCGTTGGTGGGCAACCACTAGTTGTATGGTGGCTAATGTTGTGTCGCAAAACTGCTAAGCCTTTGTGCCTATGACAATCGTGTTGTAATTAATTTTAATATATTCTTCAATAGCTCTTCATTGGTCAATGAGAGCGCTCAACTAAACCAATTGTTTGCACGTGCTTTACAGTGGCATGCTCGAGCTTTATTTCTAAAATGTTTGCGAGTTCATGGAGTAATTTTGAAATAAATTGTGAACTTTGATCAGTGACTATTTAAAGTGTTATATATGAGCATCACATGTACCATTGTGCAAAAAACTTTGCTACTATTCATGTTGATATTGAATTGAGGGGTTGCGCAAATAAGTATTTTGTAAAAACGTCCTTTCCACTCAAAATATAGGAATAACCTTATCTATGTGGTAACTTTACTATAATGTCTATTTGGAGCATGAAAGCTGGTAGGCGGTTGTTAGAACTAATTGGATTTAGTGGTGGTGTTAGGTATTTCCTCTGTGGGGGTTTGGCATGTGCGCACGTTAAACAACTACTAATATACACTACTAGAAAGTCAATGAAGCCAAAAAAAATTGTACTACTTTCTGGGGAATTCAAGTACTGTTTTTTTTATTTTCAAGTGTCTTTTCATTTTACAGTTCTGAAAAAGGTACAGTAACTCTGTTCGTAAATTTTTAGCAACAAACAACTGTTTATAGTAAATTTTTCCTGTATGATCAAAGAACTTTCTAAACAGTATGCCATGTTCTAGCTTTAGTCGACTAAGTTGTTTATGGTATTTCTTCAAGTCATACGTAGAATACGTCCTTTCCGGATTAAATTTTTTTATATCCAGGTTTTTATTTTCACTATGTTCGGGTCATTGCGTTCTACTTTCCCAATATTCAGTGGTAATTTTCTTTCACTCATGTCTAATTTATCCAGCGGGTTTTCTTCTTATTTCGTTTTCCGTATTCGTAACTATGACTTCTGGACTTTTGTGGTGAGTATGTTCTGGCGCAATTACTTCAGTAGTATATACTGACATTATTGAATTATCTGGTGTAATTGATTAAACATCAATTTGGATTCGGTGCAGTGGTATTTGATCTTGTAGCTTCATTTTCATTTTTGTTGCCGTGTTTATATGTACTTAAGACAACTAATACGCAGCTGCATTTGTTTTGCCTGGAATATGGCCTATTACAATGTTGAATAAAAGCACAAAGTCAGCAGCGTTCCAAAGTTTGCCTGGTAGCCGTTATGCTTGAAAGAAATTTGTTACACTTTTGTTGTCTGTTAAGACAATGATCGGTTTGTTTGACACTCCCCATATGCAATGTTAAAATGTTTCAAAATGTTTCATACTGTACTCTCAGAAATTCGTTGACATAGGTTCAATGTGTCAACTGTGCTAGAGAGATTAAATGGGAACCAAAGGCTACTGGTTTGTAAGATTTGGGAATAGTGGTATTATTGGGAATAGACTAAACTTCAAGGAGTAATACGAAACCAAAAAATACAAAAGATGAAGAAATAGCAGTATGGTTTTGCCATCTTTCACGACAATGAACACATTTTCTATGTCATCTTTCATTTTTTCGAGGATTTTGTGATGTTTGGAAGTTAAAAAGAATGTGTTTTGTTTTCGTAGTAGCACAAAGAATGATTGCAGTTTTTCAGCCAATTTTGGAATAAATTTCTGAAAGTACTGCAGAAATCCAGTTAATAATTTTGTTTGCTTTACAGTTTTTGGTATGTTTACTGTTTTCAGTAATTTAAATAGTTTATCTTTAATATTTTTGATGCAATCTCCTGTAATTGTATGACCAAGAAAAAAATTTCTGGTATTCCGAAATCGCCTTTTTCAATTTGAACCCCAGGTTTTCTGTTTTAACAAAAATGTGTTCCAAGTTTTCAATAAGTGCATATCCATGGATTGCTGCTGATCCTAAATCATTGAACAAACAAGGCATCCATAGCTTGCAACGAATGCATGAAAGTGTTTGTTTACACAAGCACTGAAGGCTTTAGGCAATCTGCTTAAGCCATGCGCAAGTCAATTGAAAGCGAATATACACCCTCCAAAATTAAATCCGAGAAATTGATTACTCAACTCATCTGCCATTTGCATCGACAAATACGCTTGGCTGCAATCCAATTTTGCTATTGATTTATTTGCCAAGTGAGCACTGACATCAGACATTGTCGGAATAGGAAAATTATGATTCGAATAGCCATGTCTAGGTAAATTGTTTATTTTTCTGAGATCAATAAGAATTCGGAGTTTTCTACTTGACTGTCGTTGGGCGAAGATCGGTGACCAATACTTCAAGATGGTAATGTTGTGATGATATCATAATTTTGCATAAGTGCGGGTTCAAAAATTAATTCGTGACGAAAGTGTTTTGGAGTTATTGCAACTGGAGAATATATCAGATGGTTATGCTCAGGTGTCACTTTGACTGGATTGTCGGTATTTTTCCCCAAATCTAATCCGTGTCGTGAAAAAAATTGATGAAAACGCAGCAATAGTTATTCTATTTTTCTCTTCTGACTGGTATTTAATATTGAGTTATCCTATTTAATTTCGCCAAGAATTTGTTTCTGTTCGGCATCATTAATGGTTGGATCAAGCATTTATTCTTCCTTAAAACTCATTAGAGACTCATAAACTTTCTCTTCTACTCCAATAGTCTTTGAGGCGTCTTTACAATTTTCAGTTTGCGGAAACCAAAAGCCATCAGATTTTTTGTGAAATACTTTCTGACGCAAGTGTTGAGCTGATTTAAGATAGATATAATTGTGTTCATTATTTTTAAACAAATTACAAAGTGAGGGGTGAATTGGTTGGATAAATGACGCTTGTTTTGAAGTTAAAAATTCAATTTTGGCTACTTTTATCTTTGCTGTAATTGTGATTTTTGTTAAGATTGAGATTTATGATTCCAACATAACTTCTGCAATTTCCATCCAATCTTCTAAAAAAGACTTTATGCAAAAACCTGACTTAGTTTAAATGTGAACTGAAGGTTCTATCAATCCTGAAGCATATTCATAAGCTTTGTCTCGGTTAATCGATTGACATTCAATAATTTTTTGTTGATTCGGATGTATTGTATTTTCTTGAGACTGTATGTAAAATTTGTGATTTCGATAATTTTCTACCGTACTTTGTTGATGAGACCAAAGAGATAGTTAGGATCGGTAAATAAAGAAGACTTTTAAAACAATATATTACAATATTGTTTTGCGAAAGAAAAGAAGGCCGATTAACGTTGAAAACATATTTTATAAAATTAGGAATTCTTCTGTAAATTAAAAATACCCGATGCTTATTTGAACTTGAACGCACCTTTCAACACGAATAATTCTACCATTTGCAACTTTGACTGATTCGGGAAATACTTCTGACGATTTGAGGATATTGTTTGGGTCCTTGTTCTTCAGTATCATGTTAGAGGCTTTAATTGGTAATGCACTTGAAAATGCGCCCGTATCTAATAAAACGTTGATGTGGAAAGTATAAAAAATCAGCGGAACATAGAAAAGTTGCTCTGCTACCAAAGAGATTTTGCTAGCTTCACATGCTAGGACAATAGCCGTTAGTTAATGTGGTTTTTCAGTTTTTTGAAGTCGTATATGATGAACGGGATGTCTGTCCCACGTTCTGGTAACAGAAAAACCAGCAATCATTTTTTCCATTTTTTTGTGTCTTGGTAGTCCACAGCAACTACAAAAAGGGGTTACCTCTTCCTAGGTAGGAATTTTGAAAAAGTTGTGACGGTTGTTCGCGATTAGTCCAACTTCCGCTATTCTGGTGCGGTTGGTTAGAAAATGAGTTTTTTCTGCGATAGTTGTTGTTTTTGGAATATCCCCTTGAATGCATGAAGCCTCTTTATGGCCTTGGTTGGCTAATCCCCCTCGAGAACCCCTGCATGTTATTTCTGAGTTCTGTCTGCATTTTTATTATTTTGCTACTGGCAACAGCAACCAAATTAAGCGCTTCTGTAATTCAAATTGTTGTATCATTAAACAAAAGTGCGTTACAGGCTGTACTTGCCGCTTCTTGATCTGGTAGATTGCATTTCAACGCTAACCTCTTGGAGACAAAAATTCAAAGTTCTTGAAAAGTTCTTGTATCTGGCTCCATCAATAATTTAAGCCGTAGTTGGGAAGAAAAGCCACTTATGAATTCGTCACGCATTCATCTGCTTCTCTCCTGTGATCTATCGCCGCCTGTTGGATTTGAAAATGCTAAATTTGCCAATCTCGTTAGATCTGTTAAATAATCTTCAGGGGTCTCTCTTGATAAATTGAAATTTCGATCTTGATATTTTAGTTTGAATAATTCTATTCCGTTTGCTCTTAGATGTCGGTTTTCGAGAGCTTGAATTGTTTTGTCAATTGGGTTTCTTCCTGTTGTTGGAATTTTCAAGACGAAGGATAATGCGACATCTGTCAAATGTAGTTTGAAGTAATCTAATTTAGCGTCGTTTGGTTTTTGCGCAAAATACACTGAGCTTCTGATCTATCCTTGAAAGTTCGATAATCTTCGGTTTGTCAACGGAGAATGGATTGAGAACAATGGTTTGTCCTGAACTTGTTCTTATGACGCCTGTTTGAATAGCAGTCGTAATGGCCTTAGCACCTGCTGTAACGTCTGTTATTTTGTCGTTTGGATATCATCAAACTTGTTTGTTATGTTTAAAAAGCAAAAATCAATTGAATTTGGGCTTGCAACTCAATTATGCAGTTCGAGTTGGTGATAAGTGTTGATTTCAGTAATGTTGTTATCAATTAAAGTAGTGTAAAGTATATGAATACCAGGTCAACTGTCGAGTTGGTAAAACATGAAAATTGCTGTTTCAAAATGATTTATAGATTACGACAAAATGGAACCAATATCACTGTAAACTCGAATTTTGAAAATTATCTCTAACTGCAATATATTTCAGGTGTTCGGATGTAGGTCTAGCAGTTGTCCCAAAACAATAATTATTCTAACAATCAGTTCTATTCTTCATTCCTTCTAAATCTTCTCCTCAAAACAATTCAAAATCTTTCTACTCTTTCATTTCTACAAATCCATTCCTTCTAATGGCTAATTACCTACGACTAATTCTTTCAATAATTCATACTTTTTTCCATCAAAATGCTTTAACTAAATCTAAACAGAAATCTATTAACTCTAAATCCAACCAAAGATCAGACATTACTCAAATTTGGTGAAAATTAAGGGCCCAAAAGCTGAAAAGGCTTCGGAATTTAAGAGAAGAAAAAGTCAAGAACGGTTATTTTCACCCTTACAAAACTTTGGCCGTTTTTTACTTTAAACTTAAAATAACTTTCACCGTTTTCTAGCAAATGGCAGTGAGAGAACATCAACCAAAAAACTTGGCAATGATGGAATTTTTTTTGTTCCATCATTTCAAAGGAGGGTAATTAAAAAATTGCTTCTGAAGAAAAGATGGCAGTTCTTGACTGAATGCTCTTCATCTTGGACACAAATCCCAACATTCAACAATTTAGTAGCCTCAGCAAGACGGCTAGTTTACCAAAAGGAGGAGTAGCCTAATTGATGTTATAAACTTATTGAATAGTTTCATATTAATGAATGCTATGACAAGGACAAGTAACCCGATATGTCCTACGTAGTGTTGCGCAAGGACAAGTAATACTTTTACCTAAGTGTTGTGCTGATTTCGGATAGATATGATCGTGTTCATTTTTTTAAACGGATTACAAAGTAAAGGTGGAACTGGTAAGATAAATGACGCTTGTTTTGAGCTTAAAACTTCAATTTTCGCTACTTTTGTCTTTGCTGTAATTGTGATTTTCTGAGGATTGAAATTCATAATTCCAATATAATTTCGGCAATTTCCATCCAATTTACTAAAAGAAGACAATATGCAAAGGACTGACTTACTTTCAAATTGAATTGAAGTTTCTATCAATCCTGAAGTATATTCATAAGCTTTGCCTGGGTTAATCAATTCACATTCAGTAGTTTCTTGTTGATTCGGCTTTATTATAATTTTTGAGACTGTATGTAAAACTTGTGATTTCGATAATTTTTTATCGTACATTGTTGATGAGGCCAAAGAGATAGTTAGGATCGGTAAATAAAGAAGACCTTTAAAAAGATATATTACAATATTGTTTTGCGAAAGAAAGGAAGGCCGAGTAACGTTGAAAACATATTTTTAAAAAGTAGGATTTCTTCTGTAAATTGAAAATACCCGATGCTTATTTGAACTTGAACGCACCTTTCAACACGAATAATTCTACCATCTACCACTTTTACTGATTCGGGGAATACTTCTGACAATTTGAGGACATTGCTTGGCTCCTTGTTCTTCAGTATCAAGTTGCAATATTAGTTGGAATTTTAGTTGGCAATGCACTTGAAAACGCGCCCGTATATAGTAAAGCGTTAATGTGGAAAGTATCAAAAAAATGCGGAACATAGAAGAATGGCTCTGATACCAAAGAAATATTACTAGTTTTATATGCCAGGACAATAGCTGTTGGATAAAGTGGTTTTTCAGTTTTTTGAAGACTTATCTGTTGAACGGGATGTTTGTCCCACGTTCTGGTAACAGTCAAAACCAGCACTCAATATTTTTGTGTCCTGGTTGTCCACATTAGTTACAAAACAGGTTACCTCTTCCTTGGTATGAATTTTGAAAATTTTGTGACGGTTGTCCGCGATTAGTCCAACTTCCTCTATTCTGGTGCGGTTGGTAAGAAAATGAGTTTTTTCTGCGATAGTTGTTGTTTTTGGAATATCCCCTTGAATGCATGAAGCCTCTATATGGCCTTGGTTGGCTAATCCCCCTCGAGAACCTCTGCATGTTATTTCCGAGTTCTGTCTGCGTTTTTATTTTTTCGCTACTGGCAGCAGCAACCAAATTAAGCGCTTGTGTAAATGAAATTGTTGTATCATTAAACAAAAGTGCGTTAAAGGCTTTAATTGTCGCATCTTCATCTGGTAGATTGCTTTTCAGCGCTAACCTCATGGAGACAAAAGGCCCTTATGTATGCATCACGTATTCGTCTGTTTCTCTCCTGTGATCTATCTTCACCTGTTGCATTTGGAAATGCTAAATTCGCCAATTTTGTCAGATCTGTTAACTAATCTTCTGGGGTCTCTCTTGATAAATTGAATTTTCTTCCTTGATATTTCAGTTTGAATAATTCTATTCCGATTGCTCTTAGATATCGGTTTCCGAGAGCTTGGATTGTTTTGTCAAATGGGTTTCTGTCTGTTTTTGGAATTTTCAAGACGAAAGATAATGCGCCGCCTGTCAAATGTAGTTGAAGTAATCCAATTTAGCGTCGTTTGGTACTTGCGCAAAATAAACTGAGCTTCTGAACTATCCTTGAAAGTTCGAAAATCTTCTGTTTGTCAACGGAGAAATGATTGAGAACAATGGTTTGTCCTGAACTTGTTCTTGTGAAGCCTGTTTGAATAGCAGTCGTAATGGCCTTAGCCACCGCTGTAACGTCTGTCATTTTGTCGTCTAGATAGCATCAAACTTGTTTGTAATGTTTAAAAGGCAAAATTTAATTGAATTTGGGCTTGCAAATCAATTATGCAGTTGGAGTTGGTGATAAGGGTTGATTTGATTTCAGTGATGTTGTTAACAATTTAAGTAGTGTAAAATATATGAATACCAGGTCGAATTTAGAGTTGGTAAAAGATGAAAATTGCTGTTTTAAAAAAGTTTACCGCAAAATGGAACCAATATCATTGTGAACTCTAACTTTGATAATTATCTCTAACTGCAATATATTTCGGGTGTTGGGATGTAGTTCTAGCAGTTATCTCGAAACAATAATAATTCCAGCAATCAGTTCTATTCTTCGTTCTGTCTAAATCTTCTCCTTCAACAATTCAAAATATTTGTACTATTTCATTTCTACAAATCCATTCCTTCTAATGGTGAGTTATCTACGACTAATTCTTTCAATAATTCATACTTTTTCCCGCCAATAAGATCTAACTAAATCTAAATAGAATTCTGCTATCCTTAAATTCAACCAAAAATTTAAGAGAAGAAAAAGACAAGAACGTTTATTTTTACCCTTAAAATACTTTAGCCATTTTCTACTTTAAACTTAGAATAACTTTTGCCGCTTTCTAGCGAATAGCCGGCAAAAAATATCAAAAAAATTGGCAATGATAGATTTTTTTCTTCCATCATTGCAAAGGAGGGTAAATAAAAAGAAATGCTTCTGAAGAAAAGATCGTAGTTCTTAACTGACGGCTAATTTACCAAAAAAGGAGTAGCCTAATTGATATGATAAACTTATTAAATAGTTTCATATTAATGAACGCTTTGACAAAGACAAGTAACCCGAAATATTCTATCTGCAAGAAGACAGTGCAAAATAATCAATATGACGGCCAATTGTTAAAAAATGTGCGGCAACTGGTATCACGGAGTTTGTGTTTCTCTCAAAATCGATGAGGTAAAATGGCTCGGTGCATCCTGAAATTGTGATCGGCTTTGCCATATATGCATAAGTAGCAATATTCTCACCATTTATGCTAAATTGACCTCTCTCCTTGAATCATTCCAAAACAAAGTTTCAACAGTTGCCGAAAATGCAATACGAAGGCCATTGAAAAAGTTGCCGAAATGGAAACTAACTTAATCTTTCGTGAAATACCTTTACGCAAATTTTGAGCTGGCTTAGGATAGATATAATTGTGTTCATTATTTTTAACCTGATTACAAAGTAAGGGGTGAATTGACGCTTGTTTTGAGCTTAAAACTTCAATTTTTGCTGCTTTTGTCTTTGCTGTAATTGTGATTTTGTTAAGATTGAGATTCATGATTCCAACATAACTTCTGCATTTTCCATCCAATCTACTAAGAGAAGACATTATGCAAAAGCCTGACTTACTTTCAAATTGAAATGAAGGTTCTATCAATCCTGGAGCATATTCATGAGCTTTGCCTGGGTTAATCAATTGACATTTAGTAATTTCTTGTTGATTAGGACGTATTGTAATTATTGAGACTGTATGTAAAACATTTGACTTCGATAATTTTCTATCGTACTTTGTTGCCAATGAGATAGTTAGGTTCGGTAAATAAAGAAGAACTTTAAAAAGATATATTACAATATTGTTTTTGCGAAAGAATAGAAGGCCGAGTAACGTTGAAAACTTGTTTTTTAAACTTAGGAATTCTTCTGTAAATTGAAAATACCCAATGGTTAATTGAACTTGAACGCACCTTTCAACACAAATAATTCTACCATCTGCCACTTTCAATGATTCGAGAAATACTTTTGACGATTTGAGGATATTGTTTGTCTCCTTGTTCTTCAGTATCAAGTTGGAGACTTTATTTGGTAATGCATTTGAAAATGCGCCCGTATCTAATAAAACGTTGAAAGTGGAAAGTATGAAAACTAAGCGGAACATAGAAAAGTTGCTCTGCTACCAAAGACATTTTGCTAGTTTCACATGCTAGGACAATAGCCGTTAGATAATGTGGTTTTTCAGTTTTCTGAAGTCGTATATGATGGACGGGAAAATTTGTCCCACGTTCTCACGTTCTGGTAACAGACAAAACCAGCAGTCATATTTTCCGTTTTTTTGTGTCCTGGTTGTCCACAGCAACTACAAAAAGGGGTTACCTCTTCCTAGGCAGGATTTTTGAAAACGATGTGATGGTTGTTCCCGATTAAACCAACCTCCTCTATTCTGGTGAAGTTGGTTAGAAAATGAGTTTTGACCGCGATAGTTGTTGTTGTTGGAAATTCCCCATGAACGCAAGAAGCCCCTATAGGCAATGTTTGGTTATTGCCCCAAGAGAATCTCATATTATTTCCGAGTTCTGTCTGCGTTTTTATTAATTCGCGGTTGGTAGTAGCAACCAAATTATGTGCTTCCGTTATCGAAGATGTTGTCTCATTAAACGAAAGTGCCTTAAAGGATGTAATTGCCGCTTCTTCATCTCGTAGATTGCTTTTCAACGCTAACTTCCTGGAGACAAAGGTCACTTATGAATGCATCACGTATTCATCGGGTTCTCTCCTGTGATCTATCTCAGCCTGTTGGGTTTGGAATTTCGCAATTTGCCAATTTTGTTAGATCTGTTAAATAATCTTCAGGGGTCTCTCTTGATGAATTGAATTTTCGATCTTGATATTTTAGTTTGAATAATTCTATTCCGTTTGCTCTAAGATTTGGGTTTTCGAGAGCTTGAATTGTTTTGTCAAATGGGTTTCTGTCTGTTTTTGGAATTTTCAAGACGAATGATATTGCGCTGCCTGTCAAATGTAGTTGAGGTAATCCAAGTTAGCGTCGTTTGGTACTTGCGCAAAATAAACTGAGCTTCTGAACTATCCTTGAAAGTTCGAAAATCTTCTGTTTGTCAACGGAGAATGGATTGAGAACAATGGTTTGTCCTGAACTTGTTCTTGCGATGCCGCAGTCGTAATGGCCTTAGCCACTGCTGTAACGTCTGTCATTTTGTCGTCTGGATAGCATCAATTTTGTTTGTAATGTTTAAAAGGCAAAATTCAATTGAATTTGGGCTTGCAAATCAATTATGCAGTTGGAGTTGGTGATAGGGGTCGATTTGGTTTCAGTAATGTTGTTAACAATTTAATTAGTGTAAAATATATGATTAACAGGTCGACTTTCGAGTTGGTAAAATATGAAAATTGCTGTTTTAAAAAGATTTTCCGCAAAATGGAACCAATATCATTGTGAACTCTAACTTTGATCATTATCTCTAACTGCAATATATTTCGGGTGTTTGAATGTAGTTCTAGCAGTTATCCGGAAACAATAATGATTCCAGCAATCAGTTCTATTCTTCATTCCTTCTAAATCTTCTCCTTCAACAATTCAAAATATTTGTACTATTTCGTTTCTACAAATCCATTCCTTCTAATGGTAAGTTATCTACGACTAACTCTTTCAATAATTCAAATTTTTTCCACAAATAAGATTTAACTAAATCTAAATAGAAATCTGCTATCCTTAAATTCAACCAAAGATTAGACATTACTCAAATTCGGTGAAAAATACAGACCCACACGCTGAAAAGGCTTCGGAATTGAAGAGAAGAAAAAGACAAGAACGGTTATTTTCACCCTTAAAAAACTTTGGCCGTTTTCTACTTTAAACTTAAAATAACTTTCACCGTTTTCTATCTAGCAAATGGCAGTGAGAGAACATCAATCAAAAAACTTGGCAATGATGGAATTTAATTTCTTCCATCTTTTCAAAGGAGGGTAATTAAAAAAATGGTTCTGAAGAAAAGATGGCAGTTCTTGACTGAATGCCAGTTCTTGACAGTTCTTGACATCTTGGACACAAATCCCAACATTCAACAATTTAGTAGCCTCAGCAAGACGGCTAGTTTACCAAAAGGAGGAGTAGCCTAATTGATGTTATAAACTTATTGAATAGTTTCATATTAATGAATGCTATGACAAGGACAAGTAACCCGAAATGTCCTACCTGCAAGAATACAGCAAAAAAATAATTGATATGACGGCCAATTATTACAAAAAGTGCGGCAACCGGTATCACGGAGTGTGTGTTTCTCTAAAAATCGATCGAGTAAAGTGGCTCGGAACATCCACAAATTGTGTTCGGCTTTGCCATATATGCATAAGTAGCAATATTCTCACCCTTGCTGCTAAATTGACTTCTCTCAATGAATCATTCGAAAACAAAGTTTCAACGGGGCTCGAATATGCAATACCAAAGGCCATTGAAAAATTTGCCGAAATGGAAACTAATTTAGTCTTTCGTGAAATATTTTTACGCAAGTGTTGTGCTGATTTAGGATAGATATAAACGTGTTCATAAGTTCTAAACGGATTACAAAGTAAGGGGTGAACTGGTTAGATAAATGACGGTTGTTTTGAGCTTAAAACTTCAATTTTCGCTTCTTCTGTCTTTGCTGTATTTGTGATTTTGCAAGGATTGAGATTCATGATTCCAATATAATTTCGGCAATTTCCATCCAATTTACAAAAAGAAGACATTATACAAAGGACTGAATTACTTGCAAATTGAATTGAAGTTTCTATCAATCCTGGAGTATAGTCATAAGCTTTGCCTGGGTTAATCAATTGACATTCAGTAAATTCTTGTTGGTTCGGCTTTATTGTAATCTTTGAGACTGTATGTAAAATTTGTGATTTCGATAAATTTCTAGCGTACTTTGTTGATGAGGCCAATGATATAGTTAGGTTCGCTAAAAATGAAGAACTTTAAAAGGATATATTACAACATTGTTATTGCGAAAGACTGGAAGGCCGAGTAACGTTGAAAACATATTTTTTAAAATTAGGAATTCTTCTGTAAATTAAAAATACCCGATGCTTATTTGAACTTGAACGCACCTTTCGACACGAATAATTCTACCATTTGCAACTTTGACTGATTCGGGAAATATTTCTGACGATTTGAGGATATTGTTGGGCTCCTTGATCTTCAGTGTCAAGTTGGAGACTTTAATTGGCAATGCACTTGAAAATGCGCCCGTATCTAATAAAGCGTTAAGGTGGAAAGTATCAAAAAAAATGCGGAACAAAGAAAAATGGCTCTGCTATCAAAAAATTTTTGCTAGTTTTACATGCCAGGACAATAGCCGTTTGATAATGTGGTTTTTCAGTTTTTTGAAGTCGTATCTGTTGAACGCGAAGTTTTTCTCACGTTCTGCTAACATTCAAAACCAGCAGTCCTGGTTGTCCACAGCAGTTACAAAACAGGTTACTCTTCCTCGGTAGGAATTTTGAAAACGTTGTTATGGTTGTCCCTGATTAGTCCACCCTCCTCTATTCTGGTGCGGTCGGTTAGCAAATGAGTTTTGACCGCGATAATTGTTGTTGTTGGAATTTCCCCTTGAACGCAACGGTTGGCTAACGCCCCACGAGAATCTCTACATTTTTTTCCGATTTTTGTCTGCGTTTTTTTAAATTCGCGACTGGTAGCAGCAACCAAATTAAGTGCTTCCGTCATTTAAATTGTTGTCTCATTAAACGAAAGTGCCTTAAAGGATGTAATTGCCGCTTCTTCATCTCGTAGATTGCTTTTCAACGCTAACTTCCTGGAGACAAAGGTCACTTATGAATGCATCACGTAATTTGTCTGGTTCTCTTTTGTGATCTATCTCCGCCTGTTGGATTTGGAAATGCGAAATTCGCAAATCTTGTCAGATCTGTAAAATCATCGCCAGGGGTCCCTCTTGATAATTTGAATGTTCTTTCTTGATAATTCAGTTTCTTTACAATAATCCTTTTCAGTTTGCTCTTATATATCGGTTTTCGAGTGCTTGGATTGTTTTGTCAAATGTGTCTCTGTTTGCTGTCGGAATTCTCAAGACGAAAGATAATGAGCCGCCTGTCAAATGTAGTTTGAGTTAATCCTATTTAGCGTCGTTTGTTACTTGCGCGATTTTCTGATCTATCCCTAAGAGTTCAAAAATCTTCTGTTTCGCCCTCAGAGAATGGATTGAGAACAATAGTTTGTCCTGAATCTCTTCCTGTGACGCCTGTTTGAGTAGCAGTCGATATGACCTTAACCAATGATGTAATGTCTATCATTTCGTTGTTTGGATAGCATCCAATTTGTTTATAACGTTTAAAAGGCAAAATTCAATTGAATTTGGGCTTGCAAATCAATTATGCAGTTGGAGTTGGTTGGTGATAAGGGTCGATTTGATTTCATTAATGTTGTTATCAATTTAATTAGTGTAAAAAATATGAATGTCAGGTCATCTGTCGAGTGGGAAAAATATGAAAATTGCTTTTCAAAATTATTTATAGAGTACGACAAAATGTAACCAATATCATTGTGGACTCTAGCATTGATCATTATCTCTAACCGCAAAATATTTCAAGTGTTGGGATGTAGGTAAAGCAGTTATCCCAAAACAATATTGATTCTAACAATCAGTTTTATTTTTAATTCCTTCTAAATCTTCTCCTTCAACAATTCAAAATTTTTCTATACTTCATTTCTACAAATCCATTTTTTCTAATGGCAAGTTATCTACGATTAATTTATTCAAAAATTCTTACTTTTTCCACCAATAAGATTTAACTAAATCTAAATAGAAATCTATTAACTTTAAATCCAACCAAAGGTTATATATTACTCAAATTCGGTGAACAATACAGACCCAGGAGCTGAAAACCCTTATAATTTAGAAGAAGAAAAAGACAAGAACGTTTTTTTCGCTTGACAAACTTTGCAGTATTCTACTTAAAACTTAAAATAACTTTCGTGGTTTTCTAGCAAATAGCAGGGAAAGAACATCGAAAAAAACTTGGCTATATTGGAATTTTTTTTCTTCCATCCTTTAAAAGGATGGTAATTAAATAAAAATGCTTCAGAAAAAAGATGGTGGTTCTTGATTCAATGCTCTCCATCATGGACACAAATCCCACCATTAAACAATTCAGTAGCCTCAGCAGGACAGCTAGTTTACCAAAAGTTTTTTCTTCAAAAGATTATAACTTCAAAGGATTAGAGCTTCACAGGGTTAGCCTAATTGTTGTGATAAACATATTAAATAGTTTCATAATAATGAATGCTATGAAAAGGAAAAGTAACCCGAAATATTCTATCTGGAAGAAGACAGTGCAAAATAATCAACATGACGGCCAATTGTTAAAAAATGTGCGGCAACTGGTATCACGGAGTTTGTGTTTCTCTGAAAATCGATGAGGTAAAATGGCTCGGTGCATCCAGAAATTGAGTTTGGCTTTGCGATATATGCATAAGCAGCAATATTTTCACCACTGACGCTAAATTGACTTCAGTTCTTGAATCATTCGAAAACAAAATTTCAATTGTGCTTGAAAATGCAATATCCAGGGCTATTGAAAATGTTGCTGAAATGGAAACTTATTCTGTAGCTGTACACCGGTCTCCGCTAAATGTTAACCAAAATAATGGCATCATTCATCGATATAGAGACAATAGTATGAAAATTATTGTTACTGGTGTACCCGAAAATGGGGATTCAACTAACGCCCGGATTGACATTGACTTTACAAAAATAGATAGTATTTTCAATCGCATGGGATCTTAAGTCAACGATAAAGTTGTCTCTTTTAGATGGCTTGGCAAATCAATGTCACAGAGTGGTGAACGTCATAAATGTAGACCACTCTTAATTACTTGTGAAAGTCATCTTCTCTTATCTAGATGTTTTGCACGAAACTTGAACTTGCAGGACTAAAAACATACGGTTTATCTCAAGAAGTTTCTTTCTTCGTCAGAACGTGAAATCGAAAAGAAAATTTTTCAAAAATGATATGACATGACCCATAGGGAAGGTAAAAATAAATCTGATTTCAGAATCAACGAGCTTAAATTGTACTATAAGGGCAATATTGTTCCTGTCATGAAGATAGCTTTTTATCCGGAAAACCGAATTTGTTTGCTTCTTAATTGAAAATCAGCCGAGAGCCTTGAGAGACGTCACGATATTTTAAAACTGGCTTGGACCTCGGATGCAAATTTTGTCTTCCTTACTGAAACCTGGCTCCCGGGGGAAAAAGTAATTCTGAAGTTTTTCTGGGTTACTGTTATCAAATAATATCACGTAGTGATTGGGAAGTTGGAGAACATGGAGGAGTTCTGATTGCGTCACGTTCTAACTGTGATTTAGAAGCCTTAGTCTTAAGGATTGAAACTTTCTCTTTCTGTTGTTGCTGTGCAGTTATCTGTGAAGAAATTATATCTTTTTTCGTTAATGTTTACATAACTCCAGCGTCGGAGGTGGTTCGGTTGTACACAGAGTTTTGTAGTGTGTTCAATTGAGTGCCAAAAGATGAACTATTGAAGACGCTCGGCCATCTGAGAGTTCCAAGTTGCTTCTTAGGTGTCGTCGACTACCTGGTAGAAGTAAAACAGTTTGCACAAGGTGACAACATCAGGAGTTTTTCGATGTTAAAAGAGGATTTGGAGACATGGTGAAAATTTGTTAAAGATGGTTTTCCAAAGCAAATTTCTGTAAATTTATAGTTTTCCTGTTAAAAATATCAATAATGAATTGTGCTTTTCCTTGCTGATTCAATTATATTTATATTCCAATTCCAAAACTTTAGACAGATCATGCCTTCTGCTCTTCCTACTACAATGCTGATTTTCGTATGTTATGTTTGTCCCGCGTGTTCAATTGTGGCTTAAGGCTACTAATGTATATGCTTCTATTGTCAGAAAAAATTTCGTATCTTGGCTTAGACTTATTACATTATAAGCAGAGGCCACCAGCGCTCAAAAACATTCCACAACATGTTGACCACTTCATTTGGTCAAATATCAACAGTTTTGAACAACATAGGTGGAATTACTTCCAAAACAACTGTATGAAAAGACCAAATGAAATTTCAATTTACTTTGAAAACATGACTTCAGGGACGGTAAGCATTTTCGAGGTTTACGTGTAGTTAATGTCGTCGACATTTTACAAATTTTATTTTCCAAGTAAGGCTGTTAAGTATCAGGCTGACTTTTTCACAGCACTGCGCAAAAATTAATGTTTTAATGTTGTTTGCGTTTCATTTGTATGATGCCTGCTGTAAATTATTACTACCATTCTTCAGTTGTGATTGATTATAAATATTTACAGCTATTTACCATTTTCTTCATGGCCAAGAAAGCTAGAAAATGATCCGTTTGTGTGCTCATGATTTTGGTATTTTCTGGCAATGTTTCATTAAAGCCCGTGTTAGGTTTGCGGTTCAGATTCGTCGTTTTTACTTTTCGCTTTTTACTTTTTGCCCGGAACGTTTACAAATAGTTCAACTGATGTTCAACTCTAAAATTATTACATATTCATTTTTATATTTCATCTTCAATTTGCAATTTAAAATCCTTTGAAGGTTGATGACCTTCCAAAGCAAATCATCTTTCTTACCACTTACAGTTCAACATTTTTTGTCTACCTTCCTTCCGAATAATTTTCGTTCTGTTTCGGGATCACTACGTAATGTGTTAGTTTTCTGGCATTTAGAGCAATACCCCACCAGTTTCATTTCCATAAAGAGCTGATCATCGGTTGTTCTGGCATAAAAACGCTGTAGATTTTTGGCATCATTCTTCACTTCTGGTAGAATTGTGAAATTTTACAGCTATAAACATTTTATGGTCAATTCTAAAAATGATCAAAAATTGTTTTCTCTGTCCTCTCAATTTTCAATTGTACTTTCATGTGAAGTTTGTTTACTTTTCTAAACGAACTATCTGCTTCACAACTTAAAGTGCAAATATTTTGTCAACATATCTTTGTGCTAAACTGTCCTTTTGCTTCCGTTTCTTTATTGTATTGGATAATTTTTTGGCAATTAGACTAATACCACAACATTTCTTTCAATTTAGCTAAGTTCTGATTATCAGAGATTCTGGCACATTGCTTTCCTGATTTTGCTCCACCATTCTTGATATGTTTTTTATAAATCTGTACAGCTAATAAAAACTAAGTTCTTCGACATTTTCGCCTATAGTTTTCTACGTGAATTTTGTATTCCTGTAAAGATTGGTGACCTTTCTAAGCGAGCCATCTGGTCATACAGTGTAAATTCTGATCACTCTCCTTAGATATTTGTTGGGTTATTTTGAGCAATACCACACCAGGTTTTTTTTTGCAAAGAGTTGACTCTCAATATTTTGACATTTGCTTTGAACCAATTTTCGCATTTTTCAAATTCGACATTTTCCTTCAAAATTCGACATTACATTTACGCCTCATGCTCCTTCTTAATAAGTTTTTGGGATGTCTTTCATTCACCTTATCTAATGCTCTTTTGATTATTTGACAGTGTTTGCCAGAGACTCTGCAAGCTCTTATTCTCCCATTGCTGAGCTTGTTTCCTTAAAGCAGCCTCTATCATTGGATTTGAAAAATAGATTTGTCACGGCTGGCTTTAGGAGTGATTTCATGGTCGGTCTTAATATCCCTGGGGCCTGGGCTTTAGAATACAGAACCTTCAATTCCATTTCGAATGCTTCGAGGAATTGTATTCTCAGTTAGGCTTTTCACGTTCGAAGAAATATTGCTCTTAATCGGACTTATATAATGGACTCAAGTTATCTCCTCAAACTGAGCGTTGACAATTTACTGAGCTCAAAAACTGGCTATAACATAATTTTCAACGCCTTTTTCAGAGAAAAAGTCCCAAAAATTCCAAATGTGTGCTTCTATAATATGCTCAGGTTTACCTGATTTACGGACATGTGAGTTACTTAGTATCAAGTTGTTTTGTTTGAATTTAGCTTTGATCTTGCCTGATGTTGATGTTTGCCCAACGTGGGCTCATCATTTCCCTTCCTCACTAAGCCCCGTAGGTTCTTTTGGTGTCGTCACATAATATCCAACGTCTTCAATTCCGGTTTGTCTGCTTGATCTAATTCACTGTTTTGCTTCGAATAATTTTGTGTCTGGTTTTATTCAGAGTCTAACAATATCCAGGGTTCCTTTACGTGTAACGTAGACAATTACTTTGAAACGGCACTTTTTGCTGCAAAAAATCACAATCTCAACCGATTGACAGTTTGGATCTTTTTGATCTGTGGTTTGTAATCGATTAACACTAGAGGGGAAAAATTGTGAATTGAAAAAAAAAATTTTAAAAGCAAACACTTTTGGATCTCATTTGATATTTTGTGATAGTGTTTGCCAGAGACTCTGCAAGCTGTTTTCCTCCAATTGCTAAGCTTCTATCCTGAAAGCAGCCTCTATCATTGGAATTGAAGAGATTTGTCACGACTGGTTTGAAGAGTGAATTCATGGTCGGTCTTGATATCTCTGGGGCCTAGGCTCTAGAATAAAAAACTTTCAAGTCTATTTCGAATGCTTCGAGAATTGTATTCTCAGTTAGGCTTTTCACGTTCCAAGAAATAATGCCCTCAAACGGACTTATATAATGGACTCAAGCTATCTCCTCAAACTGAGCGTTGACATTTTACATAGCACAAAGTCTGGTTATAACATGATTTTCAACGCCTTTTTCAGAGAAAAAATCCCAAAAATTCCAGCTGTGTTTTTCTATAATATGTTCTGGTTTACCTGATTTACGGACAAGTGAGTTAGTTAGTATCAAGTTGTTTTGTTTAAATTTAGCTTTGCTCTTGCCTGATAATGTTGTTTGCCCAACGTGGGCTCATCCTTTCCCTTCCTCACTGAGCCCCGTAGGGTCTTTTGGTGTCGCCAAATAATATCCAACGTCTTCAAGTTCGGTTTGTCTGCTTGATCTAATTCACTGTTTTGCTTCGAATATTTTCTTGTTTGGTTTTATTCAGAGTTTAACAATATCCAGGGTTCCTTTAAGTGTAACGTAGACAATTGCTTTGAAACCTCTCTTTTTTGCTGCAAAAAATCAAAGATGTCAACCGAGTGACAATTTGGATTTGATTGATCTGTGGTTTGTAATCGATTAACATTAGAGGGGAAAAGTTGTGAATTGAAAAAAAAGATTATAAAAAAGAACAATCTTGGATCTTGTGTTCATCGCAAGCTTTACTTGAAACTGATTTCACAAACAAACAAAATGATTCACAAAATATTTAAATTTGTCACTGTTTATCTATTTCAAAAGAAGGAGTTAAAAAGAGGGATTTTTTGAAACTTTTTACAGTTAAAATCATTAAAATTCGAATACACAACGTTTCATTTAGTTTCAATGCATCGAAAAACTTTTCATATTTTTTCTGGAGTTTTTGCAATTTTAGATGTATCAAAAATACTTTTGAAAATCAAAGGTCAAAGTTTTTGCTTTTGAACTAATACTCTAATGTCAAAGTCCATCCCCGTAGGCGTCGCGCGTAATTAATTTCGGTTTAAACTTTTTGATGTAGATCGCTTTTATTGTCATTAGTTGTTCAAACCCGCAATATGCACCAAGAATCTCCCATTCAAAATTATGCGCTGTACCTTGACATGCATACTAGCGTTGTTCCACCCTGAAAATTTTCTTTTCATTTTCCAAAATTGTAGTGATAACATTTGGCTAATCTGGTCAACATCCATTACATTTAACTTTATATACCACATGCGATTTCAGATTTTTATTAAAAAGTGATTCTGTAGGGTGACCAGTTTTTGTTTTTCTCGTTGTAAAAGTGATTTGAACATCAGAAAATCTTTTCAGTTGACTCGCAAACGTTTGAGTGTTGTTTCCTCTCTATTGAGCAAAAAACGTCTGTTTAAGTTTATTTGCGTTGACATTTTTAGTTGTTTTTAGATCTTTTTAGGAGTTTTGTTAAAACCTTATCGTTTCTGGCTTTTTTATCCATTTGTTTAACAATACGGGAAGACTACTCAGTAGGACTCTGATTTTTAGTGCAGATCTCTTTATTTTTCTTATGGGCTACACCAAAGCATTGTCAATTAATGGTTGCATTAACATTTCCTATAGAGTCTTCTGAATCACATTTTTTAAATGATCTATCGGTGCAAAGCTACAGAAATTTATTAATATGCCAGTATCAGTGGATTTCTGATACCAATGACAGCCAATTTGTCTTTCATCGTTAACGTAATTGTTCAAACCTAGGAACGCCATGTTTCCATCAGCGTTGAGTTTCTCAAGTGTGAGTTGTAAGATTTTTTGGAGCAATGTCGCATTCTAAAGGCACTCTAGAGGCTTCCCTTTAACAACGCCCGAGATGTCATCCACACACTTCGTGAATGTACGTCCTCCGTTATACGCTTTTCTGCACTACAGGAACCGATCCGTACCTTTTTCTTGCATAATTTTATACTCCGTGTTGTTAATAATTTAGCAATTTGCATGAAACCAGTCTGTATATGGTTCGCATTCAACACATCGGCCTCAGCAAGTGGTGCGTCGGTTACAACCAATGCACATTTTCTCAAGTAATTCCCTCATTTGGTTTCCACAAGAATTTTTCAAAGGTTTTATCCACAAATTTGTCAAAGTTACCACCAGTTGACCACCCATTGTTAAATCGTCCGTTTGGGTGTAACATATTTTATTACATTTCAAGTGAACATATGTTACGGGTGGTCTCTATGGGCTTTTCATAACTAACCTGGGAATCTCATGAACGTCGTCATTTGAGTAAAGATCTCTAAGCGCATTTTCAATTGCGTCCTCAACCTGTAAAATTGTGTACAAGCTTTTAATATCTAGAGATAAAGTTAGCTCAAATTCCTCCAGATTGTTAGCTTCTAAAGCGCATATGGCATGTTCTGATTTAACCTCATTATTTGCCCCCTGGTAACCTCTGCAAAAAGGGTGCCAGAAGTTCCTTGCGATTCTCGTATTAACAATTGAAATAACAGGCCAAAACAGTTAACAGTTTATATTTACTTTATCAAGTCCATGGAACCTGGCCTAGCAATCACGTTTTCTTGAGCCTGTGATAAATATTTTTGCTTAGGTTACTTTGTTTCTTAAATTGATGCAAACTGTTATTTGTTTGTTTCTCAGTTTTTAAGTTTATGTTTCTCCATAACGCTCCTCGAATTGACCAGAATGTTGTTTTTTTTCCGCACCCAAAAACCGCAGCATTTCTTCACACCAAAACTTCCATCAATTGGTGCAGCTAGTAATCTTTGATCCTTCAAAAAGTCATCGACACTTTAAACCACTCTGCTACGTCTGCAAGGAATTGCATTTCAACGTCGTCCAATGCATCGTCATTATTATGAGTTCCATTCCGCAAAGGCCCAACCTGTCTCACAGAAAAGTTCATCCACTTGTCGTTAAGTCGCATACTATTCAATTTGCATTGATATCTCCTTTCGTTCTAATGTTGTATAGAACTAATGGTGAAAATTCTCTTTTCACATCTTCCCTGAAAATATCCTTATCCTCCTCAAGGTTTTCAACGAACAATGTACGGCGTTGTTCCAAACAACTTATTCCTTTCCTTAAGAGCTTAAACTGTGCACCACTTGTCCTAAACACTTAGTTTCTGGGAAATTGAAATCTCAAAAAATTCGGAAGGATGTCATTATTATTAAATTTTTTCAAGGAAATCTTTTCGATATTTACAATTTTTGGTGATTCGAGGACTTAACATAGTTTTCAATTGTTTTGATGCTTTTGTTATGCCTGAGTATGTACCCAAGCTACGGATGTGGTAGAATTTTGCACATGTTAGAAGCCCACTCAAGAACACACGGCAATGAAACTCCTTTGTTCAAAGGCTACACTCTCGTCCCTCATCTTGTGTTCTTTCTTCAATCTAAATTTTGATCTCTTCCTCCTCTGTCAATTCTCAAGTTCCTTGGGTAAAGATTTCAGTTTGACCTGGTGGCACAGAACAATGTCAACTGAATTGATCTCACCCAACGGTTCCTGGTGGGGTACCTGTATTCTTACTGCTGCAGCTGTGTTCTGTGCGTCCGTTTCGATATCAGGTGATTTTTCACCCTCATACTCACTATCCCAGTGCTCAACAACTCTTTGAAAAAATCAAGGGTTTCATTGCGCTCGCAGTATACAAGCACTTTAATATTTGTACTCTCCGTGATCAACTAGTTTATCAGCTCTTTTATACTAATTGGTCTGTAGTTGTTCAATTTGTGGCTTAATATGCTGTTGACATTAGATCATGCTACACAATTATGTCATCCCTTGTACTCAATTGACCCTTGACTCAATATTTCTATGAGATTTTCACCCGATTTTGTTATTGGTGATAAAAGGAAGTCCAGGAACTGTTTTGATCTTTGTCAGAAATTAATTAATTTTACTATATCGAACACTCTTTACTGCGTGATGAAGTGAACTGACTGCTACAATTTGAACCATCTTGTCTGTAAAACTTGGGAAAATTGTTAAAATTTTGCTTTTTCCGCTTTCTAGGGCCCGTTAATGATCAAATTGACAATGCTAAGAACTGCAGAGAAAATGAAAAAAAATCATATTGATTCAAAAAACGAAACTTTCGAGCACTGCGTTATTCGTCAGTTTTATTTAAAACTCTTTTTGCAATTGAATAAAATGAATTACGATGTTCATAAACCAGTCATTAGTAGTAGTAGTAGTAGTAGTAGTAGTAGTAGTAGTAGTAGTAGTAGTAGTAGTAGTAGTAGTAGTAGTAGTAGTAGTAGTAGTAGTAGTAGTAGTAGTAGTAGTAGTAGTAGTAGTAGTAGTAGTAGTAGTAGTAGTAGTAGTAGTAGTAGTAGTAGTAGTAGTAGTAGTAGTAGTAGTAGTAGTAGTAGTAGTAGTAGTAGTAGTAGTAGTAGTAGTAGTAGTAGTAGTAGTAGTAGTAGTAGTAGTAGTAGTAGTAGTAGTAGTAGTAGTAGTAGTAGTAGTAGTAGTAGTAGTAGTAGTAGTAGTAGTAGTAGTAGTAGTAGTAGTAGTAGTAGTAGTAGTAGTAGTAGTAGTAGTAGTAGGAAAGTCTTTAGGATTCCATTCAGGGGTTGTTGACATTTTAGTTTTCAAAGTGCAAGATTTTTTGGAATGGGTTGAATCAACCACATGAAAAAAAGATCCTCAAAATGCAAGAATCCATTTCATTGTAGCTTCTGTTGAACATTTCGGTTTACAACTTTGTGAGTGTCTCTTTGTTCAGTCCATTCGTGATGTGTTGCTGCAAGATGTTGATGGAGTTAGTTACTTGACTCCTAGGCATTTGCCTGTTTCTTTGAGTCAATTTTTCGAGACTTTAATTTTGAGGTCTTGGCGATTTCCATAATGACTTTTTTAGGGAATACGTCATCGGAAGCGAGTTAGTTACCTCTATTTAGGGCTTGCATGAACAAAAGCATTGTGCCGTTCCATGTACATGGAGATGGGAAGCAGCTGCAGTTATTTGTACTGTTTTTGACTGTTGCACATCCATCGAGTCACCTTTTTTCTGCATGTGTTCTAGACCTCCATGTCTGTTTTTCCCTGGGTACTTCAAGACAGGTAAAAAGTAACCAACGTTACCCTTTAGTTTTCTTAAGGAGAATTGTTTTAACAAACGTCTGCGTAGCCGTAGAACGAGTTTTCTACCACCAGTCTGAGCACTTTGCTCACGTAAACTAAGGGGTCCGGGATGGTTCACTGTGGGACATCACTCGTGACCTGTAACGGCTCCGACTTGGCATTTCTAAATTTGAGAGGTTGTTGCCTTCAACTGAGATAGCTTGCCAATAATGTAAGTAGATTTCTTCCAATGAAATCTGAAATTTTGACGCTGTTTCTTCAATTCCGATTTGGACTCAGGTCCCAATTTGCTGCAGTATAAGGCGACTGTTGTTTGTGTACTTGTATGCTGCTCTTAGAGGCCTGGTTTGGAGATGGCGCCGCTAGAATATGCATGTTTGCCCTAAAAATTCGTTATATTGAAATGGCTTGCATTGTCGAGAGATAAAAACTTGTTAACATGGACAAAACAGTTACTGGACACCAACATGGACAGAGCAAGCCACCATGAATGCAGAGAAAGGAGTCTGTGCGTTCTTTGTTTACAAAAAGATCATCGTCAAAACTACATCCTTGGGTCTGAAATTGAGAGCTCATGCTAGCTCACACTACAAATAATCTCATACGAATCACATGTTTGGAAGGCCAACCAGGCAAAATTCAAAAGTTTTATAAAACAAAGTGAGACTGACCTTCCTACATAGAGGGAATGATCAAACTGTATCTCCTTAACCTCTCAATGTGCCACGAACTGCAAGATTTCCTTCTATTGTTGAAAATTCACTACGGTTAGTACATTATATCAACTAAATGAATCATCCAACGATATATGCAAGTTGCAGAAAAAAGTACCAGAAACTCAGTCGTCAATCAAGCCGTCAATTACGACATATTGAATTTCTGTGTCAGAGTCCTACAGTTGATGAAGGATACTCAACAGCGGTGAACAACGGTTTTACTTGTACACAGTGATCAAACGACAACTTACCGAGATCTAATGGAAATTCTTCGAACAAAAATTCAATAATTCTATCTGCTCTTAGAGACTTGGCTAGTTCTGCAAAAACTGCTAAACTGCTAAAACAGACGCAAAATAATATTTCAGTTGTAAGAAATTCATTTGGGGCAGGGATTTAAAAAAATAATTGGAATTGCAATAAGTGGCAATTCATTGATTGCATAAATGATAGGTGACTCTAATTGAATTGCAATGATTGACTTGAATGACCCAATAAACTTCCCAGTAATTTTCAAGACACTATACTTCCACATCTGTAAACTTGAAATAGAAAAAAGTATCCAGTCTACAATTTTTTGTCTCAAACTGTAAGTAGTTTGACTGATTTTAGGACAAATTAATTCTTTTTCTGATAATTAATTTTTCCAAATCTTGAGAAATCTATTTGTTTATGAAAATCTTTATATAATCTCGACAAATTTATCCGTTTATCTAAACAATTTTATTTTGTTTATCCGTGTATGTTGTCTCTTTCATCGCACAAAAACCACACAAGATATCAAACGGAACAGCTAGTAATTTTTTATCCTTCAAAAAATCATGAACATTTTAAACCACTCCATCCATTGATGTTTTACGTAAATTTTTATCGTATCATTTTGCCAACAAATTTAATTCACAAAAATTTTCACCGCTAGCGTTGTTCTCACGTATCTGACGAACCAATCTGTCTAAGTCCACTTGCAAATGCAGTCAATTAAGATTGTCTCTGATTTCGGCAGTCCATCAATGCCCAATGTAGTGTCGTTATTATGAGATCGTTTCTGCAAAGGTTTGTCCTGTCTCTCAGAGAGGTTCATCTACTTGTCGTTAAGTTTCTTACTCTTCAATTTGCCTTGATATCTCCTTTCTTCTTTAATGTTGTATAGAATTGATGGTAAAAATTCTCCTGTCATATGTTTCCTGAGAAAATTCTTATCCTCCTCAAGGTCTTCATCAAACAATCTCCTTAATAGCTGAAAAATATTTTTCAAACTGTGCAGTCTTATGAGCTTAAACTGTGCACCACCTGTTCAAAACAGTACGTTGCTGGGAATTTGAAATCTCAAAAAATTGGGAATGATTTCTTTTTTAATGAATTTCTTCAAGAAAATCTATTCGATATTTACCGTTTATTTGATTATTTGAAAATTTAACAAATTTTTTTATTGTTTTAGGCCTTTGTTTTGCCTGAGTATGTACCTGATTTTGCATATCTTAGAAGCTCACTCAAAAACTTGGGGCAATGAAGTTTTTTTGTTGAAAAGCTACACCCTCGTCCCTCATCTTGTGCTCTTTTAAAAATATAAATTTTGCTCTCATCTTCTGTCATTTCCCAAGTTTCTGCCTGGTACGTTTCTCCAGTATAGTTTTCAGTTTGACTTGGTGGCACAGATTAATGTCAACTGACTTGATCTCACCTAACGGTTCCTGGTAGAGTACCTGTTTTCTTCCAGCTGCAGCTGTGTTCTGTGTTTCCGTTTCGATATCAGTTAATTTTTCACCCTCATAAACAGTATCCCAGCGCTCTGCAACTCTTTGAAAATGTTAAGGGTTTAAGTGCGGTGGCACTATACAGGCGCTTTAATTTAGTTAAAATTCGTGAATAACTAGTTTGCCAGCTCTTTCACACTGATTGATCTGTAGTTGTTCGGTTTGTGGCTTGAGATGTTGTTGTCTATTAGATTATAGGTGAAAATGCTCTATCGCAATCTTTATACAAGATAAAATTAAACAACGTAACATCGTGTCGTTCAAATGCAAAAAGCATATCAGCATAACTTGAAAAATCTAATTAGTTTTGTTAACAGGTCCTTGTCTGGGTCACCAATTTAAACCAATCTGTTAAAAAAACCGAGTTTGTTGGGCTAAGCGAATTCTTTTGAGCCATTATGGAAGTAATTTTTACCCTAAAATCGGCTTTGTTATTTCTGAGAAAAATTACGTTTATTGCACTTAGAACGGGAAAGTTTTGGCATAATACGCACAAGAATTCTCTATCTAATGATATGGTTCATTCCTTTCAATTTACTTGGTAACATCCTCCGCCCGGGATGAAGATGTTGGAAAGATTGATACAAGCTTAACAAGCGGGCGGAAGACTGATCCGGACGACGTGCGTACGACGGCGGAGCGATCGAAGCTGTCGGAGCCGTATCGGAATTCTTCAATCCGAGCAGTTGGATAGTAACCCCAAGGTTTGTTTTCTTCAACGATCCAAACTAAATCACCGATCCGATCTTGAAGTGCTGCTCGGCAGGCGTCTGCCACTTATATCTACGGTTCAGCGCAGGTACGTACTCCATGAGCCAACGTGCTCCAATTGCATTGGCGTAAAACTGCACACAAGCGTACCGCTTACGATGAGCAAACTCGTCGACGTCAACAATGGACGGAGTTCTAATTGCATGGCTACTAATTAGAAAAAGTTTAGGTGTTATTGCGCCTTGGTCGACCGGATCAGCGCTTATGGGCGTTAACAGACGTGCGTTTAGTGCGTGTTCAACGAGACAAAAAGTAGTAATCAAGACGGCATCTGAAAGGCGGCGTGTACCGAGGACGGTGTACAGTACTCTCTTAAAACTACGGACCTACTTCTCTTAGTTGCCACCTTGGTGCAGCGCACTGGGCGGATTGAACGTCCACTTGATGCCCTTATGTGCAAGTTCGGCGGCGATGTTAATCGTATTCGATATGTATTCGAGATATTTTTCGATATATTCACGGAGTACTTCCTCCAATACGAAAAAGTTCGTAACATTATCAGACCAAATCATAGCGGGCGTACCCCGACGGGAGACAAACCACTCCATTCCCAATACATAGTAACTACTGTCCATGGACGGAACGACTTCAACAAGGACAGCACGGTTAATCAGACAAGTGAAGAGAAATCCCCAACTCTTCTCGGCAGTGCGACAAACGGTGACGAATAAGGGGCCGAAGTAATCTACACCGGTGTTGGTAAAGGGAGGAGACTGGTATGCGAGTCTCTCCTTTGAGAGGTCTCTGCCATGATCGGTTGAATGGTTGCTGCACGGAACTTTCTACACAACACGCAGTTTGATTTGACGGGATGCATTGTGGAAGGTAGTTTAAGGTTGGCATAAAGATCCTGTAATTTTGACCATAAGTAATCGATGCCCTGATGATGGTTCCTCAGATGAGTAAGCCGCAGGAGCAGTTTAAAAAAAGTCTGACGCGCATCCAGCGCGATAAAATGCTTAGTGTCAAAGTCAATTTCCACTAGCCGCCGGAGTCAAACAGAAAAAGCGATGAGGTCATGAGGCCGAATAAACAAAGTAAACTGAGCAAGGCAGCTGCTCCTCTTAACGGATTTGTCAAGAAGTTTTTTTCTTTCAGTATTAAAGGACTCTCTTTGAAACAAGTACTGGAGATGACGCTCGGCATCGTCAAGCTCAACAGGGTCCTTTATGCTGTCGTCTGCCGCACGGTGACTTTCGTGAGATGGTAATAAACGGAGCATGTATGCGGTGACACGAGGTAGTTTTTGATAAGAACTGAACTTATCAAACAGGATTAGATTAAAGCTTTGTTACTTAAGGGGCTTGGTTACGGATGCGGATAAAGATGAGGTGAAGTCATCATCTTGTTTCTTGGTTACCAGGCCGAGCTTGATGTTATCAACGACGTCAGTATTTGGTACGAAATGGAATTGCTTAGTTCTCCAGAAGTCAAGATCCCTCACCCAGCTACTGAATTGCAAAACTTCAGCGGACATACCACGCGTGCCAACATCTGCCGGATTATCACAAATAGCGACTTGGTTCCATTGGTCAACTCTGGTGTTCTCCATAATTTCACTATCACGATTTGCAATGAGGATGGGGTGTTTACTTGTCGAGTTTATCCACTGAAAGACGATTGTACTATCTGTCCACATAAATAGTTTATCCACAGTAACCGTTAATGCTTGACAGATTTCACTTTTTAAACGGGCAACGAGGAGAGCGGCTTGTAACTCCAACTTAAGGACTCTCATTAACTCTCATTAACCCTCATTAACATTTGGCCTTGCCCAAGACAAACACCAGCTCTGTTGTAATGTTACCAAAAGCGCAAAATACTCGAGCCCTAAGAAAATCTATTTCACTGAATACGTCTTGCGAGCTATCACCAAACATGTGGAGTTCAAGAGGTTGGAATGGTCCTGAAAAGTAACTTCTTGGTATAGTCATCTCAGCTAACTGCGGCAGTTCAACACATCAAGCCAGGAATCTGTCAACTGTGTGTTTTGGTAACTCGTCATCTCAACTTTGTCAATTGACTTGCCAAATGTCTTTCAAGATTAACCGAGAACCAACAGTAAACGCTGCGACAAGACCAATCGGGTCGTAGACCTTCGACACAAGGCTTAAGACCAAGCGCTGTGTTAAACTATTCACTTTTCGTGATGTTGCTGTTAGTACTCCTGCTCACAACCAAATATCGTTGTTGTGATCCCACTTAAGCCCAAGCAGAAGCATTGATTCCCCCTTGGATGAAACGATGACTTTCGGTTCGGTGAATTGAACAGACTCATCAATTCGGTCAGCCAGTTCTAGTACATTGCTAACAAACTGATTAGGCTTGAACCCACCTAGATGAAGAAACTGTACCCAGTCCTTCAACCTAATGAAGGCTCTCTCGGGGGATTCCACTGAGTCTAAGTAATCGTATATGTAGAAGTTCTCAATGACGGATTTCGCAGCTTTTGGGTAGTCCTTAGCATTATCTCTGGCCGTGCGCTGAAGTGCGTACTTGGCGCAGGTGGGCGAATCTCTTGACACAAAGATGTGACGTGTATACTGTTGTAGCAGAACATTTGATGTGGGGTCTTCCCGCCACGAAAAGCGCAAAGATGGCTGCAATGATGGTAACAATCCAATTTTGAGGAACATTCCCTCGATGTCGGCGGATACGTCAAATGGATGTTGTCTGAACCTTAGGAGTACATAGATTAGTTTTTGTAGTAAGTCAGGTCCGGTGAGTGATGACTTATTATGAGATGCGCCACAGAATTTATCTCCTCCGTTTACTACACTACGAAACCTTGCCCGGCTTGCTCTGTTTAGTACACTACAAAACCTTGCCCGCCACAAAAAGCGCTATGATGGCTGATCACATGGTAACAATCCTACTTGGAAGAACATTCCCTCGATGTCGGTGGATACGTCAGGATGTTGTCTGAACCGTAGGAGTCATAGATTAGGTTTTGTATTAAGTCAGGTCCGGTGAGTGATGATTTAATGTGAGATGCGCCATGGAATTCAGCTGCTTCGTTTAGTTCGCTACAAAACGTTGCCTGGCTTGTTCTGATTACCAACCGGTTGGCGTGGTAGGTACCACTATCGTTCCGAGCAACTTCCCACCTTACGAGCATCTTTGACCCCTACTACGTAGCCCTTGTCTGTGTTCTCTTTGATGGTATTTGAAAACTTTTACCTTAAAAGCTGGTCTTTCGTTAGCCGCTTTTCCAAAGATTTTAATTGAACCAGCGGTGACACGAAGTAGTTTTTGATAAGAACTGAACTTATCAAACAGGATTAGATTAAAGCTTTGTTACTTAAGGGGCTTGGTTACGGATGCAGATAAAGATGAGGTGAAGTCATCATCTTGTTTCTTGGTTACCAGGCCGAGCTTGATGTTATCAACGACGTCAGTATTTGGTACGAAATGGAATTGCTTAGTTCTCCAGAAGTCAAGATCCCTCACCCAGCTACTGAATTGCAAAACTTCAGCGGACATACCACGCGTGCCAACATCTGCCGGATTATCACAAGTAGCGACTTGGTTCCATTGGTCAACTCTGGTGTTCTCCATAATTTCACTATCACGATTTGCAATGAGGATGGGGTGTTTACTTGTCGAGTTTATCCACTGAAAGACGATTGTACTATCTGTCCACATAAATAGTTTATCCACAGTAACCGTTAATGCTTGACAGATTTCCCTTTTTAAACGGGCAACGAGGAGAACGGCTTGTAACTCCAACTTAAGAACTCTTATTAACTTCATAGGTGCAACACGGGCCTTGCCCAAGACAAACACCAGCTCTGTTGTAATGTTACCAAAAGCGCAAAATACTCGAGCCCTAAAAAAATCTATTTCACTGAATACGTCTTGCGAGCTATCACCAAACATGTGGAGTTCAAGAGGTTGGAATGGTCCTGAAAAGTAACTTCTTGGTATAGTCATCTGAGCTAACTGAGGCAGTTCAACACATCAAGCCAAGAATCTGTCAACTGTGTCTTTTGGTAACTCGTCATCCCAACCTTGTCAATTGACTTGCCAAATGTCTTTCAAGATTAACCGAGAACCAACAGTAAACGCTGCGACAAGACCAATCGGGTCGTAGACCTTCGACACAAGGCTTAAGACCAAGCGCTGTGTTAAACTATTCACTTTTCGTGATGGTGCTGTTAGTACTTCTGCTCACAGCCAAATATCGTTGTTGTGATCCCACTTAAGCCCAAGCAGAAGCATTGATTCCCCCTTGGATGAAACGATGACTTTCGGTTCGGTGAATTGAACAGACTCATCAATTCGGTCAGCCAGTTCTAGTACATTGCTAACAAACTGATTAGGCTTGAACCCACCTAGATGAAGAAACTGTACCCAGTCCTTCAACCTAATGAAGGCTCTCTCGGGGGATTCCACTGAGTCTAAGTAATCGTATATGTAGAAGTTCTCAATGACGGATTTCGCAGCTTTTGGGTAGTCCTTAGCATTATCTCTGGCCGTGCGCTGAAGTGCGTACTTGGCGCAGGTGGGCGAATCTCTTGACACAAAGATGTGACGTGTATACTGTTGTAGCAGAACATTTGATGTGGGGTCTTCCCGCCACGAAAAGCGCAAAGATGGCTGCAATGATGGTAACAATCCAATTTTGAGGAACATTCCCTCGATGTCGGCGGATACGTCAACCTTAGGAGTACATAGATTAGTTTTTGTAGTAAGTCAGGTCCGGTGAGTGATGACTTATTATGAGATGCGCCATAGAATTTATCTCCTCCGTTTACTACACTACGAAACCTTGCCCGGTTTGCTCCGTTTAGTACACTACAAAACCTTGCCCGCCACAAAAAGCGCTATGATGGCTGATCACATGGTAACAATCCTACTTGGAAGAACATTCCCTTGATGTCGGCGGATACGTCAGGATGTTGTCTGAACCGTAGGAGTACATAGATTAGGTTTTGTATTAAGTCAGGTCCGGTGAGTGATGATTTATTGTGAGATGTGCCATGGAATTCAGCTGCTTCGTTTAGTAAACTACAAAACATTGCCTGGCTTGTTCTGATTACCAACCGGTTGGCGTGGTAGGTACCGCTATCGTTCTGAGCAACTTCCCACCTTAGGAGCATCTTTTACCCTTACTACGTAGCCCTTGTCTGTGTTCTCTTTGATGGTATTCGAAAACTTTTACCTTAAAAGCTGGTCTTTCGTTAGCCGCTTTTCCAAAGATTTTAATTGAACCAGCGCTGAGAAATAATTGTTGGGCAGTTCGATGTTGTCTTCAGCCCATAGCATTTCTACATCGTACCTTTTTCCACTATTCACTGTGTAGTTTTCAAGATTATCATGCACACGTGGGGGATTGTGTGTCTATTTGCTTCAGTCTGTAGGACTCAATGTCGTACCAAGATATTAGCTGACTTGCGTGTTCAAAATCCTGCACCATATTTGCTTTAAAACAATTCGAGACTAAACCTGAAGACAACGGTAGAGGGCCTCTTAGAAGACAACCTATAGGCAAGCGGACAGCGAAAGGCGAGCACTTCTTGTCGGCAGCGAATTACTCTACCAGACGGATGGCATGATACACATCCTGTCCAAATATCATCTCAATGTTTCCATAGCAATATGTAACTGGGTCTGGAATCGCTATGTGAGGGGTGTTTAATGAAGTGCTTCAATGTTGATCACGTCGGCGCTTTTGTTCAAATCTTCCTTCACGTAAGGACTGACTTTAAAAGGTGCAAAAGCTTGGTTGTCGCGTGGTGTTACAGTCAGTTCAACTAGTTTAGTGTTTACAACCTCCTCGGTATTTAAACCCTTGACTGTTAGTTTCAATGCTCTTCGGTGCAAATAAAATCTATTTGCAAGATCACTGGACACCCAAGAGTTATTAAGAGAACTAAAGCCGTGGTATCCTTACAGAAAGCGCTCGTTAACTGTAATTCAGTCACCTGCACCTGGAGGAGGCCTTTCACATTACTAACAGTTGACAAGGTAGTGGTCCTACTCAGTGATTGGACACTAGGAGGTTTACAATGACTTGCGCCAGGATTAAAAATCCTATTGTTGTTGGTTGAAGGAAATTTTGATGGATAAACCCTTTCAGATCCATGAAGAAGTGTATCATGGGAGCTGTTTTTGCCGTCGTTTCTCAATTTCCCAGGATTCGGGCATTGCCTGAACATATGCTTTTCTCTCAACTATGAGGAGCACAGTTTTGCTTCCGCCACTACTTTTGCTCGCCGAGTGGGAGACTTTTCATTAAATACCCGACACTCCCAGATGCGGTGATTAACTTTGCACATAATTCAATGACGGTTGGATCCTGTGGCGTTGTTGAGGCTGGTCTCTGAGTTGCCTTAGTTTGCGTATTAGCAGCAAAGGTTCTTGAGGCAACTTTGGTCTTGACTACTGAGTTGGTGTTGTCCTCAGTTTTTTTGCCTTTGATGATGTTTGTCTCATTAGGTTATGAGTCTCGGCTTTTTGCTTCAACCAGTCATTGAGGTCAAGGTGTGTCGGTTTTACACAAAACTTTTGAACCGTAAAAAATGACCAAGACTCTTTCAAATTGGGCGGCAATTTTTGCAGTTCTGTGTTAAGGAGCGAAGCGCTCTTAAGGTCCGAGTCATATGAAAATGATTTGAAGACCCCAAGAAGACCTAAAATTATATCAGACATAAAATTTACATTAATCCACAGTATGAAAATTTAGCGATGGTGGTTTTAGCTTTTCCAGTTACTAGAGTTTTTAAGTACGGTGACTCGACATCATCAGTCAAGAACTGTGAGTCTTTCGCGCTTTTAAATAGTCCAAACCATTAATGCCTCTGAAGGGAATCACCATTGTACTCTGACAACTTCAACGAGTGCAATGGATTGTTCTTCATACAAGTGATTGCGGCCACCGCCTCTTTTATCAAATCAGCGGAATCCAATGGAGGAGCCGATGATGTGGGAGGCGGTGGGCCAGCCCAACACAACGGTTCGGAACGCTAGCTCCACATGTTAGCGGAATGATCGGAGTAACAAAGTGGGGCGGTAACAGTGGAAGAACTAACTGAATTCGGTTGCATGATGTCTGATGTTAAGTAATTGTACGGTGTCCGGTGTTTATGTTAACAGATGTACATAAAAGTGGTAATGCAGGAAAGGGGACTACTGCGGGAAAACGCCAGACGTTTGGATCCGGAAGCGCAGGGGTTGGTACTCTTTTGTGGCGGCCGTGGATGAAAAAATTGTGCCACAAATACTTTTGCGGAGGAAATGAATTGTGCAGTCGGGGAAAAGAGTCACAGACTGACAATATTTGCCAAGGGTTTATTGGCGTGTAGTGGGAGTGCTTGTGGCCGCGAAGGAGCAAAAGGGAATTCTGGTGGGATTATGGGGAAAAACGTTGGTACGGGGTTTAAAACGGGGGATGGGGGGCCAGGTTTATTTATGTGTGCTTTTGGTGAATTAGATGCTAGCGGAGCATCAGCGAGTGCATTTAAAGGTGGCGAACTAGGAGAGCTGACTAATTTCAACTGTCCCGGCATGCTCGACTTGCGATGTAATTCTTGATCTATCTTTAGGCCATCGAAGTGCATTGTTGCATGGGACAGTTGTCGAGCTGTCTTTGGGGCGTTTAGTTGAGTTGGCATACCAAAATCTATTGGTGGTGATGTAGTTGTTATTGAGGCTGTTGCTGCTCTTGCATGATGTTGTTTGCGACATGTGCATTATTGATTACATTGGTTTTACTACTTAGTTCTAGCGGCTCATGGACAGGGAGGTCGATGTTGATCTCAACTTGACCATGTGTATTGAGATTAAAGTGTGAGTTTAGAGGTTGTGTTGAAGAAAGACGGGGGAAGAAATGCTTGTTTGAATTGGGCTATGGAACCAGAAAAGGGAGAGCTCAGTTCATTTGCATTATCTGACATACTCCCGGACGGTGACGAATTGACCCAATCTTGAACAAGTTTCTTGCTCTTGACTCAACTTTTTTCAGTTGATCTCAATTTGATCATGTGTATTGAGATTCGAGTGTGTGTTTAGAGGTTGAGTTGAAGAAAAACGGAGGAACAATTGCTTGAGTTGAAGAAAGACGGAGGAACAAAAGGAACCAGAAAAAGGAGAGCTTGGTTCCTTTGCAACATCTGCCATATTCCCGGACGGTGACGAGTTGACCCATTCTTGAACAAGTTTCTTGCTCTTGACTGAAGTTTTTACAGTAGAGAACTCGCTCGTTTTGCCTGTACTAGACCCATCCGATGATAGTTTTGTCATCAACTCAATTTGATGATGTTTGTCTCATTAAGTTGCGGGCTTCGGTTTTTTCTTTCAACCAGTCATTGAAGTCAAGGAGTGTCGGCTTTACCCAAAACTTTTGAACCGTAAAAAAAGTGACCGAGACTCTTTCAAATTGGGCGGGAATTTTTGCACTTCCGTGTTAAGGAGCGAGGCGCACTTAAGGTCCGAGTCATATGAAAGTGATTTGAAGACCCCAAGAAGACCTAAAACTATTCCAGACACAAAACTTACATTAATCATTTACATTTACATTAATCTCGGCGATGGTGGTTTTAGCTTTTGAAGTTACTAGAGTTTTTAAGTACGTTAACTTGACATCATCAGTCAAGAACTGTGAGTCTTTTGCGCTTTTAAATTGTCCAAATCATTAATGCCACTGACGGGAATCACCGGAATCCAATGAAGGAGCCAATGGTGTGGGATGCGGCGGGCCAGCCCAACACAACGGTTCGGAACGGTAGCTCCACACATTTGCGGAATGATCGGAGTAACAAAGTGGGGCGGAGCCTCTGGAAGAACTAACTGAATTCGGTTGCATAATGTCTGATGTTAAGCATTTTTGGGACCTTGTTGATGCTTTTACATGAAAAGAGGAAAGGAGCAATGTAGTGACATGAGGGTTGCTTAACGGGGCCGGCTGTAAGGTGTTTAAGTTAACTGATGTACCTACAAGTGGTAACGCATAAAATGGGACTCCTGCGGGAAAACGCCAGACATTTGGATCCGGAGGCGCAAGATTTGCGTGGGTTATGGGAACAAAATTTTGGGGCTGTTGCCTCTTTTGTGGCTGCGGTGGATGAATTAAATATGGAACAAAAAATTTGCGGAGGAAATGATTTGTGCATGTGGAGAAAGGGGTAACAGATTGACATTATTCGCCACGGGGTTATTGGCGTGTAGTGGGAGTGCTTGTGGCGGCGAAGGAGCAAAAGGGAATTCTGGTGGGATTATGGGGAAAAACGTTGGTACGGGGTTTAAAACGGGGGATGGGGGGCCAGGTTTATTTATGTGTGCTTTTGGTGAATTAGATGCTAGCGGAGCATCAGCGAGTGCATTTAAAGGTGGCGAACTAGAGAGCTGACTAATTTCAACTGTCCCGGCATGCTCGACTTGCGATGTAATTCTTGATCTATCTTTAGGCCATCGAAGTGCATTGTTGCATGGGACAGTTGTCGAGCTGTCTTTGGGGCGTTTAGTTGAGTTGGCATACCAAAATCTATTGGTGGTGATGGAGTTGTTATTGAGGCTGTTGCTGCTCTTGCATGATGTTGTTTGCGACATGTGCATTATTGATTACAATGGTTCCACTACTTAGTTCTAGCGGCTCAAGGACAGGGAGGTCGATGTTGATCTCAACTTGACCATGTGTATTGAGATTAAAGTGTGAGTTTAGAGGTTGTGTGGAAGAAAGACGGGGGAACAATTGCTTGTTTGAATTGGGCTATGGAACCAGAGAAGGGAGAGCCCAGTTCATTTGCATTATCTGACATACTCCCGGACGGTGACGAATTGACCCAATCTTGAACAAGTTTCTTGCTCTTGACTCGACTTTTTTCAGTAGAGAACTCGCTCGTTTTGCCTGTACTAGACCCATCCGATGATAGTTTTGTCATCAAATCAATTTGATGATCTTTGTCTCATTAAGTTGCGGGCTTCGGTTTTTTCTTTCAACCAGTCATTGAAGTCAAGGAGTGTCGGCTTTACCCAATACTTTTGAACCGCAAAAAGTGACCAAGACTCTTTCAAATTCGGCGGTTCCAATTTTTGCACTTCCGTGTTAAGGAGCGAGGCGCACTTAAGGTCCGAGTCATATGAAAGTGATTTGAAGACCCCAAGAAGACCTAAAATTATTCCAGACACAAAATTTACATTAACCATTTACATTTACATTAATCTCGGCGATGGTGGTTTTAGCGTTTGCAGTTACTAGAGTTTTTAAGTACGTTAACTTGACATCATCAGTCAAGAACTGTGAGTCTTTTGCGCTTTTAAATTGTCCAAATCATTAATGCCACTGACGGGAATCACCGGAATCCAATGAAGGAGCCAATGGTGTGGGATGCGGCGGGCCAGCCCAACACAACGGTTCGGAACGGTAGCTCCACACATTTGCGGAATGATCGGAGTAACAAAGTGGGGCGGAGCTTCTGGAAGAACTAACTGAATTCGGTTGCATAATGTCTGATGTTAAGTATTTTTGGGACCTTGTTGATGCTTTTACATGAAAAGAGGAAAGGAGCAATGTAGTGACATGAGGGTTGCTTAACGGGGCCGGCTGTAAGGTGTTTAAGTTAACTGATGTACCTACAAGTGGTAACGCATAAAATGAGACTCCTGCGGGAAAACGCCAGACATTTGGATCCGGAGGCGCAAGATTTGCGTGGGTTATGGGAACAAAATTTTGGGGCTGTTACCTCTTTTGTGGCTGCGGTGGATGAACTGAATATGGAACAAAAAATTTGCGGAGGAGATGATTTGTGCATGAGGAGAAAGGGGTAACAGATTGACATTATTCGCCACGGGGTTATTGGCGTGTAGTGGGAGTGCTTGTGGCGGCGAAGGACCAAAACGGAACGCTGGTGGTTTTAATCGGAAACGCAGTTGTACGGGGTTTAAAACGGGGGATAGGGGAATGTACAATTATGTGTGCTTTTGGCGGATTGGATGCTAGCTGGGCATTAGCGAATGCATTTAAAGGTGATGAACGCGGAGAGCTGACTAATTTCAACTGTCCCGGCATGCTCAACTTGCGAGGGAATTCGTGATCTAACTGTAAACCATCGGAGTTCATTGATGCTTGAGACAGTTGTCGGGCTGTCCTTGGGGCGATTAGTTGAGTTGGCATACCATTGTACTCTGACAACTTCAACTAGTGCAATGGATTGTTCTTCTTACAAGTGATTGCGGCCACCACTTCTTTTTATCAAATCAACGGAATCCAATGGAGGAGCCGATGGTGTGGGATGCGGTGGGCCAGCCCAACACAACGGTTCGGAATGCTAGCTCCACACGTTAGCAAAATGATCGGAGTAACAAAGTGGGGTGGTACCTGTGGAGAAACTAACTGAACTCCGTTGCATGATGTCTGATGTTAAGTAATTTTAGGACATTGTTGATGCTTTTACATGGAGAAGAGCAATGTAGGGACATTACGGTTGTTTAACGGGGCCGGTTGTACGGTGTTTATGTTAAGAGATGTAACTAAAAGTGGTAATGCATAAGATGGGACTGCTGCGAGAAAACGTCAAACGTTTGGATCCGGAGGAGCAGGAGCTGCGTGGGTTATGGGGACAAAGTTTTGGGGCTGGTATTATTTTGTGGCGGCCGTGGATGAATTAATTGTGGCACAAATACTTTTGCGCTTTTGCGGAGGAAATGAGTTGTGCAGTCGGAGAAAAGGGTCACAGACTGACATTATTCGCCACGGGGTTATTGGCGTGTAGTGGGAGTGCTTGTGTCGGCGAAGGAGCAAAACGGAATGCTGGTGGTATTAATCGGAAACGCAGTGGTACGGGGTTTAAAACGGGGGATAGGGGAAGGTACAATTATGTGTGCTTTTATTGGATTAGATGCTAGCGGGGCATTAGCGAATGCATTTAAAGGTGACGAACGAGAAGAGCTGACTAATTTCAACTGTCCCGGCATGCTCAACTTGCGAGGGAATTCGTGATCTAACTGTAAACCATCGGAATTCATTGATGCTTGAGACAGTTGTCGGGCTGTCCTTGGGGCGATTATTTGAGTTGGCATACCAAAAATTATTGGAGTCGTTTATTGAGGCTGTTGCAGCTCTTGCATGATCTTGTTTGCAACATGTGCATTATTGGTTACAATAGTTCCACAACTTGGTTCTAGCGGCTCATGGACAGGGAGGTTGAAGTTGATCTCAATTTGACCATGTGTATTGAGATTCGAGTGTGTGTTTAGAGGTTGAGTTGAAGAAAGACGGAGGAACAATTGCTTGAGTTGAAGAAAGACGGAGGAACAAAAGGAACCAGAAAAAGGAGAGCTTGGTTCCTTTGCAACATCTGCCATATTCCCGGACGGTGACCAGTTGACCCATTCTTGAACAAGTTTCTTGCTCTTGACTGAAGTTTTTACAGTAGAGAACTCGCTCGTTTTGGCTGTACTAGACCCGTCTGATGGTAGTTTTATCATCAACTCAATTCGATGATGTTTGTTTCATTAAGTTGCGAGCCTCGCTTTTTTTGCTTCAACCAGTCATTGAAGTCAGGAAGTGTCGGCTTTACCCAAAGCTTTTGAACCGTAAAAAAAATGACCGAGACTCTTTCAAATTGGGCGGGAATTTTTGCACTTCTGTGTTAAGAAGCGAGGCGCTCTTAAGGTCCGAGTCATATGAAAATAATTTGAAGACCCCAAGAAGACCTAAAACTATTGCAGACATTAAATTTACATTAATTCACAGTATGAAAATTCAGCGATGGTGGTTTTAGCTTTTCCAGTTACTAGAGTTTTTAAGTACGGCAACTCGACATCATCAGTCAAGAACTGTGAGTCTTTCGCGTTTTTAAAAAGTCCAAACCATTAATGCCTCTGAAGGGAATCGCCATTGTACTCTGACAACTTCAACTAGTGCAATGGATTGTTCTTCTTACAAGTGATTGCGGCCACCACCTCTTGTTATCAAATCAACGGAATCCAATGGAGGAGCCGATGGTGTGGGATGCGCTGGGCCAGCCCAACACAACGGTTCGGAACGCTAGCTCCACACGTTAGCAAAATGATTGGAGTAACAAAGTGGGGTGGTACCTGTGGAGAAACTAACTGAACTCCGTTGCATGATGTCTGATGTTAAGTAATTTTAGGACCTTGTTGATGCTTTTACATCGAGAAGAGCAATGTAGGGACATTACGGTTGCTTAACGGGGCCGGTTGTACGGTGTTTATGTTAAGAGATGTAACTAAAAGTGGTAATGCATAAGATGAGACTGCTGCGAGAAAACGTCAGACGTTTGGATCCGGAGGAGCAGGAGCTGCGTGGGTTATGGGGACAAAGTTTTGGGGCTGGTACTCTTTTGTGGCGGCCGTGCATGAATTAATTGTGGCACAAATACTTTTGCGCTTTTGCGGAGGAAATGGGTTGTGCAGTCGGAGAAAAGGGTCACAGACTGACATTATTTGCCGCGGGGTTATTGGCGTGTAGTGGGAGTGCTTGTGTCGGCGAAGGAGCAAAACGGAATGCTGGTGGTATTAATCGGAAACGCAGTGGTACGGGGTTTAAAACGGGGGATAGGGGAAGGTACAATTATGTGTGCTTTTATTGGATTAGATGCTAGCGGGGCATTAGCGAATGCATTTAAAGGTGATGAACTAGGAGAGCTGACTAATTTCAACTGTCCCGGCATGCTCAACTTGCGAGGGATTTTGTGATCTAACTGTAAACCATCGGAGTTCATTGATGCTTGAGACAGTTGTCGGGTTGTCCTCGGGGCGATTAGTTGACTTGGCATACCAAAAATTATTGGAGTCGTTTATTGAGGCTGTTGCAGCTCTTGCATGATCTTGTTTGCAACATGTGCATTATTGGTTACATTAGTTCCACAACTTGGTTCTAGCGGCTCATGGACAGGGAGGTTGAAGTTGATCTCAATTTGACCATGTGTATTGAGATTCGAGTGTGTGTTTAGGGGTTGAGTTGAAGAAAGACGGAGGAACAATTGCTTGAGTTGAAGAAAGACGGAGGAACAAAAGGAACCAGAAAAGGGAGAGCTTGGTTCCTTTGCAACATCTGCCATTTTCCCGGACGGTGACGAGTTGACCCATTCTTGAGCAAGTTTCTTGCTCTTCACTGAAGTTTTTACAGTAGAGAACTCGCTCGTTTTGGCTGTACTAGACCCGTCTGATGGTAGTTTTATCATCATTTCAATTCGATGATGTTTGTTTCATTAAGTTGCGAGCCTTGCCTTTTTTGCTTCAACCAGTCATTGAAGTCAAGGAGTGGCGGCTTTACCCAATACATTTGAACCGTAAAAAAAGTGACCGAGACTCTTTCAAATTTGGCGGGAATTTTTGCACTTCTGTGTTAAGAAGCGAGGCGCTCTTAAGGTCCGAGTCATATGAAAATGATTTTAGGACCCCAAGAAGACCTAAAACTATTGCAGACATTAAATTTACATTAATTCACAGTATGAAAATTCAGCGATGGTGGTTTTAGCTTTTCCAGTTACTAGAGTTTTTAAGTACGGCAACTCGACATCATCAGTCAAGAACTGTGAGTCTTTCGCGTTTTTAAAAAGTCCAAACCATTAATGCCTCTGAAGGGAATCGCCATTGTACTCTGACAACTTCAACTAGTGCAATGGATTGTTCTTCTTACAAGTGATTGCGGCCACCACCTCTTGTTATCAAATCAACGGAATCCAATGGAGGAGCCGATGGTGTGGGATGCGCTGGGCCAGCCCAACACAACGGTTCGGAACGCTAGCTCCACACGTTAGCAAAATGATTGGAGTAACAAAGTGGGGTGGTACCTGTGGAGAAACTAACTGAACTCCGTTGCATGATGTCTGATGTTAAGTAATTTTAGGACCTTGTTGATGCTTTTACATCGAGAAGAGCAATGTAGGGACATTACGGTTGCTTAACGGGGCCGGTTGTACGGTGTTTATGTTAAGAGATGTAACTAAAAGTGGTAATGCATAAGATGAGACTGCTGCGAGAAAACGTCAGACGTTTGGATCCGGAGGAGCAGGAGCTGCGTGGGTATGGTAATGGGATAGGGTAGGGGAATGTACAATTATGTGTGCTTTTGGCGGATTGGATGCTAGCTGGGCATTAGCGAATGCATTTAAAGGTGATGAACGCGGAGAGCTGACTAATTTCAACTGTCCCGACATGCTCGACTTGCGATGTAATTCTTGATCTATCTTTAAGCCATCGAAGTGCATTGTTGCATGGGACAGTTGTCGAGCTGTCTTTGGGGCGTTTAGTTGAGCTGGCATACCAAAATCTATTGGTGGTGATGGAGTTGTTATTGAGGCTGTTGCTGCTACTGCATGATGTTGTTTGCGACATGTGCATTATCGGTTACATTGGTTCAACTACTTGGTTCTAGCGGCTTATGGATAGGGAGGTTGATGTTGATCTCAACTTGACCATGTGTATTGAGATTCGAGTGTGATTTCAGAGGTTGAGTTGAAGAAAGACGGGGGAACAATTGCTTGATTGAATTGGGCGATGGAAACAGAAAAGTGAGGGCTCTGTTCATTTGTAACATCTGCCATATTCCGGGACGGTGACGAAACGACCCATCTTGAACAAATTTCTTGCTCTTGACTGAACTTCTTTCAGTAGAGAAATCGCTCGTTTTGACTGTAATAGACCCGTCTGATGATTGCTTTGTCATCAACTCAATATCATCAAGGGCTGCAGCTGCTATCTGCTTGCGATGTTCTTCCTCAATCTGTTGTATTTCCAATTTTTGCAATTGTGTTTGCGTTTCAATTTCTAGACGTTGTCTAGCAGCGCAGAGCTCTGCTTCATGTTGTTTCTCAAGTTCCTCCCTTTTAAATCTTGATTTTACTATCTTGAAAATGTAGTGCTAGACAGGCAGCATGTGGATCTTCAGTTTTTTGTGCCAGATCAAAGAACTCTTCATGCTTATCAACTACTCCAGTAAAACCATCTTTGCACTTCACAATCAGACGTTCGATCTTAACTTTCCTGTCATGCTTATCCACAGCATTGTTAATTTCACCATGCAAGTTATTAATTTCAATCTCTTCTTTTGCCTTCGAACTATAAAGTTTGTTGGATATGACCTGCAAGGTTGCATTGATCTAATCAAAACAAAAACCAAGGATTAAATCATCAATAGAAGGGAGCACACACAACCCACAAGTGGTTTAACTCGAACCCTAGTATGACTGTTTGCCTAGCAAACCACCAAAAGAGCCAAATTGTTTGTCGAGTACAGTAGTACCCGGTGAAAGTTAGAAAGAACAGTGAGCGCAAAATGCGCGACACGGGACAGAACGGGAGACGGGATGGACGGGAATAGACGCCAAATGAGTAGCACACAACCCAACGGGAAACCGGTTGGACAAAAGCGAACGTCAAGCGAACAGCGCGCGACAAAGCGGGAGAACGGTACTGGCGGGACGGAATAGTCACGCGAATGGTGCGCGATAAAGCGGAAAAATGGTTCAGAGCGGAAACGAAACGTCAAGTGAACGACGCACGACGAGGCGGGAAACAATGCGGATGGAACGCAAACGTCGAGAGAGGAGCGCACGACGCAACGGAAAGCCGGGATATTACGTGCGGGAGACGGTAAGCTACTAACGAGGAGGCGGGGAGAACAATGCGGGCAGACCACAGCAACAAACTCAACCAAAGAAACTAGCCGTAACTCGAGAAAAAATTTAAGTCACAGCCTAGAAAGATGGAGAAATGCTACTGCCTGGCAAATTAGCACAAGTCATTATGGGGTTTATCTACCATTTTTAAAACAATTTACCGCAACGAAGTAGTATAACCAAATAACGAACGGGTCAGGAAGTTTACTAGCCGTAACACCAGAACGAATTTAAGTCACAACCTAGCAAACCACAATACGCAGAAAAAAAAGTGCATACTAACAGAATTAATCGAGCTACAACGAATTGCTAGCAAACTATTGTGTTGAAGGCCATGAAATGAAACATCTCTAGAACGAACTTAAGTCACACCCTAGCGAGCAACGAGACTAAACAACCAACCAACATACTAGCAGAAAAAATTTTACTGCAGCAATATCTCAACATATTTAATCATACAGATAAACGGGGAATAGAAAGAAACACGGCGAAACAGAAACAAAAAAACGGAAACAAGAAAATGAAAGCATGTAACCTTCGGAAAACGGACGGTAGTGAATAATACAAAAAAAATGGGGACAGCGAAACGTTTAATAAAGCGCTAATGGAAAGAACCAACCACAAACTAGCACGTAACTTGTGAATAAACTAAGTCACACCGCCAGTCTGCAGGTAGACCCCAACTACAACGCAAAACTAAGAAACTTTCAGGTTGTCAAAGGATTGGTTGAGTTCCGCCTCCTCAAACGCATGACGGGTGCGAAGCGCTTTACGCCGGCGCTTAGAAATTTTTTTCGGTCGGGAGCATGCTGTCAAGGACCGGAGGTTGCTCTTATGTGCTAACACTCTAGTGACTGTTTTCAGCTCAAGCGCAGGCTTTTGATGTAACGCTATGTACTATTTAAGTAAACTAGGATCTTTCTGTTTTCGTCTAGTCAAAATGTCTTTCACTATAGGGATGGTTAGTAGAGTAATACGCTGGAGCTGATTGTAAATATCAGGAGTTCCTTCTCTGGGTCAAAACACTATAGCCTCTCAACGCTCCTCAAATTTTTCAAGCACTGCAATAATATGCGGTGGTGTTAGAAGCTGATTATTACTGCTGCTATGACGCAACAATGAATTGTTCACAAACACCTGCCATATAATTGGTGGTCATGGAGTCGTTTATTGAGGCTGTTGCTGCTCCTGCATGATGTTGTTTGCGACATGTGCATTATCGGTTACGTTGGATCAACTACTTTGTTCTAGCGGCTCATGGATTGGGAGGTTGAAGTTGATCTCAACTTGACCATGTGTATTGAGATTCGGGTGTGATTTCAGAGGTTGAGTTGAAAAAAGACGGGGGAACAATTGCTTGAATGAATTGGGCGATGGAAACAGGAAAGTGAGAGCTCTGTTCATTTGCAACATCTGCCATATTCCGGGACGGTGACGAAATGACCCATCTTGAACAAGTTTCTTGCTCTTGACTGAACTTCTTTCAGTAGAGAACTCGCTCGTTTTGAGTGTAATAGACCCGTCTGATGATTGTTTTGTCATGAACTCAATATCATCAAGGGCTGCAGCAGCTATCTGCTTGCGACGTTCTTCCTCAAGCTGTTGTATTTCCGATTTTTGCAACTGTGTTTGTGTTTAAATTCCAATACGTTGTCTAGCACCGCAGAGCTCTGCTTCATGTTGTTTCTCAAGTTGCTCCCTTTTAAATCTTGATTTTAATATCTTGAGGATGTAGTGCTAGACAGGCAGCATGTGGATCTTCAGTCTTTTGTGCCAGATCAAAGAACTCTTCATGGTTATCAACTACTCCAGTAAAACCATCTTTGCACTTCACAATCAGACGTTTGATCTTAACTTTCCTGTCATGCTTATCCACAGCAATGTTAATTTCACCATCGAAGTTATTAATTTCAGTCTCTTCTTTTGATTTCGAACAATAAATTTTGTTGGATATGACCTGCAATGATGCATTGATCTAATCAAAACAGAAACCAAAGTTTAAATCATCAATAGAAGGGAGCACACACAACCCACAAGTGGTTTAACTCGAACCCTAGTATGACTGTTTGCCTAGCAAACCGCCAAAAGAGCCAAATTGTTTGTCGAGTACAGTAGTACTCGGTGAAAGTTAGAAAGAACAGTGAGCGCAAAATGCGCGACACGGGACAGAACGGGAGACGGGATGGACGGGAATAGACGCCGAATGAGTATCGCACAACCCAACGGGAAACCGGTTGGACAATAGCGAACGTCGGTTGAATAGCGCGCGACAAAGCGGGAGAACGGTACTGGCGGGACGGAATAGTCACGCGAATGGTGCGCGATAAAGCGGGAAAACGGTACAGAGCGGAAACGAAACGTTAAGTGAACGACGCACGACGAGGCGGGAAACAATGCGGAAGGAACGCAAACATCCAGCGAGTAGCGCACGACGCAACGGAAAGCCGTGCGGGAGACGGTAAGCTACTAACGAGCAGGCGGGGAGAACAATGCGGGCAGACCACAGCAACAAACTCAACCAAATAAAAAACTCCAGAAAAAGTTTCAGTCACAGCCTAGAAAGAAGGAGAAATGCTACTGCCTGGCAAACTAGCACAAGTCATTACAGGGCTTCATCTACCAAGATCAAAGCAATTTAAGGCAACGAAGTAGTATAACCAAATAACGAACGGGTCAGGAAATTTACTAGCCGTAACACCAGAACAAATTTAAGTCACAACCTAGAAAACCACAATACGCAGAAAATAAAAGTGCATACTAACAGAATTAATCGAGCTTCAACGAATTGCTAGCAAACTATAGTGTTGAAAGCCATGAAACGAACCAGCTCTAGAGCGAACTTAAGTCACACCCTAGCGAGCAACGAGACTAAACAACCAACCAACATACTAGCAGAAAAAAATTTACTGCAGCAATAACTCAACATACTTAATCATACAACAGATAAACGGGGAATAGAAAGAAACGCGAAACAGAAACAAAAAAACGGACACAGGAAAATGAAAGCATATAACCTTCGGAAAACGGTAGTGAGGAAGACGTTAGTGAATAACACAAAAAATGGCGACAGCGAAACGTTTAGTAAAGCGCTAATGGAAACAACCAACCACAAACTAAGAAACTTTCAGGTTATCAAAGGCTTGGTTGAGTTCCGCCTCCTCGAACGCATGACAGGTGCAAAGCGCTTTACGCCGGCGCTTAGAATTTTTTTCAACCGGCAGCATGCTATCAAGGACCGGAGGTTGCTCTTATGTGCTAACACTCTAGTGATTGTTTTCAAGTCAAGCGCAGGCTTTTGATGTAACGCTCTGTACTATTTAAGTAAACTAGGATCTTTCTCTTTTCGTCTAGTCAAAATGTCTTTCACTATAGGGATGGTTACTAGAGTAATACGCTGGAGCTGATTGTAAATATCAGGAGTTCCTTCTCTCGGTGAGTACACTATAGCCTCTCAACGCTCCTCAAATTTTTCAAGCACTGCAATAATATGCAGTGGTGTTAAAAGCTGATTTGTTCACAAACACCTGCCATATAACTAAGCGCTTTTTATCACGGAAGAAATGAATCAACTGAGCAGTTTTTTTGGATTTTAACCATAAGTATGAAAGCCAAGTTTCTCCACGACAATATTGGGGTGAGCTTCGCTCAAACTCCCCTCCTAAGTGTAATTCTGTCTAATTGCCGAGAAAATAGACTTTTCAAGGATGAGCTCTTATTTGTGAGAAAAAAAATTATGTATCTGATTTTTTTTGCAAATTTTGAAAAACCTGGCCAACCTGTTTTTTTTTTCAAATCGACAACGTTATGCAATTAGCAAATTCGCGATTAATAATTTTTTTCTATAAATTGCTAAAAACAATTTTTTTTCAAATGTTGTTCAAAATTTTTCAATTTTTTTGCTACGATTTTATGTCAAGAACAACAAAAAACACCGCAATTTGATTATTTCTGGACTTTGACCAAAATTGGTCAAAAGCGTTGTTTTTCGAAAAAAATGTGAGGGTGGTTTATCGGTGACTGTTATTCGAATATAGATTCGATCGTATGGAGAAAAGTGGGGCTGGTTTTGCCGGATATGATAATCAATTCAACAGCAAATAAGTTACATTTGGTCAAATCGAAGCATACAACAACCACTAGCAGTTTGGAGCTGAGTTTGCTTTACTTGTAAAACCAACAATTAGGTTAAAGCAATAGATAACGGAAATTGGAACTTAAATTGGGTCCTGGTAGCAGAAATATATGTGAAAACACTCTATCGCAATCTTGATTCAAGATATATGAAAGCAACGTAACATCGTGCCGTCCAAAGGCAAAATGCACATCAGCATAACTCGACAAATATGTTTACATTCGTTAGCAAGTCTTATTCTGTGTCACCAATTCAAGCCAATTTGTTCAAAAAACCGAATTTGTTAGGCTAACCGAACTCTTTTTGAGCCATTTTGGATGTTAATTTTAGTTGGAAACATGCTTTGGAATTTTTGATGTTTAAGTTAACAGATGTACCTAAAAGTGGTAATGCATATGATGGGACTGCTGCGGGAAAACGCCAGACGTCTGGATCCGGAGGAGCAGGAGCTGCGTGGGTTATGGGGACAAAGTTTTGGGGCTGGTATTCTTTTGTGGCGGCCGTGGATGAATTAATTTTGGCACAAATACTTTTGCGCTTTTGCGGAGGAAATGAATTGTGCAGTCGGAGAAAAGGGTCACAGACAGACATTATTCGCCACGGGGTTATTGGCGTGTAGTGGGAGTGCTTGTGGCGGCGAAGGAGCAAAACGGAATGCTGGTGGTATTAACCGGAAACGCGGTTGTAGAGGGTTTAAAACGGAGGATAGTGGCAGGTACATTTAATTGTGCTTTTGGGGGATTAGCCTTTAAATGCATTCGCTATGCCAGCGGGGCATTAGCGAATGCATTTAAAAGTGATGAACGTGGAGAGCTGACTAATTTCGACTGTCCCGGCATGCTCGACCTGCGAGGGAATCCGTGATCTATCTGTAAACTATCGAAGTGCATTGCTGCTCGAGAGAGTTGTCGGGCTGACCTTGGGGCGTTTAGTTGAGTCGGCATACCAAAATTAATTGGTGGTGATGGAGTCATTTATTGAGGTTGTTGCTGCTGTTGCATGATGTTGTTTGCAATATGTGCATTATTGGTTACATTGGATACACTACTTGGTTCTAGCGGCTCTTGGACAGGGAGGTTGATTTTAATCTCAGTGTGAATTTAGAAGTTGAGTTGAATATGGACGGGGGAACAACTGCTTGGTGTGATTGGGCAATGAAACCAGAAAAGTGCAAGCTCGGTTCATTTGCAACATCTGCAATATTCCCGGCCGGTGACGAATTGACGCAATCTTGAACAAGTTTTTTGTTCTTGACTGAACTTCTTTCAGTAGAGGGCTCGCTCGTTTTGCCTTACTAGATCCGTTTGATGATTGTTTTGTCATCAACTCAATATCATCAAGGGCTGCAGCACCTATCTGCTTGCGATGTTCTCCCTCAAGCTGCTGTATTTCCGATTTTTGCTATTGCGTTTCTGTTTAAGTTTCAAGAGGCTGTCTTGCACCGCGCAGCTCTGCATAATGTTGTTTCTTAAGTTCCTCCCTTTTAAATCTTGATTTTACTAAGTCCCGTTGACGCTGACTTAATTTTTTTGAGGTTGTCATGTGTAACTTGATCTTCAATCGTGAGAAGTATAGTGCTCTGCTGTCTCTTGGACGTGGACCGAATTAATAAACCCTCGATCAGCAGCAATGAACTCCTAAGTATTCTTAGTTACAGTCTCTAACGTTTTTCAAGGTTCTTACAGACAGCATCTGGATCTTCAGTCGTTTGTGCCAGTTCAAACAGCTCTTCATTCTTTTCAACTACTCTGCTGTCTCTTTGTCGCGGACCGAATTGCTAAACCCTCAAGCAGCAGCAATGAACTCCTCAGTTTTCTTAGTTACAGTCTCTAACCATGGTCAACGTTCCTACAGGCATCATCAGGATCTTCAGTCTTTTGTGCCAGATCAAAGAACTCTCCATGCTTATCAACTACTCCAGTAAAACCATCTTTGCACTTCACAGTCAGACGTTCGATCTTAACTTTCCTGTCATGCTTATCCACAGCATTGTTAATTTCACCATTGAAGTTATTAATTTCAGTCTCTTCTTTTGCCTTCGAACTATAAAGTTTGTTGGATATGACCTGCAATGTTGCATTGATCTAACCAAAAGAGAAACCAAAGTTTAATTCATCAATAGAGGGGAGCACACACAACCCACAAGTGGTTTAACTTGAACCCTAGTATGACTGTTTTTGTCTAGCAAACCGCCAAAAGAGCCAAATTGTTTGTCGAATACAGTAGTACCGGCGAAAGTTAGAAAGAACAGTGAGCGCAAAATGCGCGACACGGGACAGAACGGGAGACAGGATGGACGAGAATAGACGCCGAATGAGTAGCGCACAACCCATGGCGAAACCGGTTGGACAAACGCGAATGTCGGGCGAACAGCGCGCGACAAAGCTGGAGAACGGTACTGGCGGGACGGAAACGTCACGCGAATGGTGCACAATAAAGCGGGAAAACGGTACGGAGCGGCACCAAAACGTCAAGTGAACTACGCACGACGAAGCGGGGAACAATGCGGATGGAACGCAAACGTCAAGCGAGTAGCGCACGACGCAATGGAAAGCCGGGATAGCACGTGCGGGAGACGGTAAGCTACTAACGAGGAGGCGGGGAGAATAATACGGGCAGACCGCAGCAACAAACTCAACCAAAGAAACTAGCCGTAACTCGAGAAAAAATTTAAGTCACAGTCTAGAAAGAAGGAGAAATGCTACTGCCTGGCAAACAAGCACAAGTCATTACAGAGCTTCGTCTACCAAGATCTACAATTATTAAAACAATTTACCGCAACGAAGTAGTATAACCAAAATACGAACGGGTCAGGAAATTTACTAGCCGTAACTCCAGAACAAATTTATATCACACCCTAGCAAACCACAATACGCGGAAAATAAAAGTGCATACTAACAGAATTAATCGAGCTACAACGAATTGCTACCAAACAATTGTGGTGAAAGCCATGAAACGAACCAGCCGTAAATATAGAACGAACATAAGTCACACCCTAGCGAGCAACGAGACTAAACAACCAACCAACATACAAGCAGAAAAAATTTTACGACAGCAATAACTCAACATACTTAATCATACAACAGATAAACGGGGAATAGAAAGAAGCACGGCGAAACAGAAACAAAACAACGGATACAGGAAATTGAAAGCAGATAACCTTCGAAAAACGGACGGTAGTGAATAACACAAAAAATGGGACAGCGAAACGTTTAGTAAAGCGCTAATGGAAACAACCAACCACAAACTAGCCTTTAACTCGTGAATAGACTAAGTCACACCACCACTCTGCGGGTAGACCCCAGCTACAACGCAACACTAATAAACTTTCAGGTTATCAAAGGCTTGGTTGAGTTCCGCCTCCTCGAACGCATGACAGGTGCTTTACGCCGGCGCTTAGAAATTTTTTTTCGGTCGGGAGCATGCTGTCAAGGACCGGAGGTTGCTCTTATGTGCTAACAATCTAGTGACTGTTTTCAGCTCAAGCGCAGGCTTTTGATGTAACGCTATGTACTATTTAAGTAAACTAGGATCTTTCTGTTTTCGTCTAGTCAAAATGTCTTTCACTATAGGGATGGTTAGTAGAGTAATACGCTGGAGCTGATTGTAAATATCAGGAGTTCCTTCTCTGGGTCAAAACACTATAGCCTCTCAACGCTCCTCAAATTTTTCAAGCACTGCAATAATATGCGGTGGTGTTAGAAGCTGATTTTTACTGCTGCTATGACGCAACAATGAAGGCGGGGAGAACAATGCGGGCAGACCACAGCAACAAACTCAACCAAAGAAACTAGCCGTAACTCGAGAAAAAATTTAAGTCACAGCTTAGAAAGATGGTGAAATGCTACTGCCTGGCAAACTAGCACAAGTCATTATGGGGTTTATCTACCATTTTTAAAACAATTTACCGCAACGAAGTAGTATAACCAAAAGACGAAAGGATCAGGAATTTTAATAGCCGTAACTCCAGAGCAAACTTAAGAAACTCCCTAGCAAACCACAATGCCCAGAAAAAAAAGTGCATACAACTAAAATTATTGGAACTACAACGAATTTCTAGCAGACTAGTGTGGTGAAAGCCATGAACGAACCTGCCGTAATTCTAGAACAAATATAAGTCACACCCCAGCGATTAACGAGTCTAAACAACCAACCAGCACATTAGCAGAGAAAACCTTACTGCAGCAAAAACTCAACATACTACATCATACAACTGATAACGGGGAATAAAAAGAAATACGCCGAAACAGAAACAAAAAGTTGGCAACGAAAAATGAAGCCAGATAACCTGCGGAAAACGGACGGTAGTGAATAACACAAAAAATGGGGAGAGTGAAAAGTTTAGTAAAGCGCTAATTGAGAGAACCAACCACAAACTAACCAGCAACTTGTGAGTAAACTAAGTCACACCGCCAGTCTGCGGGTAGACCCCAACTACAACGCAATACAAAGAAACATTCAGGTTATCAAAGACTTGACTGAGTTCCGCAAACTAGCAGAAGTCATTACAGGGCTTCATCTACCAAGATCTGCCAATATTAAAACAATTTACCGCAACAAAGTAGTATAACCAAAATTCGAACGCGTCAGGAAATTTACTAGCCGTAACTCCAGAACAAATTTAAGTCACACCCTAGCAAACCACAATATGCAGAAAATAAAAGTGCATACCAGCAGAATTAATCGAGCTACAACGAATTGCTAGCAAATTATTGCTGTGAAAGCCATGAAACGAACCAGCCGTAACTATAGAACGAACATAAGTCACACCCTAGCGAGCAACGAGACTAAACAACCAACCAACATACTAGCAGAAAAAATTTTACGACAGCAATAACTCAACATACTTAATCATACAACAGATAAACGGGGAATAGAAAGAAGCACGGCGAAACAGAAACAAAACAACGGATACAGGAAATTGAAAGCAGATAACCTTCGAAAAACGGACGGTAGTGAATGACACAAAAAATGGGGACAGCGAAACGTTTAGTAAAGCGCTAATGGAAACAACCAACCACAAACTAGCCCGTAACTCTTGAATAGACTAAGTCACACCACCACTCTGCGGGTAGACCCCAGCTACAACGCAACACTAAGAAACTTTCAGGTTATCAAAGGCTTGGTTGAGTTCCGCCTCCTCGAACGCATGACAGGTGCAAAGCGCTTTACGCCGGCGCTTAGAAATTTTTTTTCGGTCGGGAGCATGCTGTCAAGGACCGGAGGTTGCTCTTATGTGCTAACACTCTAGTGACTGTTTTCAGCTCAAGCGCAGGCCTTTGATGTAACGCTATGTACTATTTAAGTAAACTAGGATCTTTCTGTTTTCGTCTAGTCAAAATGTCTTTCACTATAGGGATGGTTAGTAGAGTAATACGCTGGAGCTGATTGTAAATATCAGGAGTTCCTTCTCTGGGTCAAAACACTATAGCCTCTCAACGCTCCTCAAATTTTTCAAGCACTGCAATAATATGCGGTGGTGTTAGAAGCTGATTATTACTGCTGCTATGACGCAACAATGAATTGTTCACAAACACCTGCCATATAATTGGTGGTGATGGAGTCGTTTATTGAGGCTGTTGCTGCTCCTGCATGATGTTGTTTGCGACATGTGCATTATCGGTTACGTTGGATCAACTACTTTGTTCTAGCGGCTCATGGATTGGGAGGTTGAAGTTGATCTCAACTTGACCATGTGTATTGAGATTCGGGTGTGATTTCAGAGGTTGAGTTGAAAAAAGACGGGGGAACAATTGCTTGAATGAATTGGGCGATGGAAACAGGAAAGTGAGAGCTCTGTTCATTTGCAACATCTGCCATATTCCGGGACGGTGACGAAATGACCCATCTTGAACAAGTTTCTTGCTCTTGACTGAACTTCTTTCAGTAGAGAACTCGCTCGTTTTGAGTGTAATAGACCCGTCTGATGATTGTTTTGTCATGAACTCAATATCATCAAGGGCTGCACTTCACAGTCAGACGTTCGATCTTAACTTTCCTGTCATGCTTATCCACAGCATTGTTAATTTCACCATCGAAGTTATTAATTTCAGTCTCTTCTTTTGCCTTCGAACTATAAAGTTTGTTGGATATGACCTGCAATGTTGCATTGATCTAACCAAAAGAGAAACCAAAGTTTAATTCATCAATAGAAGGGAGCACACACAACCCACAAGTGGTTTAACTTGAACCCTAGTATGACTGTTTGTCTAGCAAACCGCCAAAAGAGCCAAATTGTTTGTCGAATACAGTAGTACCGGCGAAAGTTAGAAAGAACAGTGAGCGCAAAATGCGCGACACGGGACAGAACGGGAGACAGGATGGACGAGAATAGACGCCGAATGAGTAGCGCACAACCCATGGCGAAACCGGTTGTACAAACGCGAATGTCGGGCGAACAGCGCGCGACAAAGCTGGAGAACGGTACTGGCGGGACGGAAACGTCACGCGAATGGTGCGCAATAAAGCGGGAAAACGGTACGGAGCGGCACCAAAACGTCAAGTGAACTACGCACGACGAGGCGGGGAACAATGCGGATGGAACGCAGACGTCAAGCGAGTAGCGCACGACGCAATGGAAAGCCGGGATAGCACGTGCGGGAGACGGTAAGCTACTAACGAGGAGGCGGAGAGAACAATGCGGGCAGACCACAGCAACAAACTCAACCAAAGAAACTAGCCGTAACTCGAGAAAAAATTTAAGTCACAGCCTAGAAAAATGGAGAAATGCTACTGCCTGGCAAACTAGCACAAGTCATTATGGGGTTTTTCTACCATTTTTAAAACAATTTACCGCAACGAAGTAGTATAACCAAAAGACGAAAGGGTCAGAAATTTTAATAGCCGTAACTCCAGAGTAAACTTAAGACATACCCTAGCAAACCACTATGCCCAGAAAAAAGTGCATACAACTAAAATTATTAGAACTACAACGAGTTGCCAGCAGACTAGTGTGGAGAAAGCCATGAACGAACCTGCCGTAATTCTAGAACAAATTTAAGTGACACCCTAGCGAGCAACGAGTCTAAACAACCAACCAGCACATTAGCAGAGAAAATTTTACTGCAGCAAAAACTCAACATACTACATCATACAACTGATAACGGGGAATAGAAAGAAATACGCCGAAACAGAAACAAAAAGTTGGCAAAGAAAAATGAAGCCAGATAACCTGCGGAAAACGGACGGTAGTGAATAACACAAAAAATGGGGAGAGTGAAAAGTTTAGTAAAGCGCTAATTGAGAGAACCAACCACAAACTAACCCGCAACTTGTGAGTAAACTAAGTCACACCGCCAGTCCGCGGGTAGACCCCAACTACAACGCAATACTAAGAAACATTCAGGTTATCAAAGACTTGACTGAGTTCCGCATCCTAGAACCCATGACGGGTGCGAAGCGTTTTACGACGGCGCCTAGAAATTGTTTTTGGTCGGGAGCATGCTATCAAGGACTGGAGGTTGTTCTTATGTGCTAACACTCTACTGACTGTTTCCAGCTCAAGCGCAGGCTTCTGATGTAACGCTGTGTACTCTTTAAGTAAATTAGGATCTTTCTGTTTTCGTCTAGAAACAATGTCTTTCACTATATGGATGGTGACTAGTGTAATACGCTTGAGCTGATTGCAAATATCAAGAGCTCTCTCTCTCTCTCTCTCTCTCTCTCTCTCTCTCTCTCTGGGGCGGCAATAAACTATAGCTTCTATACGCTCCTAATACTTTTCAAGCACAACAAAAAAATGCGGTGGTGTTAAATCTGATTATTATTGCTGCTATGACGCGACAATGAACTGTTCATCTTATCATGCCATAAAACAAGGCGTTTTTATCACGGAAGAAGTGACTCAACTAGAACTGGGCAGTTTTTTAGACTTTTACACGTTAGGACTAAAACTCAGACCAGGTAAGGCATAAATTTGTTTTTTATAATGATCTTGTAACGCTTGGGGCGAAGTTTTTATGGCGTGGTGCAGTGCACTTGAAGCAATAATGAAAACGATTAGTATCTCTACGACATTATTGGGTTGAGCTTGGATCAAATTCCGAATCTAAATGTAATTTTGTATAATTGCCGAGAAAATAGACTTTTCAGGGATGAGCTGTTATTGGCGATAAAAAAATCAGTTATCTGATTTTTTTGAAAAGTTAGATAAACTTGGCCAACTTGTTTTTATCTTCAAAGTGACAACTTTATGCAATTAATAGTTTTGCGATTAATAAGCTTTTTTTTATAAATTGCTAGGAACAAAATTTTTTTTCAATGGTAGTTCAAATTTTCTCAATTTTTTTTGCTACAGTTTTATGTCAAGAACAGCAAAAAACACCCCCTTGATTATTTCTGGATTTCTGACCAAAATTTGTCAAAATCGTTGTTTTTCGAAACAAATGTGAGGGGAGGTTTGTCAGTGACTGTTATTCGAAAATAGATTCAATCGTATGGAAAAATGGGGGACTATATTTGCCGGATATGATAATCAAATTAACAGCATATAAGGTACGTTTGGTATGAGTGTTACACTTTCGGACAGTTTTGTGTTACATCAACAATTAGTTGCGCAAGTTGCTTCTGAGGAAGCCATCTATAAAGAACAAGAGACGCTCAATTGAGTCACCAGCACTTTTTAGTTCTCCATGTTATTTGTAAGAGGGATGTTGTAATTGCACGGTTACAGGTTTCGTTATTTCATATCTCACACCTTATGTGTTCTCACACCATCCAGGAGGTCTCCCGATCGGAAAGTCGAGTCAATGTGTGTGTGTATGTGTCTGTCTGTTGCAAATTGACCAGAATTGATTACTCTCCCATATTCGATAGCATTAAGAGGAAAATTGGTGACTACTTCAGTCCAAATGAGAGCGACGGAAAATTGGAACGAACGAATTGGTTTGACTTGATTTGGGTCGGTTAGTTGTTAAACAACAAATCAAGTCGAAGCATACAACAACCACTAGCAGTTTGGAGCTGAGTTTGCTTTAGTTGTAAAACCAACAATTAGGTTAAAGCAATAGATAACGGAAATTGGAACGTAAATTGGGTCGTGGTAGCAGAAATATATGTGAAAACACTCTATCGCAAGATATATAAAAGCAACGTAACATCGTGCCGTTCATCGCACTGAGCAGTTTTTTGGATTTTAACCATAAGTATGAAAACCAAGTTTCTCTACGACAATATTGTGGTGAGCTCCGCTCAAACTCCTTGCCTAAGTGTAATTCTGTCTAATTGCCGAGAAAATAGACTTTTCAAGGATGAGCTCTTATTTGCGAGAAAAAAAATTATGTATCTGATTTTTTTTGCAAGTTTTGAAAAACCTGGCCAACCTGTTTTTTTTCAAATCGACAACGTTATGCAATTAGCACATTCGCGATTAATAATTTTTTTCTATAAATTGCTAAAAACAATTTTTTTCAAATGTTGTTCAAAATTTTTCAATTTTTTTGCTACGTTTTTATGTCAAGAACAACAAAAAACACAGCAATTTGATTATTTCTGGACTTTGACCAAAATTGGTCAAAAGCGTTGTTTTTCGAAAAAAATGTGAGGGGAGGTTTGTCAGTGACTGTTATTCGAAAATAGATTCAATCGTATGGAAAAATGGGGGACTATATTTGCCGGATATGATAATCAAATTAACAGCATATAAGGTACGTTTGGTATGAGTGTTACACTTTTGGACAGTTTTGTGTTACATCAACAATTAGTTGCGCAAGTTGCTTCTGAGGAAGCCATCTATAAAGAACAAGAGACGCTCAATTGAGTCACCAGCACTTTTTATTTCTCCATGTTATTTGTAAGAGGGATGTTGTAATTGCACGGTTACAGGTTTCGTTATTTCATATCTCACACCTTATGTGTTCTCACACCATCCAGGAGGTCTCCCGATCGGAAAGTCGAGTCAATGTGTGTGTGTATGTGTCTGTCTGTTGCAAATTGACCAGAATTGATTACTCTCCCATATTCGATAGCATTAAGAGGAAAATTGGTGACTACTTCAGTCCAAATGAGAGCGACGGAAAATTGGAACGAACGAATTGGTTTGACTTGATTTGAGTCGGTTAGTTGTTAAACAACAAATCAAGTCGAAGCATACAACAACCACTAGCAGTTTGGAGCTCAGTTTGCTTTAGTTGTAAAACCAACAATTAGGTTAAAGCAATAGATAACGGAAATTGGAACGTAAATTGGGTCGTGGTAGCAGAAATATATGTGAAAACACTCTATCGCAAGATATATAAAAGCAACGTAACATCGTGCCGTTCATCGCACTGAGCAGTTTTTTGGATTTTAACCATAAGTATGAAAACCAAGTTTCTCTACGACAATATTGTGGTGAGCTCCGCTCAAACTCCTTGCCTAAGTGTAATTCTGTCTAATTGCCGAGAAAATAGACTTTTCAAGGATGAGCTCTTATTTGCGAGAAAAAAAATTATGTATCTGATTTTTTTTGCAAGTTTTGAAAAACCTGGCCAACCTGTTTTTTTTTCAAATCGACAACGTTATGCAATTAGCACATTCGCGATTAATAATTTTTTTCTATAAATCGCTAAAAAAAATTTTTTTTCAAATGTTGTTCAAAATTTTTTAATTTTTTTTGCTACGTTTTTTTGGTCAAGAACAACAAAAAACACCGCAATTTGATTATTTCTGGACTTTGACCAAAATTGGTCAAAAGCGTTGTTTTTCGAAAAAAATCTGAGGGTGGTTTATCGGTGACTGTTATTCGAATATAGATTCGATCGTATGGAGAAAAGTGGGGCTGGTTTTGCCGGATATGATAATCAATTCAACAGCAAAAAAGTTACATTTGGTATGAGTCTTACAGTTTTGGACAGTTTTGTGTTCCATCACCAATCAGTTGCGCGAGTTGCTTCTGAGGAAGCCATCTATAAACAACAAGAGACGCTCACTCGAGTCATCATAACTTTTTAGGTTCTCCATGTTATTTGTAAGAGGTATGTTCTTATTGCACAGTTACAGGTTTCCTTATTTCATATCTCACACCTTATGTGTTCTAACACCATCAAGGAGGTCTCCCAATCGGAAAGTCGATTCAATGTGTGTGTGTATGTGTCTGTCTGTTGCAAATTGACCAGAATTGGGGTGACAACACTCTATCGCAACCTTTATTCAAGATATATGTAAGCAAGTTAACATCGTGTTGTTCAAAGGCAAAAGGCAAAAAAGTTTTCTACAAAAAATCTAATGATATAATTTATTCCTTTCAACTTACTCGGTAACATAGATCATGCTACACAACTAAGTCAGTCTTTTTGCTCAATCGATCCTTGATTAGACATTTTTGTGCGTTTTTCAGCCGATAATTCTATTGGTGTTGAAAGAAAGTCCTGGAACTGTTTTGATCTTTGTCAGAAGTTCCTCATTTTTACTATATTGAACACTCTCGACCGCGTGATGAAGTGAGCTGACTGCTAAAATATGAACAATACTGTCTGTAAAATTTCGGAAAATTATTATAATTTTGCATTTTCGCCGACTTTAAGGCCAATTAAAGATCAAATTGACAATGCTCAAAGCTGAAGAAAAGATTAAAATTCAAATTGATTCAAAAAGCGAAAGTTTTTGAGCACTGTGTTATTCGTCAGGTTTACTTAAAATTGATTTAGCAATGAAACGAATTAAAAGGTTTAAAACCTGTCACTAGTTGTAATAGGAAAGTCTTTAGGATTCCATCCAGGGGGTGTTGACATTTCAGTTTTCATGATTTTTGGGAGCGGGTTGCATCAGCCACATGAATATAAGATCCTCCAAATGCAAAAATCCATTTCATTGTAGCTTCTGTTTGAGAATTTGGTTTAAACGTTTGTGAGTGTCTTTTTCTTCAGTCCCTTCGTGATTTGTTGCTGCAAGATGTTGATGGAGTTAGTTGCTCGAGTCAACAGCAATTTGTCTGTTTCCTTGAGTCGATGTTTCGAGACTTTAGTTTTGAGGTCTTGGTGAGTTCCATGTTGACTTTTTTTTAGAGAAAACGTCTTCCGAGACAAGTTAGTTGCGTTTATTTAAGGCTGGCAGGAAAAAAAGCATCGTGCCATTCCGTGTAAATGGAGATGGGAAGCAGCTGCAGTTACTTGTACTGTTTCTGACTGTTGAACATCTATCGTGTCGTCTTTTTCTGTATGTGTTCTAGACCTTCATGTCTGTTTCCCTGGGTACCATTTGTGATGCATACTTCAAAACAGGTACAACTTAACCAACGTATTCGTTTAGTTTTCTCAAGGAAAATTATTTTATAATTGTCTGCGTAGCCGTATGACGAGTTTTCTACCACCGGTTTAAGCACTTCGATCTCGTAAACTAAGAACAGAAGGGGTCCGGGATGCATCACTTGTCACCTGTAACAGCTTTGAAATCACATTTTTAAATTTGAGAGGCTGTTGCCTGCCACTGAGAAAGCGTAGCTTGCCAGTAAATTGAAAAGATTTCCGTCAATGCCGAAACAACCAAATTCATCAAGATTTTGATGTGGTATACTTTATCAAACACTTTTCAGAAATTGACGTAAAGTGCACAGGTTTTATTTCATCTGTTATTTTTTTGTGGTATAATTCATTTAGGTAGATCAGGAGCTGGAGTACACCTGATATTCTCCTACGAAGAGCATAATGACTACCTTTTTGAGCTAATTTTCAATGTCTGATTAGAATTGATAAAATAAATCCCACTCAGAAACTTTTGAAGCCTTAGCAAGGAGCCCGGGCTGCCGAAGTTGCGTGATATTTGCTTTGTCAGTTTTTTTTGTTCGTAGGGGTTACTTCACTGAGTTTCCATTGGTCTTGGTAACATCAATTGCTATCGATCAATTTCTGCAGAAAAAGAATTGACACTGGAAGCTTAGTTTGGAGATTGAAATCCTACATGAAAAAAAGACACGGTACAAAAGGAACAGTTCAACTTTACAATTGAACAAAAGGAAGTAACCTTAAGGTAAATTATGTA